>NC_028357.1:6993412-7097487 GCF_000741045.1 Vigna radiata var. radiata | reverse complement strand
GCTTACTGTTGTAAGAAGAAAGACAATAGAAAAACACTTAATGAGTCTATTAGATTGATTTGTATTGAACTTATATCCTTTCTTTAAGAGTTATCATCTAAGGACTTATAACCAATTGTTAACTCATTGGCAAGTGTACCAAATCGTTTTAAGTAATAAACTGTGGTAAGACCAGGTATTGTTTTCCCAAGAGACTCGCAATACTAGATAATTGTGCGATTAACAACTCATCTAGACTCAAGAGAAACTCATCATTTAAGAATATGTGCAAAAAAGATAAATTCACAAATAATTACAAGATTGGACTTTGGTATTGAAGGCACTTAGAAATGGAAAAGACTAGAAATGGTATGAAATGACAATGTTAAGGTTAGTTTTCACCAATTCACTTTTGTGTATACCCATTTTCATCTCCTCTCCATCAATTTACTAAAGTCAATCCACTAAAATACTCTAGTCCTAATCCCTTAGGTGAAAGAGCCTAGGTTTTCCCTATCAAACTCCAATCCCTTAGAAAATCTAACAAGCAAAACCTGCATTAAGAACCTATGATCTAAGACAACATGTGAATCATCTTCCATCCCTAGAATCAATGAACCACAAGGACTCTTGTTTCAATTTTGGGTTCCATCTTACGTCCCATAACCCATGAAACCCCAAAATCAAGTCATGAATGTCCCCATTACATGCAAGCTTTAAGATTGGAAACAAGAATACTAGTAATAGATAGAAAATGCATATATAAATACGAATCAATCATTCATTACACAAGAGTTCATAGGTTACATCTAACCCTAACAAGATGAATCTGGTTTTTCACTTCCATGGAGAACCCTAGAGCTTACAAACATGGAAGATGGAAGAAGAAGGAGACCCAAAGGAAGAGGAGGAGATGTTCCCACAAGCTCCCCGTACCCTCCATGAGCTCCAGCCGTGAAATCGCGCCTCCAAAGAACCAAAGACCTCAATCATTTCGCGTTTCTGAGTTGAATAGAGCAAATTTGCCATGTCAGCAAAAATAGCGCTCAAGCGCCCCTAAAGAGTGGGGGCTCGGGCGCACATCAGTCAAACTCAGAAACTGATGCACTGGCGCTCAAGCCCCCATGGAAAAAGGGGGCCTGAGCCTGACTCTGCTACATTGCTTCTTTTTCTGGTTTTTCTGCGGATTTGTTTACTTTTGTGGCTGGTTCAGTTCTCTACATTGTTGGAGATTCTTCCAAGCATATTATTGGCTACAAAATAATGGAATTAGTGATGAAGTTACATCAATGTAGCCTAAAACACATTTATTTAGAAAATAAGACAAAAGAAGAGGATTAAGCAAGTTACAAGCTAGAAAGGAGTTGATTTTACTACTAAAATGATGCTTAGATAATGGTAAGAATTAACATTATCACCAATCTTTTGATTGTAAATTATGAATAGAATTAAAATTCTTTACGTTTAACTTTGAGGAGTTAAACGATAGATAGACAGATGTGTCTAGTGGAAATCAGGAGTGGGTGAAACTCTGACGTTTAACTTGGTGGAGTTAAACAGTGCTAGACAACATATTGGGAAGATATTTAGATTGTCTAGTAGAAACTGGGAGTGGACTAAACTCAACTGGACAATATATTAGGAGGATATTTGGATTGTCTAGAGATACCAAGAGTGGTGAAAAATCTACGCAACTAGGAGTAGGTGAAACTTAACTAGGCAAATGTATCTGAAGGATACCAAGAGTATCTAGGGATACCATGAGTGATAAGAATACTCAGTTGTAATCTTTTTGAAAATTATAGTGGATTCCTTTAAGGTGTTAGAGGAGACTGGACATAGCTCAATGGAACGAACCAATATAAAAACGTCTGTATGCTTATTACTCTATTATCTTTAAACGCTTTCTTTACAAATTCTACAGTTGCATTTTATTTTAACTAGTATTAAAGCTCTTGCTATTAACGATTGTTTTATCAAAGAGCAAACCTTATCAAAACGCTGCAACAAAGCTTTTTCAACAATTGAAAAACACTTATTAGAAAGAATTCATTGCTTAAACTAATATCTAAACTCGATTGTTTAACAATTTACTTATAATCATTTAATCCTCAACAAAATTGCTATATTATATCGTTTGCAAAAAAAGTTTTCAAGTAACATCATTCAACACTCCCTTCTATAATGATAATTGCTGGTTGAAAAACTATAATATATTTATAGAAGTTAACATAAATTTATAAACGAAAAATAATATTTTTGGTGTATCAACTAAATCAACCTCCATCATTTCCAACTCATATAATGGTAATCATCTTTTGAAATACATGGTGACGATACTTATAGCCTCCGGTCTTCTTTATACACCAAAACTCAAAATGAATATAATTAAAATTAATTAATTAACATACAAAAATAAACAAATAACATAATTAAGATGTCTTTAACATCATTTGGTTTATTACTAAATATGTTATATCTGAAATAGCTAATAAAAATATTAGTTAAAATATATATAATAGTGTAGGATTAACGCAATGGAAAGAAATATAGAAAGTAAAGACTCTCTTTTCAATTATAATATATTATATTTGGAGATACGTAAATATTTAAGATAACATAATGAATAAGCTCAGAGTTAGTTGTCGTATTTTTTTTATTATATAAATGTTGTTATATTTTTTTTCTTAGTTATGAATTATTAATATTGTATAGAGGTTGAGGAATAGGATGTTGGATTATTGGGCACCCTTATTATGTGGAGTATAAACCTAAATAATGCGGATCATTATGTCTCACTTTACTTAGAAACAAATGCTTCATCGGCCTTCTTTGATGTTGAATTAGATTTTATAGTACCTACTTTCACCCGAGAGAAGGAATTGAGATCTCCTATGGTGCTTATGTTGCAATCCAAAAGATCCGCATCATTGAAATCCACTTCTTGGTTCATCTTAGGGGGCGATACAATTGGGAATTATACGTCTTCTTTTACTAGGATTCTTAGTTGACGCTGATGGTTTAGCCACGTGGCTAGCTTTGAAACCACTTGTATCCTTCTTCTCAAAGGTTGCTCCAGAAAATTTAAATCTTGATGTCAGGTGTCGGTATAAACTTGATCCAGTTACGCAAGGTCTGGCATGTGTCCTTGAGTCCTCTTCTGCCACGTGTCGCAGGGCAGCAAACCTAGATAAAAGGATCCGTATCCGATATAGACTTGATCCAGTTACGCAAGGTTGGAAGAGGAGTCATATTAGTAGGATACACAAGAGTCATTTGTAGACAGACAAAAGCCAAGTGAGAGAGAAAGGAAGAGAAAAATCTTTCTTGCATAACACAAAGTCTACATTGGTTTTTTCGTCGTTGTTAAGTCGTTCACCATTGGATTGGACTAATTTTTGGACAGTGGGTTCCAAACATATGATTCTTCATTCTCACTGTTCGAATCGTCAATCAGAGGTCTAGTTTAGGAGAAAACAGCTTCACATCGGTAGCTCTGTCTTGGAGAATTTTCATCTTTTTTGTTCACATTTGTAAGAATTTATGCTTAGTTAGCTTGGCTAATTGAAAACACCATCTTTTGTTTTTATTGGAGACTCTTTTGTACCCTATTATTGATCATAGTGGATTTTTTCTTTGGTCTGGACGACTCATGGTTCTGCCCTTGCTTTGAGGGGTTTTCTACGTTAAAAATTGTTGGTGTCTCTTTGTGCATTGGATTTTGTTATTGTTATATTTGTTTAATGCTCCTCACACATCCTCGAAAGAAGGGAGATTAAATTTCCACTACATTATTACTCTTTGTTAAATTGCTATTATTTTCTACCTTCTTTTTCCCATCAAAGTTGCATTAGAGCTCTTTGATTAAGGGATTATTTAGCTTGTGTGAATTATGGAGACACACACTAAAATGATTTCTTTGAATGGAGAAAATTATCTCCTATGGAAAGGAAAGATATAAGACTTGCTACTTGTGAAAAATTTGCATCTTTTTGTTTTTGCTTCCAATAAGTCAGAATCCAAGTCAAATGAAGAATGGGATTTTGAACATCAACATTTATGTGGATTTATCAGACAGTTTATTGATGATAATGTTTATAATTTTGTTGCTAATGAGACACATGCAAGAAGCCTATGGGATAAGCTTGAGTCCTTGTATGTTTCAAAGTTAGGGACATATAAATTGTACTTGTTGAAAAATTTTGTGGAATTGAAGTACAAGGAAGGAAATCTTGTTTCAAAGCACTTGAGTAAATTTTGAGGACTTTATGATCAATTAGCAGAAGTGGATAAAAAATTTGATGATGATCTATTAAGACTATTCCTATTAAACTCTTTACCGGATTTGTGGGAGATATTTCGAGTTTCCATGATAAGTGTTACCCCTAATGGTGATATTTCTTTGCAAATGGAAAAAAGTTGTTCGCTTAATGAGGGGATGAGAAGGAAGACACATGCTACTTCATCTCATTCAGAAATGCTTGTTACAAAGAATAGGGTGAGAAGCCAGAAGAAAGAACAAAATAGTGGTAGAGATAAAAGCAAAAACAAGTATAGGTCTCGATACAAGATTGTGGAGTGTCACAAAACAGGGCATATAAATAAGAAATTATTTTTGTGGAAGAAAGAGAATAAAGACAAAAAGGGTAAGCAAAGAGAAAGAGATCATGATGATGGTGATCATCTTACTACTACTACATGTGGTGACCTTGTGTGTCTTCATGATTACGACAATATTAATCATGTGGGTAATTTATAGTGGTGCTACATTGCATGTTACATTTAAGAAGTTCCTCACGTCTTATACACCTGGTGATTTTGGAGTATTGAAGATAGGTAATGATGGGGTGTCTAAGGTTATTGGTGTTGGTGATGTTCACTTGCAAACCAACATAGGGATGCAGTTGTTGCTTAGAGGAGTTAAATATGCTTTAGATGTTCACCTTAACTTGATTTTGTGGAGGTAGTTGATGATGGTGGATATGATAACCAATTTGGTTTTAGAGCTCACCAAAGGTAACCTGATTGTGGCGAAAAAGCAAAAAAAAAAAAAAAAAAAAAAAAAAAAAAAAAACTCTAAGCTTTACTAGACAAAAGCTTTGGTTGCTAAATATAGTGTGAATGTTGTGTATGTGGAATCATCTTTGTGGCATCGAAGGCTTGGGCATATTAGTGAAGAGGGACTTAACTACTTAGCTAAAAAGGATGTTCTCTCAAGATTGAAGAGTGTAGAGTTGAAAAAATGTTCTCATTGCATGGCTGGTAAACAAATCAGAGTATCCTTCGAGAAGCATTCTTCCTCTAATAAGTCAGAGTTGTTTGAATTGGTGCATTCTGATGTTTGTGGCCCATTGAAAGTAAAGTCTTTTAGTGGTGCACTTTACTTTGTTACTTTTATTGATGATTGTTCCAAGAAGCTTTGGACAATACAAAAATTATTGAAATTACTGACGGTATTTTACAAAAGGATTTGGAAATTTTCTTTACCGACGAAAAAAATTGTTGGTAAAACGAGCGAGAACTTTTCCGCCCATTTTTCCTCTCTGTCCGTGAGACAAAATTATTTATTCTCTCTCTCGCACGTCTTCCTTATTTGCGCGAGATAGAGTTTCTTCCTCTCACTTCTACCTATCTTCCTCAACACCGAACAACACAATTCTAGCTCTTGGGTCACATGCTCATGTTCTGCAACCATTGATCGCCGATTGTGACACTTGTAACCGGTGGGAGCCTTGTTAATGGCGATGCCCCTCTTTGCTTCATTTCGTGTGGAGCAGTCCTGCTTCATGACCAATGAAGCCCATGGGTGAATAGAAGAAAGAGAATGATGGAAACCTAGGCTTGGAACTTCAATTCTAGATGTTGGAAGCCACAGCAAAATATATTATGTTTGAAATAAGAAGGAGAGCGAAGAAGAAGATGAACCATATCGCGATATTTACCAACGAATTTATCAATAAATTTTTTTGTCGATAATTACCAACAAATTTTTCCATCAATAATTATCGACGAATTTACTAACGGATTTGACCATCGGTAATTACCGATGGATTTACCAACGAAAATATCCTTCGATAATTACCGACAACGTCTAAATTAGTGTTTTCGCCGTTGTGAAGTCATTCACCGTTCGATCGGGCTGATTTTTGGACAGTGGGTTTCAAACGTATGGTTCTTCATTTTAAGTGTTCAGATCGTTAATCAGAGGTCTAGTTTGGGTGAAAACAATTTCGCATCAATAGCTCTATCTTGAAGAATTTTCATCTTCTTTGTTCTCATTTGTAAGTATTTGTACTTTGTTTTCTTGGTTGATTGAAAACAACGTTTGGTGTTTTTATTGGAGACTCTTTTGTATCCTATTATTGATCAAGTGGATTTTTTTTTTCTGAACAACTTGTAGCTTTTACCCTTGTTTTTAGGGGGTGTCTTTGTGCTTTGAATTTTGTTTTTGTTCTATTTATTTGGTGCTACTCGCAAATTCTCACCATAAGAGAGATTAAATTTCTACTACTTTATTACTCTTAGTTAGATTGCTATTTAGCTCTCTTTTTTCTTTTAGAGGAAACCTCGACTAACCTATTGATTTAGGACAAAAAGATATTGAATCCAAACGAAAAACATCTATCTAATAAACATAAATAATAATAACTAATAAAATTAAAACGATTAATAATAAGATAAGGAAACTTAAGACTGAATTCTCCTATAATATTTTGACACAATATTTTGACACGCAAAAGATATGTCTATTAAGGTATTATTCATTATTTATGTGAACTAATTTAATTAATGTAATATTTATTGTTTGTGACATATTTTTAATTTGATTCTCAGAGTGATTTTTTATGTTTTTTTTTCAAATACTTTCACAATCAAGTTAGTGAAGAATATCCAAATTAATATAAGACACGTTAATTTTAAAAGAGATTTGAAATAGACACATGAAGAATATATATATATAAATATATATATATATATATATATATATATATATATATATATATATATATATATATATATATATATGTCTCGACCTTTGTTAAAATAAATACTTTAATTATTTTTGTTTCAATAACAACCTTTTATTTGTATCTTTTTAACGAAGATTAAGAAAGAAAAAAATCTAAGAGTTTTGTTTTAAAAGAAAAAAAAATGTGAATATTTTATAGGCCATTTCCATACACTAGTTATTTAAAGATGATTTTATATAAATAAAATAATCACATCCGAAATAAATATTAGTATGTAAATTAATCAATATTTTGAACGAGGGTAAATTCATTATAATTCTTATATTCAGTTTTGAAATAATTATGAAACTTTATATTTTTCTTTTTTTTATTTCTTCACCATAGTAACTATGAGTAAATTAATTAGACATCAGTTAAAATTATTATAATTGATAAAAAAAAATTAACACGATCTAAACTTTTGAAAACAATAAATAGAAAAGGATAAAAAAGATCCATCTATGGTGAAAAAAAAAAAAATTGGTGAAATTGACGAATAGACATGCACAGTTGTCACTTTATAGTTCCGCAGTATTTGGATACCTTTGCCTCTTCGCAAACCCATAAGGTTTAAGGATCCTATCCACAAAATTTGTCATACCCTTCTCATGTGTTTCTAATAATTTACGATTAACATTTTATTCAATTCAATAAATAAATTAATTTTAATTATTTTAAAATTACAACTGATCAATAATTACTTCTTAAAATAATTCAATAGATGCAATCCCAGTTGCAGACGTGACCTTTTAAAGTTCTATTTCAAATTGACTTCCTTTTTCTTTTTCCTTTCTCCTTTTATTATAAACTATATTCAACTCCTCTTTTCCTGGTCTTCGTTTAAATCACATATAAAAACGTTGCATGCAGCCGCATATAGATTCACAATACAATGAAACAAAGCAAACAGAAGAAAAACTAACGAAAATATTTTTTTAATAACTTTTTTAACAATTTTTTTTCAATATCTAAATTATAATTAGTACATTTCAAATATACAAACTAATAAAACAATAATATATATTTTATTATCAAAAAATTATTAACATATAATAATCTAAAATTAAATTTTAATAAAAATTATCGTGAGAATACATAAAATATTATTTTATGACAGAATCCTATATATTCTAATGATCTCCATAAAAAAAACTACTAAATTCTCAAAAATGCCTAGAAAAATTCAATAATATTATTCATCATTTGCAACAATTGGAGAAAATTATACACTATTATCTATAGATGTTTTGGTTAAATTCAGAAATAGATAAAAAAACTAACCAATATTTTGTGTAAAAAATAAAGAAAAAGTTGTTTTAACAATTTTTTTTTAAAACCTTTTGATAATTTATATTCATATAGTTTGTGATGAGTTTGTTTAAAATAATTTTTTAAACAAAATTTAAATATAGTAATAACATGTTCTATTATAAAAAAAATTGTTAAAAAAATTCTCAAAATATCGTAATTCAAAAAATAAAGATGAGACGGTATTGCATGTAAGGTTAATATGATGAGGAAGTGACCTTTGGTGGCATTGAAGGGTCTCTTGATCCGAGGAAGATCACCTCTTGCTTACTTGTAAGGTCCTTCTTCACTCTGCTCCTTTCATCCTACAAAAATGCAAACTCTTCTCTCAACCCGCCATTACAGTAACCTTCAACTCATTCTCAACACACCTTCCATCCAATGTCTTCTTTTGCTGTTCGTTTTCTGGCCCCTCCATGCTGCCCCAGCTCTCGCTCCAAGACATTGCTCTGTGCCACGCCCACGGTGGCTCCGGCTGCCCCAGATGCGGTGGAGGCGTCGAGGTTGGAGCCTAGAGTGGAGGAGAGAGATGGGTACTGGGTTTTGAAGGAAGAGTACAGAGGGGGCATCAGCCCTCAAGAAAAGGTGAAGCTTGAGAAAGACCCCATGAAGCTTTTCATGGAAGGTGGGATTGAGGATCTGGCTAACATGTCCCTTGAGGAAATTGAGAGCTCCAAGCACACTAAGGATGATATTGATGTTAGACTCAAGTGGCTTGGCCTTTTTCATAGGAGAAAGCATCACTGTAAGTTTCACCTTTTCAACTTCCTTTTGCTTTCATTAGTGGAAACAAAGAGTTTGTATGGATTCATTTTTCAGTAAGTAAGAAAGAAAGCTTGAAAGTATACCCTGAGTCTCAAACTGTGAGGACCACAAAAGTTGCTGATATTTTAAGTTAATCGCATTTGGTGAAGAACATAATTTAGTTTCAGCACTATTACAAGTGCTTGTACTTTTCTATTTGAATCAAAACTAGAGTTTAATCTTAGTAACTCACAAAGAGGATGCATTGAAGGTTGGTTGGGCTAATTTCTTTTCATTTGCAAAACCAGATGGTAGATTTATGATGAGGCTGAAGCTTCCAAATGGGGTGACAACTAGTGCTCAGACTCGATATTTGGCGAGTGTGATCAGGAAGTACGGAAAAGATGGGTGTGCTGATGTAACAACGAGGCAGAATTGGCAAATTAGAGGTGTGGTGCTACCTGATGTGCCAGAAATTCTTAAGGGACTAGCAGAGGTTGGTTTGACGAGTCTGCAGAGTGGCATGGACAATGTGAGAAACCCTGTGGGTAACCCTCTTGCAGGCATTGACCCTGATGAGATTGTTGACACTAGACCTTACAACAACTTGTTATCTCAATTCATCACTTCCAATTCACGTGGCAATCCAGCCATGTCAAACTTGTAAGTATACACTTAATGGAGTATGTGTGGAAAATCCTCTTCATAAGCACATCTAGTAGAAAAAACTAAGGAGTTGTTTTTTCGGTAAACTAGTAGAGCTTACCGAAAAACTAGTAGAGCAATACATTTTATGATCTAAGCAATGGTGTGAGGTCCTTAAATTCAATGTTTGAAATTGTGCAGGCCTAGGAAGTGGAATGTGTGTGTGGTGGGATCCCACGATCTGTTTGAGCATCCCCACATCAATGATCTGGCTTACATGCCGGCTAATAATAAGGATGGTCGTTTTGGATTCAACTTACTGGTTGGTGGTTTCTTTAGTGCTAAGAGATGTGCTGAAGCAATTCCACTCGATGCGTGGGTCTCAGCAGATGATGTAATCCCAGTTTGTAAAGCTGTACTTGAGACATATAGGGACCTTGGCTTCAGAGGGAACAGGCAGAAAACAAGAATGATGTGGTTGATTGACGAACTCGTAAGTGGATTATTTATGAAATTTTTCCACTTTTGTCTAACATCTGTTTAAATTGAGTTATGCTTAATATTTTCTTTTGTAAATTGTAATCAATCTAAACAAAGACTAATGCAATTTATAGAAGGAAAATAGGTGTATCTGCTAAGGAAGTAAGTGATAAGTGTTTGAAAAATGCAGGGGATAGAAGTATTCAGGTCAGAGGTAGAGAAAAGAATGGCAGGGAAGCAGCTGGAGAGAGCACAGGAAGATCTGGTTAAGAAAAAATGGGAAAGAAGAG
This sequence comes from Vigna radiata var. radiata, assembly GCF_000741045.1. Taxonomy (NCBI): domain Eukaryota; kingdom Viridiplantae; phylum Streptophyta; class Magnoliopsida; order Fabales; family Fabaceae; genus Vigna; species Vigna radiata. The sequence continues at coordinate 7,087,031 of NC_028357.1, read as the reverse complement.
ACTACTTAGGTGTTCATCCACAGAAACAGGAGGGTATAAGCTATGTTGGTATTCACATTCCAGTTGGGAGAGTCGAAGCAGATGAGATGGATGAGTTGGCCCGTTTGGCAGATGAATATGGCACTGGTGAGCTCAGACTGACAGTGGAACAAAACATAATAATCCCAAATGTGGAGAACTCAAAACTTGAGGCTTTGCTGAAAGAGCCTCTATTGAAAGAGAGGTTTTCACCTGAACCTTCTATCCTAATGAAAACACTGGTGGCATGCACTGGTAATCAGTTCTGTGGGCAAGCTATTATTGAGACAAAAGCAAGGGCATTGAAAGTTACTGAGGAAGTGGAGAGGCAAGTGGCTGTGAGTAGGCCAGTGAGAATGCATTGGACTGGGTGCCCCAACACCTGTGGGCAGGTGCAAGTTGCAGATATTGGTTTCATGGGGTGCATGGCTAGGGATGAGAATGGTAAAGCCACTGAAGGTGTGGATATTTTCCTGGGTGGGAGAATTGGAAGTGATTCACATTTAGCTGAGTTGTATAACAAGGGTGTGCCTTGCAAGGATTTGGTGCCTATTGTTGTAGACATACTGCTAAAACACTTTGGAGCTGTCCAAAGGAATAGAGAAGAAGAGGAAGATTAAGTTTCTTAACTAAATCTGGTATTGTATCTCGACAAAGTCATCAATTCCCTCTACATAGAAGAGAGAAGGATGACTATCAGAGATGCAATACAAGGATGTTCAGTGTATTATATGATATGCAAGTACACTTTTAATAATATTGCTTTCTATTATTTATTAGTTTTGAATTATGTAATTCAAAAGCTTTACAGATTACACAATTCAAAAACTATAAGTGATTTCCTAATTATATAATTCAAAAGCTAAAAATCACTTTCAAAAGTTGCATAATTTGGAATTCATTTTTAGGTTATGGATTACACAATTGAAAATAATATTTTACCTTTAAATTATACAATCTAAAATAGCCAAAATGAGAATTTTAATATAGGAGTGCAGCAAGAAACTATCCATAATTAATAACAATAAATAAAAGGCCTGGCCCATCTTTAGACATCTCAAGTTCTGTCTATGAAACCAATTATTTGTAGAAATAATTTTTTTTGACAATTTTTTGATAATACATACGTAGTAGTTTATGATTGGTTTATTTCAAATATTTTTTTTAAATAAATTCAAACAATTGTTAAAACATTAGTGTAAAATATACTTTTTTATAGCTATGTTTTATACCTATTAAAATTTATCAGGTATAAAAAGTCATACGGTAACAATATCGTAAATAAAATAAGTTCTTTTATACTTATTTCATTAAGAACAAGTATAAAAAGTAAGGAATAAAATTTTTATACCAATTATGCTCGAAGCATATATAAAAGAATTCTATTTTAGCACCAGCAGATATAAAAGTGAGATTTTTTTTATACTTATTCTAGCATCAACAGGTATAAAAAAAGAGTAAATATCATACTTTTATACCTATTATAAACAGAACAGGTATAAAAGTAAAACTTTCTACACCGATTCTACAATAGGTATAAAAAATCAAAAACTTTTTATATCTCCTGTTTCTATATCAACTCAAAAATAGGTATAAAAAACATTTTTTAAGAGGTATAAAAAACATTTTTTGCACTAATAAAAAATGTTGTTAAAATATCAGATCCATAAATAAAAGGCCTAGTCCATCTTTAGACATCCCAAGTTCCGTCTATGTAACCAATTATTTGTAGGGTTTTTTCATGGTGCACCCCCACGATTTCTAACTGCAATAGAAAAAACCAGTTTTAAAATATGCACTCCTTTTGGAAAACAATATTGTAATTTTGTTCATTTTAATATAAATGGACCTTTTATGTTCAACCTCTTTTTCTCTTTTTACCACCCTCAATATTAACAACTATTATTTAATCTCTACTATGAAGTTCTTACAAAATACAAAATGACGTGTTGAACTACGTCGTCATTATACTTTTAGCGTGAAATTATGAAATCGAATCCTCTAAAATAGAAACTCACTTCAAAAAGTTAGATAGATAATCTTACTATAACAACCGGGTACTGATTTTTATATTAATGTGTTAAAATATTTGTTAATTTTCTTACTAATAACTAAGAATACCATTCGTTTTAAGTTATTTCTTTTCCTTACTTTTATTTCTCCAATTTCTCATGTAATAACCTATTATAAAATCTTTTAGAATGATAAAAGAATAACATAAAACAACATAAATAGATATACTTAGGGTCAATTTAAAATTTAAAAAAAAATAGAGGTATTCTAAAACAATCACTTTTAAATATTATCTGTTTTAAAACCTGAAATTTATATGGTGATTTTTTTTTAAAAATATATTTTAAAAAATTGAAAGAAAAATATTTTTAAATTGTCTTTAAGTAGATCTAAACAGTGTGGAAGTTATGAGAACAAAATAGTCATTAAAATTAAAAAAGAAAATGAAAGGTGATGACGAAATGAGAACCTGGGATGTGAACAGGAAAAATCAAATCATCGATGGCAGTCTGAAGATGAATGAAAAGAACAAGACGAAGCATTTTGCGCCATTTAATGCAATAATCAAGCACTGTCAATTACAACCACAAAATCTAGTAACGTTTTCAGCGGCACTTTGGCAAAGGTAGGGATGGAAAAAAAAACCCCGGTTTCTGCGGGTAAAATTTATAGTGGATATTTACTATCTGTCAGAAATAGGTACTAGATATTTTAATACCGTTTTTAAACATATTGGGTATAGATAATATACTATTTGATCGTGGTATTCATTACTTGTAAAAAATTAAAAAAAAAAGTTAATTTATATATATTTTTAATTAAATTTAATTAAAAGTAAAATAAAATTATATTTTATTATATTAAAATTAATTAAAATTAAATTTTAATTTATATTTAATTTAATTTAATTTATATTATATTATATATATATATATATATATATATATATATATATATATATATATATATATATTTATTGTAATTTTATTTAAATTTTATTTTAAAAAATATAAAATATTTATTTTTTATTTTTTGTGGATATTCGCGGGTATCTGCGGATTTTTAAAATACTTGCGAGTGGTTTTTAAACGGATACTTAACGGGTAGCGGGTCGGATTACGGATACATTTTTATCCAGCAGGTCGGATTACGGGTACATTTTTATCCGGCAGGTCGGGTTGTGGATAGACACTATCCGTGTCCGACCCGACCCGTTTTCATCCCTAAGCACAAGTATGGAACCTAAGGTGGTGTCCACAACCTTTATTCAACTAAAATATTATGCATTGTTCTTAGTTTTTTATTTTATTTTATTTTCACGTTATTTGTTTTTTTTTAGTCCATAATTTTTTTTTTGTTAAATGTGTACGTGATAATTTGTGATTTATGAATGTAGCGGTGTATAGAGATATATTTTTCTATATTTCTATACTTCCCTCTTTCCTACGAAAAGATTCAACATTTCTTGTTACTCTCAAAGCATTATTATACTCTAAATCAAAAGATATCCTTCTTCCATTTTGCTTCTTTTCATCTTAGTATAATTTTGGTCTATTGTCGAGTCTTCAAGTCTTAATCTATTGTCCAGGATAGATTCGCGTTTCACGTCCTAATAACGAATCATAGATTCAAAAGGTACATGTTTATAATTTGTTTAAATTAAAATAAAAGTTTCTTCGGTTTTGAGTTTTATTTTAAGTGGGATACATGGCGTTGTTCTATTTGAATGTTTCTTTCGTACCTTCAAAGGAAGGAAGATTAACAACGGATTTTGTTGGAAGTCTCACATCGACTAGAGATAAGGCCAATTTATAATATATAAGTGAGGTGCAAACCTCACCTTACAAGCCGGTTTTATGGGATTGAGTTAGGCCTAAACCCACTTCTAACATGGTATCAGAGTCATGATTAGAGCCTATCCTAGCGAGTTCTAAGTTGGCATTTTTGTTTCCACCCGTTGTCGGGCCGCTATTGGACCACCCAATTTCTACTATCACGCACGAAATGTCCATACCTCGGCGTGAAGGGAGTGTGTTGGATGTCCCACATCGACTAGAGATAAGACCAAGTTATAATATATAAGTGAGGTGCAAACCTCACCTTACAAGCCGGTTTTGTGGGGTTGAGTTAGGCTTAAAAACCCACTTTTCTAATATTTTCTGTTTCCACCCATTGTCGGGCTCTATTGGACCACCCAATTTCTACTATCATGCACGAAATGTCTATACCTCGGCGTGAAGGGAGTGTGTTGGAAGTCCCACATCGACTAGAGACAAGGTCAAATTATAATATATAAGTGAGGTGCAAACCTCACCTTACAAACCGATTTTGTGGGGGTTGAGTTAGGCATTAAAGCCCACTTTCTAATATGGTATCAGAGCCAAGTTAAAGCCTATCCTAGCGAGTTCTAAGTGGGCATTTCTGTTTCTATTCCACCCGTTGTCGGGTCAATATTGGACCATCCAATTTCTACTATCATGCACGAGATGTCTATACCTCGACGTGAAGGGGGTGTGTTGGAAATCCCACATCGACTACAGATAAGGTCAATTTATAATATATAAGTGAGGTGCAAACCTCACCTTACAAGCCGGTTTTTTAGGGTTGAGTTAGGCCTAAACTCACATTCTAATAGATTTCCAACCTATGTATCTTATGTTTTATGACGATGTGTATATTAATTTGAAATAAGAAAAAAAAGATAAAAATAGAAGAGAAAGAACATAAAGCAAAAGAAAGTAAATAATAGAAAAAAGAGAGAAGAGCAAAGAGAGAGAACGTAAAAAGAAAGGAAAGATAAAATAATAGATAAAATAAGAGAAGTAAAGAATGCAAGATTAAAGAAAGAGCGTGTAAGGAGTATAAAGCAGAAGAAAAAAAATGAACAAAGAGAAGTAGGGAAGGAGAGACTTACAACATAGAGGCAGAGTCACGATCGGAGGAAGATCTCACTTTAGAAAAGGGTTCTCTCGCACACTTAAAGACTCACTCAGAACTCCCAACACTCAGTAGCCCTAAAGAATGCTCGTTTGAAGGCTCTCTCACTTAAGCTCTCACAATCTCTCTTACAACGCTCAAATCTGAATCTCACTCAAGAATAAAGTTTCGCTCAATGCGGTCCGCTCCTCCTTTTATAACAAAAAATTCCACTATGTCTATAGTTCTAGTCATCACTACTAAAGGCTCCAACTGTAACGGTTGAAGTTACTGTGGATGTGAGTTGTGCAAGAAATGTAGATATGGCAATCAGTTCGCCTAAAATTGTTGACGTGGTAGCCAAAGTTTAGGTTACGTGTATTTAAATTTGGGAAACGAATCTTTCAATCTCTTATCAACCCATTTCCTCATCTTCCCCTACACGCCACCATCGCCGCCGTCAACCATGCCTCTCGTCGTTGCGATCACCGACCTCTCTCCCCTATCTCACTGATTTCGCCTAATTGTTCATTTTTGAGGTCGATTTCGCTGCAAAGTTGCACGGTGTCAAAATGGAAAACCCTAGCATTAAAAGAAGGTTTCATGACTATGATGCTGCTGGATTTGATGCGGTTGTGGACGAAATTGATGTTCAAACTGGTTTTGTTGTGAATGTAATCGAGTGCATGAGCGAGATCCGTGGCGATCTGTATTCACGACATTCATATATGTGGAGAGAACGGTGAAGCACGGGTTGTTCTTGTTGCGGAGACAATCGGAGAGGCTGGCGCCGTTAACAAAGTCGTAGACATCAACAAGAGGACAAAACAACCAAAGGAGAGAGAGAACCTATCAGCTCTCAAGATATCCAACAACGCCCCTGTCACCCAACCTTTTTCCTCTCCTCGAACCTTCAAGCGTAAGGCTGACTTCGATTCCCTCTCCAACGCCTCCTTCCACTGTCGGTCTCCCTTCCCCTACCTTTAACCTCATGAAACCTGCTATGCACTAGATCCTTGCTTAGGAGGGCGTACATGTTTTTGTTTATACTATACCCATGTTTACTGCATCTTTTAGTTTATTTGCTTGATTAAGGTTTCTCTGTTATTCTATCTTTTATGTATTCATTGTCTAAATTGGTACATTTTAGACGATGATGTCGTTGGATTTGATGCGGTTGTGGACGAAATTGATGTTCAAACTAGTTTTGTTGTAAATGTAATCGAGTGCATGAGCAAGATTCGTGGCAACCTGTACTCACGACATTCATGTGGAGAGAACGGTGAAGCGCGAGTTGTTCTTGTTGCAGAGACAATCGGAGAGGCTGGCGCCGTTAACAAAGTCGTAGACATCAATAAGAGGAGAGAACAACAAGAGGAGAGAGAGAGATAGAACCTATCAACTCTTAGGATGCCCATGTCACCTCACCTTTTTCCTCTTCTTGAACCTCCAAGCATAAGGCTGACTTCGATTCCTTCTCGTCGGTCTCCCTTCCCCTACCTTTAACCTCATGAAACCCGCTATGCACTGGATCCCTGATTAGGAGGGCGTACATTTTTTTGTTTATACTATACCCATGTTGACTGCATCTTTTAGTTTATTTGCTTGATTAAGGTTTCTTTGTTGTTCTATCTTTTCTATATTCGTTGTCTAAACTAGTACATTTTAGACATATTATCACTATTTCCAAACTCAATTCCCACACTAGCCTCCAAGCCTAGTTTTCATATTGTCTCATAAGTCAAGTTTCTACATTGTCCCTCAAAAAACTCAACTTCCACATTGGCCCATAGCCCCATTTTCCATACCCGCCCATAAACACAATTTTCACATTATCCTTGAGAGCTTAATTTCAATTTCCACACTAGCCCCCAAAGTCTAGTTTCCACACTGGTCCAAAAAAGCTCAATTTCCACACTGGCCTCTAAGTTTAGTTTTCACGTTAGCCTCTAAGTCTAGTTTTCACGCTGGCCCAAAACCTAGTTTGTACACTACCCTTAAAGCTCAGTTTCTACACTGGCTCTCAAGCCTAGTTTATAGTCTCCGTTTCGATCCGATTACAACAATAATAATTATAATATAATGGTATTAATTACTATAATTATAATTATAATAATAATAATGATAATTATAATTAATTTAAATGGTTTAGCCAGAATTAATTTCAACTTAATTTTTACCAATTTTATTTTATTTCAATATGATTTTATCAATTTTAAACAATAACTCACATTTTATTCTAAAATAATGTACACTAATTATATTTTATTTTAAATTACTTTTTTTGTCCAGGGATGAAATGCTATAATATTTCATTTTTATTAATTAAATCATTTTTTTTTAATTTATCAACTATATTTACTGATTTTTATAAACTTTTTTTTCATTTTTTTTTCATTTTCATCATTTTCTTCTTAATCCAAAAAACACTTTCACTCCCATTACCCTCAAATCCACTCTCCCAAATTCCCTCTACTCACTTTCAAGCTTGCTTGGAGATACATTAAATGATCTTCACACTAAATTAATTTGATTTTTTTTTAAACAATACTATGATACATCACGTGAGAGTTGTTAACGTGGAACAAATTTAGATATATTTTTTAAGAAATATTTAATGTAGAGACGTATTTATGAAATCTTTTAGTAAGAATGAAGAAAATATATTCTTTGCATACATAGTATAACTATTAAAATATTTGACGTGCTATAAATCCTTAAAACTTCATATCATTATCATCTTTATCGTGTATTCAAGTATTTTGCTTATTAGATAAAGTTATATAAACAAAATATTTATATCTATTGAGTAAAATAAAACATTACATTTGTTTGGTTAGATAAAACATTTACATTGGTCGAGACTAAATAGTTATAAAATCATATTTTATACTTTATAAATATATTATTAAAATCAAATATAAAGTCAATTAAACTTAGAGAAATGAGAAATATAAAATATAAGATCTCATATTTTAAAGTTAATTGCCTTTAGTTTTATTTATTTATTTTATTTAATTTGTTTCCCTAATAAAAATTGCAATCAAACCTTTTAACTTTTATAAAGCACAAGTGTCCCTTTTTCACTTAATTGGAGGTAAAATAGTTCCAAACAAAAACAAATATTGATAGTTTTAATTCACAGTCACAATTTATAACCAACATATATTAACAATGTATAAATCTAAGGACGTTAATTTGAACATAAAAAAAAAGAGTAACATCATCACACGAGAAGGATTTTATTAATTCTTGAAAGATCATATTTTTTGCATTTTTCAAAATTAAATATTTTATTAATAATGTGGCCAAATTTAATAAAATTAAAAATAAGAATAAAATAAATTAATAATCCGATCCAAAATATATTATTATTGTTAACCACTAAACACGAGATTCAAGTATGATATTAGTATGATATATTAAAACATAAAAAAAAATTATATTTATGATAGTATAAACAGAATTGAAAATATAATAGACTGAATCCAATTATTATATTATCGGTTAATATGTGATGTTAAGAGAGCTTTGAAAGTTTATAAATATCTTCTATTATATAGAATAATCTAACTTAAAACTTATTTAATAGTAAAAAATATCTTACTAACCTGAGCTACACATAAACTTTCTCCTTTTGGATGACTTGAAGCTCATGTACTCTCGACGGGAGGGAGCTCAGCTTACTTTAAATCAATTCCACAAAAATTATGTAAGAAGTAGAATAATTAAGTCCATACTTAAAGTTTAAAGTTTAAGAGAATTTATTGCTTATTGTTATTTTTTCTAGATAAAAAATTAAATGTTACTTAAAAAAACGAGGAAGTGATATATAAAAACATTAAATGTTCATAAATTTTAATCAGACAAGTCCTGCAAGTATATTATATTAAACAACGACTTAATTGGCCGATGTTTGTCAAACAATTATGAAAGACAACAACGAGTTTAGTGACACAATAAAGTTGTGAATTACAAAGCATTATGGATACGTGTATGTAATAATTACTTCAATGACTTATTATCTCAAATTTATGGGTCTTATAAATAAAGGTTTAAGCATTCTACATAAAAATCCAATCCAATACTAAGATTGTTAAATTGAGTGTTGTATTATACAGAGTGTAATGGTCAGGGCGTAAGCAGCTGTTCATGATTGGCTGAGGGTGTCCATTGATTGAGTTAACCAATCAGCTACACGATAACACAAAAAATATAATTGAAAAACATTAATGGTTAATTAATACGTCAGATACGAATATACAGTATTAATGAATCATTAACGAGTTTTATTGCCTGAAAATATATTACATTAATGGATAGTTAATGGGTTGGATAGTTTTCAAATCTATAAATATGAAGTCAATAATAAAATAAAGATACTGTTTTTAGAATTACATTAATCCTCTCTTAAGAAACATATATGACTTGTGTTGGAGTGTCTTTTTTAGGTCAACCATCAATCGGTGGAAAATCTAAACAAATCTAACCATCGAAAAGAACATGACATGACGATCAACCTTGAACCATTTCAATCAAAACAAGTATTAAATCTATTTTTACAAGTCTTGTAACTAACTAAATATTAATAATTAAAATATATCATACACACTATTTTCTCTCATTTAAAACATAATTTATAGAAGATAACAATGTCACTTGCAATAACCTCGTAACCTCATCTAGTTAATGCAATTTTTTTCTATAATATTAGTAATACAAGTAAAATTTTGTTATCAAAATAAGTTACATTCATCGATAACTAATATTTTTAAATCACATATGATGTGATTAAATATAATTTATACTTAAACTTCTTAACTAGATCGATATATTTAAAATGTAAATTAGAATTAGTTAATTTTACTATATTTATTATTTTTACCAGTATTTTTTTTATTTTTAAATAGAAATAAAATAAGATGAAATATTTAATTTGTATTATATGTCCCCACATTTTTAATGAAAGCTGTTGTCACTTATGTTATGACAAAGCATAACTTCAATGAGCAGTCACCCCTACTACATTTGTTCAGTCCACCCAATAGATTGAGACATTTTTCTTTCACAACCACAGATTTGAGTCGCTCCATTTATTGAAAGCAAATTCTAGAATCAGTGACTGCATTTATGCGGGAGCATTAATATCAAAAGGCACAAATTCATGATACAATTATTGGGTTAAAATAAAAAATAAATTATATTAATTTTATTTTAAAATAATTATCAATTTTATTTTTCAAAATATTGTGTAAGACCATAACATATAATGACTACTACAAATAATGTTTAGTCTCATTATATATATATATATATATATATATATATATATATATATATATATATATATATATATAATAAGTTAGAAGTTTTGTATTAATTAGAAATAAGATTAATTTATAAAATGTATAAATGAACGAGGTGAAATATAAAATAAATTTATATAAAGATTTGATAAAAGAAATCATATGTGATATTAGAAAAAAAAAAATAGGACGTTCTTTACAAAATCACTTGGTGCTTCAAAACTTCTTATAAGACAGGGTTCTTTATGAGAAAAAATGACAATAGAATCTCCTAGTGAAAGTAGTCTAGAAAATTGATTTATATATAGACACGTACCAAAGTTTACACAGAAAAATTAAGAAAGTAGTCCAATACTTCCAATTTTAAAGAAACATACTATATTGCTGTAAAAGAAAAAGACAAATATATGATTATTTGACAAAACTATCCTATATTTGTTTTTAAGAAAATCTAATACAGATATGTCTGAATAATGTTGTCTATAAATATTAAAATAAAATAACTTTTGACAGTTAAAATTAGTTTATTCATAAATTAATTTATATAAAGATTATATATATATATATATATATATATATATATATATATATATATTAATTTTGACTTAACTTATATAAGCTAGTTTTAATTTTTTTTAAAGTATATTTAAATTTTTAAAAATATCTATGAAAAATTTGTCCAACTAAATTTATAGTCGTATGAAATTAAATACATTATTAGACTGATTAATTTAAAAAAATATTAATTATTAACCGTTTGTTGGTATACAACTCAGTGACATGAAATTGTTCAATTTTGACTTCGAGTTTAAATAATATAAATCTTGAGAACTATCACATATATTAAAAAAAAAAAATAGTTTTTTATGAAATTTTATTAATGAAAATAAATTCATTAATAAAATGTTTTATTGACATTTTATTTTTGATAAAAATAAGCTTATTTATAAAATTTGCCAATAAATTAGAATTGAAATTATTAAAGAAATATTTGTAAAAACAATCTATCAGTAATCTTAAATTATTATGGATGAATATTTTTCTTAGTATTTTTGTCAATAAAATAACGTGAAATTTCTCACTTTAAGCTTTTATCATTTGACATTATATTGTTTTAGAAAAAAAAAATCATCTAATAAAATTTATCAACGAAAATTTAATCAACAAATTTTTATTGTAATATTAATGAATTTTGTTCGCCAATAATATTAGTATTATTTGAAATCATAAGAAATCTTGAATTAGGTATTGTAATTCTAAAACAATCAATTTATTTTTTCTTTAAGTAAAAGTTTGAACGGTTCCTAATTTACATTAATCTCCGTAATTTCATGAAAGCCTAACGGATTACTGTAAAATTAAAATTCCAATGATTTAAATATTTCATGTCCTAATTATAAAACTATACTGGTATAAAAGCTATACACTTAAAATGTTTGTTTTTTTATTAAAAAACATTTTTTTAATGTTTTGTTCAAGAAAACTTAAGTAAAGGAAGTTTCAAACGCATCCTAAGTTTATTTGCGACATCAACAAAAGTAGTGTGCATTGGCCAACAACAAAATCAATTATATACATTTTACTTTTTATTTTCCGTGAACTTGTTTTTGGGGTTTTTGCTATTTTAGTATAACTAAAACAAGTAAGTTCATAAAAGTAACATAAGTAATATTTAAAAAAAGGAAAAAAATTCTTTTAACAATTTCTTTTTTACAACATTTTAATAACACATACATTATAATTTGTGATTGATCCATTTTAAATCTTCTTTTAAACATAAATTCAAACAAACTAATAAAACTTCGTAATCCTTTAAGAAATTTATGTATATAACGTACCACTTCAAATTTTGTAAAGTATTACCCAACTTACTTTTATATATATATATATATATATATATATATATATATATATATATATATATATATATAAAATATAAGTTAAAATAAAAACAACATAAATTTAAATTTAGCAAAATTTAAACTAAAATAGTAAAAGACACAACTTAATTTAAATTAAAAAAATTAAACTAACCAAATACTTTTTACACACACAACTTTTCTTCTAACGTAAAAATTGTGTAAAATGAACACAATTTCACTTTAAAACGGTGTCGTGCAGACAGGAGTTATGGGTGGAAACAACTTTGGCAACTTTGGATGGTCTCCGTCAATGGGGAGCCCTAAAATAATGACCTTTTCCATAAGAGTTGAGGCTAGGATAATACCTGTGAATAATGGAGAAGTATGATATTATTATATTGTTAAAATATAATTTTATTATAGTATTTTAAATTGGTAACATTATTTATAGTGTGAAGTGAATTTGGAGAGAGAAATATCTTAATTGCATGGAGAAGTGTAGATATATGAAGATATGGAATGGAAGATATGAATTAAAAGCTGAAAATGTTGGCCACACAGAGAAGAAGCACTTGTTGGAAGATGATGATGATGAGAAATGCATGAACAAAATCCACCTTCTTGTTAATGGGAATGGGAGTCTCTTTCCCACCGAGGTCGATGACAAGGATGCATGCAATGCCCACGCCACATGAAGCATGTATTCCAAAAATGGATCACCTTCACCTTTTTACATTTTCTGTCTTCTTTTCTATTTTCTTCTCTTTCTTTTCTAGAAATTCACTCTTTTTTCCGTCTTCTTTCACCTCATCACATTATTAAACTCTTCTTTTTTCATACCCTTAGCTGTCCCCTGTTCACAATTATCCACATATTTCACTATTTCATTTCATGTAACAAAATGAGGTTTTTTTTCAAGAAAAAGTCTCTTTAACAACTTTTTTTTTTTGACAATTTTTTTATAATGCATACGTGGCAATTTGTGATTGGTCCGTTTCAAATATTTTTTTAAATAAATTCAAACAAACTAATGGAATTATGACACGTGTCCTGTTGTAAAAAAGTTGTTAAAAAAGAGTTGTTAAAATATCATTATCCTTCTTTTCAGTAGTAAGCTAAAAAACATATGGTTTAAACCTCTTTTTGGTCCCTAAGTTATGAGCGGATGTTCAGTTCAGTTCCCGTTTTTAAAAATGTAAACCTTTGGTTCCTAAGTTATAAAAAATGTATCAAATGAGTTCTTTTTTGATGTTCATGGTCAAAGTACAAAGAGCAATCTAAAGTGCTGTTATTATTAAGAAATAAATCAGAGCAATCTAAAGATGTAGCAGTTGTTAAGAAATAACCAAAAACAGTATTTTAAGTCAAAAAAGGACTCATTTAATACATTTTTTATAACTTAGGGACCAAATATTTACATTTTTAAAAATGGGGACTAAACTGAACATCCGCTTATAACTTAGGGACCAAAAAGGGGTTTAAACCAAAACATATTAACATGTAACTCTCAGCTTCTTCTTTTGAATTAGATAGTAGTAGGAAATTGATTGACCTTATCGTGGAAAAAGGAATCTTTTACACCTTGAATTCAAAAGAAACTGACTTTGCATCTTTTTTCACTGAATGAATATAACCCACGTATTCACCTAGCCAGCGAACAAGTGCTGAATCTTTGCAAAGCTGTGAAACCAGTCACAGGCAACCATCTGCTATATGCTACCACCCAAAAGTCTTCCTCACATGAATTAAGAGCCGTGTGAAATCCACATTCCTTTATTTCTTTATTGCCTTCCAAACCAACCGTATCAGGTTCACATCTGATAGGGATGGAACTCAAAAGCTTCAACTCTCATTTACACTTTCTACTTCGTACATGTTTTTAGAGACATCGGATAACCATTGCTTATTGCTCACACTCTGGATAACCCATATATTTAGTCAAAAGTACCAAGGTGCTGCTGTTACAACCCAACAGGAAAAACCTTAGCATACGACACAGTCACAAAACTTTGTCCCAGTTCCAGCTCAACACATCTTCCATACACTTCGAGGGAATAACAATTTTAAATTATATCTATCTTATACCTATCAAATTCATAAAATCATCCGAAGTGTTAGTTAGTCTACAATGATACAAGCCGTTAGCATTAGATTTGACAGTGATTAGCATATCAAGATCTTTGTGGATGACATAAATTTCTGCAGAGTTGGGGGTGAGAGAAATAAGCGGAGCAAATCACCCAACAGGATGTAATAACTGTTCTATTTTGTTGGGTTTGGAATAATATTAAATGCATTAGCCAATAGAATATAATTAATGTATTAATTATTAGAGTATTGTGTAATTGTATCTAAGTGTTTTTGTCTATTTTGAGAACATAAATCAATAATAGGTGACTTATATTGTTAATTGTAAGAATAATATTGTTAGAAGTGGATTTTAAACCTAATTCAATTTCATAAAACTAACTTGTAACGATAGTTCTGATATCATGTTAAAAGTGGACTTTAAGACTAACTCAACTCATAAAATTGGCTTGTAATTACATCTACTTATATATTGTGAATTGGTCTTATCTCTAGTTGACGTGTTGAGTTTAGAATAAATTTAAATGTATAAAAGAATGGAAGTTTTAAGAATAGTTAAGGAATTAATCTTTGAGATGTTAAGTTTTTGTGTATTTTGAATATAATTGTGAAGAATATCTCTAAGATAAACAAAAAGAGAAAGTGGTGGGTGAGAGTTGGTGTAGGTAAAAGTGGCATGGCATCCCAACAAGGAATCAAGAATTTATGTGTCCTGAATTGGAAAAGGAGAGGAATGGGGCAGAGCCGTACTGCTTTTGGCACTTATCTTGAGCAATCTTGTTGCATATCTAACAAGAAGATTCACTTTTGCCTCTTTGGATGCGAGTCATGGCCTAGCTATATCTGTGGCGACCTGCAAATTTCAAAATTAACTTGGCCATGATTGCAAGAGTGGAACAAGAATAATGCTCTAGTTGAACAATATCTTACACACTCTTTTTAAGATTTACCCAGATTTTTTTTTTCAAAAGTATAGCTATTGATTAGGTTCCTATTTTGTCCCTCTCATTTTCTGAAGGTTGCATTTTCCTTCAGGGCAATAATACAGATCTGCGAGAAAGGTTGACAGAGAATTGATATCATGACCCATAAAGCAATGGCACCTAATAACTCAACTTACCTGGGGTTGCCATTTCATCACACAATATTCCTTACACCACTTCCACTTATAGAATCTGCTTTCTCTAATCTCTCTTCTGTACTAATTATAATCATTATGAGAATAACAACTTTTTCTTCCATTCAACACTTTTCCTATACTTTTTAACGCAGTTTTCAAAACATGCTTTTCATCATTAAAAGCTACAAATCCTTCCTTGGAGTCACTTTTTTCAAAGATATATGTATTTTCTCTGCTAATGCAACCACGTTTACATAAGGTAAGACTACCACAATCTGCAATCACTATTTCAGTTGATTCTTAAATAGGAAAACAAAGGAAAATATATTTTAATACCATTTTTTTTGACACTGACACGCGTCAAAATATGGTTGGGCGATTTTAAATTAAAAAAAAAATTTTGATTTTTCTCTTCCAAATATATTATTGTCTCAGTTTTTTTAATTTGAAATCGTCCAACCACATTTTAACACGTGCACAGTGTCAAAATAATGTCAAAAATGGTATTAAAATATCATTTTCCCGTAAAATAAATACAATGTCATGTCAGGAGCTACCCATGTACGTTTTAAGATATTCATTGTTTATCTTCCATTAGATCAAACATTAATTTCTGTAATGGGAGAAAAGGTGAGGATAAAAGAATGATATGTCGGTACGTTCGCGTGCACAAATTACAAGTTATATGATTGGACTCAATGGAGCCTGTTCATTAGGCTGCGCATGATATGTAATAGTTTTACGTTTGTCATATACTATTTATATATGGAGAAAAAATGCTTTTATTTTTTCCTCAAATCTAAATTCCCACGCTTTAACTTGTTTCGTATGAGTCAAAGGAGGGAAACCAAGTTTGTTTCTTTATGTTTTTTAACTGATGATTCTCATAATTGATGCACCAATTTAGGCATAAATATAACATTATTATAATATATGATAGCCCTTATGCCACTTCATATGGTATTTTCCTTTTGCTATGGTCCTCGCAGCCTACTAAGGTAATATTGTTAAACATAAAGATTATATATAATTATAAGTGACAAAACACGTAAATTCGTTCCTTTTGACTTGTTCTAATATTGGTCCGTAAAAAATAACAACGTTATTGGTTGGTAGTAGAAGAGTGGATTAAAAATTCTAACAAATCTTGTGAAAGGACGGGTTAATGGATTGACCAACTTATCCATTAACTACTTTTTTTTTAAACCTTTTTAATTTCTTAAATTTTATATTTCTAATTTTTTTTAATATATATATATATATTAAAATTATTTTGTGAGTATTTTTTAAAACTTTAATTGATTATTAATGTTTCTAACAAAATAAATGTAAATAATTATTTTTATATGTCAAATTATTCTATTATGATTAATAATTAAAATTTATTTTGTAAAAATTAATAATTTAAATTATATATTATTATATATTTACATCTTAAATTATATATATATATATATATATATATATATATATATATATATATATATATATATATATATATATATATATATATATAATCAAAGTTTTTACAAAAGCATCTTGTATGGTTCTTCAAAGCTTAAAGCTTTAAGAAAACATTCTATCTCTTAACGTCTTTATCCATTTTGTATAGTAATTTGAGTAAAGGTTTTGTACTTTCATGATTTACATAGATAAAAAGAGCAAAACATAGAAGCAAAGAAATACTTTTTTGTACATGCAATAAATGTTTTAAACGTTTGATAATCATTTAGTCATATTGCGTGTTTAAAACATTGTCACGTGTCAGCTCTTTGAAAGAAACATAGTTTAGGAGGCAAACCATTTGATATATTGTCTTCAAATGAAATAAAATATTAAATGCTTATTTTTTAAAACTATTTAAGTTTCATTAGATCGTTTAGCAAGCATTTCCTAGATGGTTCTTTACTTTAGACGCTTATATGTTCAATATTGTTTTGATATAAAATTTAAGCTTTAGTGTTTTGTTCAGTGTACACTTAGTCGGTTCCTTTTGTTAGACGTTGTTTGTCAAACATTGTTAGACGACACATATTTGGAAAACACTATTTTTATAAAACATTATAAATGTTTATTTCGTTCAATGTTATTTTGATATACGGTTTATATTGAAAAACACTTATTTTGTTCAACGTTGTTTTTAGTAAGCACATCCTTTATACGCTTTACTCAATAAATGATATTTCGTTAAATATTGTATGTTAAACTTCAAAGTAAGAGTTGTTAAATAGTTTAGTCTCTTTAGACAATTTTGTCTTAACAGAATTATGTTAGATCATTGGTCATTGGTTTTTCTTCTTCTTTATAAATGATTTCAAAATATTTTCTTAAGAAAATTGGAATAATTTTAATTATTAATATTATTTAATATTTTTAGTTAAGATGAGTATTAGTTAAGTTGATTATCAGTTCAATATAGAAAATCCACCACTCAATACGTAGTAGATTGGGTCAAAATGAATTAGGTTAATTAAGTTTGATTTAATAACAAAGAAACTCCAATTCAATTTATTTGAGTTAGATTGATTTGTATTCTTGCCTTTAAAGTTCAATACTAAAAGGATTTATTTTACAAATACTTGCAAATTTTTTCCTAAATTTGGAATTTTTTTTAATAGTAACCTTAAGTTGGTTTTGGGTTATAAGATATGACGAAAAGGTTATCATTTGAAATTTAAATAACTATATAATTAATCATAATTGGCGTAATGTTCGCCCGGTCCCACTGCCACATGAATATTCGCCGACAAAACTAGATTTGCCTTTCAAACTATTGCCTAAAGACAAATATTAATTATTAGATAACAACTCTAGATTTTTCATTTCCTAAATTTGAACTTCCGTTACGATTTGAATTTTTTCCAAAATCAATGACCTAGATTTCTCTATAAAAAAAAATGTAGATTCCCTCGCATGCATGCCACCGAATAGGCACCGATGAAAACTCTTAAAGAAGCGTATTGTATAAAAGTTACTTCCACAACCATAAAAAAACCTCATATATCTTAATCAGTAATATTAAAATCGGTTTTATTCAATATTGTAAAACAAACTCCTTGTTCTTCATTTCCAACAAGATTTACTCTTCAATGAAAATATATAAAGTCTAATAAATTAAAAGTACAGAACCAATTACACTTAAGAGTTTATTGTTTTTTTAGCTTTTTGAGAATAAAATTTATTAAAACATCCTTAATCTTAAAACTGATAATAAAAGTACTTAAAGGATAATGTACTTACAGAATATAATCAGTATCTGATAAAGTATTTACAGATATAATCAATATTTAATAAAAGATAGATTCAGTACTTAATAGATATACACTTAGTATTTCGATTTTAAAGTACTTAAAAGATATAATCAGTACCCGATAAAAGATAGATTCAGTATCCGATAAAGGTGTTAATATAGACTCAATATGGAGTTAGAACCTATCATGATATAAATGATATTTTTATCTACTAAAATTCGATATACATTATTAAAATGTACCAACTAAAAAAAACGTACAAAAATTAACAAATTCATATATATATATATATATATATATATATATATATATATATATATATAAAAGTGTGTATAAAAATGTCTTTAAGCTTAGAAAATGGAAAATACACGAAGCCACTACATTTATTTTCCACACGACACAGTTGTATTTTCCTTAATTAACAAAATTTTAATTTATTTCTACTACGGAAAACTTTAAAAGTAGTGAATCAGGTGAGGAGGAGGGACCAATACTTCCCTACTCCAATTAAGATCCGTTATCTCTCTATTGTTATTATTATTTTTTTTTAACTTTTCAAAATAACCTCTTTAAACGAAAAACTTGATGAAACATACAATTAAACATAGATTCTTAAGAAAAATTAAACATTAAAATTTAAACCTAATTTAATCCAACATAATCAATTTATAACATGATGGTTGTTGTATTGATTCTTAAGAAAAATTATTAAAACTTGTCCGGGAGCAAGATTCCGATACATGGTTGTTGATGTTATATACCTAGAAATCAATTTCGAAGAAACTTTATATATGACATTCGTCATTTAGTTGTCTTGTTTGTATTCCAAATGTAAATTAAAAGTACACCGCAGTTTGTAGCATATATGCCGCCTTAACTTGTGATTCAAGATGAAAATGAAAAAAAGGTACACAAGAATTATTGAACAAAATTGTGAACCACGATGAATCCTGAAACAAATGGAATACAAGCTAATAGCTACTGAGAAATCTCTAGATTTTCTTTTCTTTCTTTCTTTCACTTTTTTTCAAAACCATATCCAACAATAAATCTAACCATTATATTCAGTATTATATATTTTAAACAAACCATGTGCATAATTTTCTTCGTTTAGTTCAACCAATATAATAAAAAAGTCAAATCCTTTTTCAAATTTCTCCCGGCTTCAATATATATAAATTTTCTAAAAAGTTAACTCTTTAATACTGACAGAGAATATATATATATATATATATATATATATATATATATACACTACGAATCATTTTTATTTATATATTTAAGTAAAATTAATTCAATTACAAAAATTGTATTTTATTTTACTTTATTAAAAAATATTAATTAAGAAACATATATCGAAGAATGGAAAGAAAGTTATTTTTTATTATGTTAAGTAATATGAGATAATAAATATACTATATTTAAAAATTCAAATATATTTATTTACATAAATAAATTTTATTTGTAGTATTTTATTGTGATATATATATATATATATATATATATATATATATATATATATATATATATATATATATATATATATATATATGGAAATGAATTTTAAGTCGAATTCAAATCTATAAAACTAGTTTATATACTATAAAAACACAAGAGTTATCGACAAATGTAATTCATTAAAAATAATCAATTTTCGTTTGTATGTTTTTTAGTGGATTACCGTGAGTCAGGAATCCATCGAAAATTTTATTGTCAATAATCATTATCAATGAATATCGACAAAAAAATTTGTCGATAATTACCAAAAGATATATTAATCACTAATTATTGAAGGATATATCCACCGGTAATTACTGAAGGAATATCCGCTGATAATTACAAAATGATATATTCTTTAGTAACGTCGTGGCAGATTCACGTGCAATGTGCATTTATTGTTTACCCCATAATGAACCAATCAAACCTATAATAAACAACATCTAATCACAAAATCTAAGTTCAATGTTCTTGTTCAATATGAAAAACAATTTCTAAAATCACAATATCCAGCCAAACATGTTCATATATATATATATATATATATATATATATATATATATATATATATATATATATATATATATATATATATATATATATATAAACAAATCATATGTTTATAAAACATAAAAATCATGTAAACACCTTTATAGATATAGAATAAGTATGTGTTCATAAACATAAATAGTTAATAATCTAAATCCTCATCATCTTCATGGTTCTGTTGTTGTTCATCGTTCTGCTACTCTAAAGGTGATTGGACTAGTATGGGCTAGACTGATATGGGCTGGTCATGGATGAAGTGTGGTGGAAAGGGTCGTAGTTGAGCCGAAGGGACAGTGAAGTCAGATTGTGAAGACTCATAAAACAATCTCGTCAAAACTTTTTTGAAACCGAAACTCTTGTCTCAAATCAGTGTATTCTCTGTCACCTCTTTCTATTCGTTGTGTGAGTTGAACAACAATGTCATCAGCATTGGTGGAAGAAGATGATTGGTGCTTGAGACTACCTTTTCATATAATGTAATTTGTAGCAAGTTGTCATGTCTCGTAGACTCATCCTTTTTTCTTCCCACCAATAACATCGACACAATCATGTCATCGTGATCATTACACTTTTCTGATGTATCAGGACATTACCCATGCTTGGATCTGACTTGTGAAAGTCTACTTGAAAATTCTTCCTGTTCAACATGATGCATAATGACAGTAAGGATATAAATGAATAACTTTAAAGTTTAGAGCAATTAATATTAAAAGTGTTTTCTTACATGAGTCCTCCAAGACCTTTCATCAACGAACTGGCCAGATCCCTTCCGAGGATGAGTGTGTTGGAAAACCTCATCAACATGGACAACCCGTCCCAACTCTTGTTCTTGTAACAAAATATGGAGTTACATATGTACATCAAATTTAAAATACATAAGTTATATGTAATGGATACAAAAGGAATGAAGGTTTACCATATGAATGGCATGATTATGAATAGTGATTGATCCACCTGTATACAAGGATGCACCCTTTTCTAAAGTTCTATTCCTCTGGGTAGTAACACATTTATTACGATAATCTGGCAAATTTCAATGTGCTAGCAAGTAATTCTATATTTCAAGGAATAATAATTCCATAGGTCGTCTCTCAAGGACCAATATTTGGTTCAGTCATTAGATCAAACACTTGGTGGGGGGAGTTGTGAGCAGAATTGTGAACTGAATGAACCTATTAAACACAAATTAAAATAGGTTGGCATCTAGATCAATTTCAATGCTTCCTATCACAGATTACCAACAATTAAGAAAATGGAGAAGAGATGTCTTTCTCAAATCCGATTTGGGTATATACAAACCCTAGGACGAAAATGCCCTCTAAATGGGCTTCTCCTAATTTACTAAAAATGGGCCCAAAGTCATAAAGTTTGACCCAATTACAAAAAAAAAGAACGATTTTAAAATGAAATTAAATTGTAATATTGATGTGGATAATGGAAAATGACGTGGCCACACTCTTATTATCCCAAAATATGATTCCAAAATTGTCCTACAAATAATAATTAGAATAATTAAGCCCAAATAATTCAAATCAATTAAAATAAAAATTACTAGTCAAATTAAGCCCAAATAGTGAAAATGAGACAATAATGGAGAAATAAACACAATTTATTAATACAATTCGATGCGGAAAGCTAAGAGAATAGTACAAAATAATGATTCGTTAATCATGCTCAAACACATTCTAAACGTAAGAACATTAAATGCATGAATGTGCAATACCTTTGTCTACTTTGTTTTTTCTGTCTTTATCTGTGCAGATAATAACAACACTAAGCTTTACTCAAAAGCACTGCATATGGATCAGAAAGACATTGAGAAATAAGAAGATAATCCTGGAATGTTTCTCTAAAGCTTTATGTCCTACCATAGTCGTACAAGCTCTCACTGCTAAAGCAATGTTGCTATTCCCAATTGCAGATAACCACCTACTCTCAAGGAGGTCAACTCTCTCTTAGTAACGATTGTCTCTCTTAGTAACGATCATCTCTCGAAGAAAGCTATATAAGGAGTACTCACAAAAGAGAAAAGAAGAACTTCTGCTCTCATTGAATAGTTAGGCTGTTATTCACTCTAAAAGCTTACATTGCTTATGACTATTCTTAGAAGAAGAAAAAAGTCTCTCAAGTTATCAGATTTCATTGTATTCATTTTATCCTCTCTTTAAGAGTTATTTAAATTTGTTCATGTAATCAAAACACTGATTGTGTTTGTATATTTAGAAGTGAATTAAAACACTTTTATTGGTTAACTCAATTGAATTAAACATTATAGACAATTGTCTAGGGTTAATACCAAGAGTGGTTAAACTCAAACTAGTCAACTTGACTAGGGGAACCATAAGTGGTTGATAATACTTATATACCAAGAGTGGTTTGTACTCATGTGTACTTGTTTGTAATCTTTAAAAAATATTAATGGAACCCCTTAAGAAGTCTTAAATGGAGACTGGAGGTAACTTAGGTTGAGTGAACTAGAATAAAAAACATATGTTATTGTCTTTTCTACTTAAAATGTTTTCTTAAATGCTTGCTTGAAACCCAAGCATCTAAAACTACTGCAGTCTATCTAACACTCACAATAGTTATGAAATGTTGTTTTTACGAAAATAAATGTGAAGTCATACTCAACATTAGGAGCCCTAACATCCTAAAGGAGGTTCAAAGCCCGAATGCAAAAATGGTCCTTCTCTTAAAGATTGAACCATACTTAGCAAAAATGGCCAAACTCCTATTTAAACTACTTAAAAGGTCCAAGGCATACTACTAGAACAACGAAGGTGAAATGATGTTCCAAAAACTAAAGAAGAAAATAACAACACTCCTAATATTGAGCTTCCTTCAATCAAGCACACCTTTAGCTTAGTACTTATTTGTATCTCACGTGACTATAAGCTCAGAACTCGTCATAGAGGAAGGGAAGAAGCAAAATCTGGTGTACATTACAAGCCAAATGCTCTAGCCAAATAAATAGCAATACCAAACTATAGAAAAGCCAGTGTTTGCCCTCATCTTCTTAGTTCAACGACCTCAACAATATTTTTGGAGTTTTAATATAAGTGTTAGAACATAATACCCCACAAAACAAATCTTGCAAAAAACTAAACTTACAGGAAGAATGAACGCCTAGTTAGTAGAACTCTCTGAGTTCGAGCTTACTTATCAGAATCATGGACCGATGATAGCCCACTTCTTGGCTAACTTCCTAACAAGATCCCAACTACAAGAGAAAGTCATCCTTGGTGGTTGTTTAATGTGGATGGATCCTTGAATAAAAAAGGAAGTGAAGTTGGAGTTATACTTGAGCAACTCGGTGACCTGATTATGAAGTAAACAATCCAGTTCACTTCCAACATATCCAATAATTATATAGACTTTGAATCATTGGTTGCCAACCTACATCTTGCATGTGATCTCGATATAAAGAAGTTGCAATGTCAAAGCGACTCTCAACTTATTACTAGTCAAATAAAGGGAGACTACCAGGCTAAGGAACCCTTCCTACAAAAGTACTACCGCTTAGCCAAAACCCTAATTGTGGAATTCAAGGAGTTCTAGATACATCATGTCCTTAGGGAAGAAAATGACTAGGTTGACGTGTTATCCATGCTCACCAGCACCAAAAAAGTTAACCAATAAAGAACCTTGATTCAGGAGACACTCTCGAGTCCAAGTTGGGATTAGGAAGAGAAATTCCATGTCTTTTACACTACATCCAATTGGATGACCCGCATTATAAAGGCAAGAGTCCTATTACACTATGAAAAATAGAGAACTCTTCAAAAAAGGGTTTTCCAACCTTGATGGCATACCCCTTAACCATGGTCAGGAATCTACGAGAGGATTTGAAGTCATCCATGAAGATGGTTTAAACTGTATCTTTTTTACCACTTTTGGAGTCATCATGTAGCATAGCTTGTAGTAGAATATGTTTCTTTAGACCGTGTATTTTGGCCAAGTAATGTAGGTTTCTTTAGGCCATGTATTTCGGCCAAGTAGGTAGGTTTATTTAAGGCTTGTATTAAGGCGTAATTAGTATAGGATTTTTCCTTAAGCTAGACATCCAAACCATGTAGAAAGTATGTGCCATGTGTCATGCTTCCATTGGAGAGGATTTAGCTTTAATAATGGCCACATGACACTCTAGGAGTGGAGACCACACGTCCTTCCCTCATTGGATAGGATTTGTGGACACTTGTCCACTCCTGAGAAGGCCTAATTTTTGGCCAATGAGTGCAAGGGTGTGAGATCATGCTTTTATGGTTTTTAGGAGACACCCTTGCCTATATATAGAAGTGTCTCCTTTTTTAATCATTTTTTATGATAAGTAATGTTATGCTTCCCATTTTTGGTCATACTACTCATCTTACATCAAGACTAAAGCAACCCATGAGGTCCCTTTACTCACATCTCTTAGAGCGTTCAAACACCACACCACCACCATTTAACCACGATATGGTCGTGAGCTACTAGGCTCACAAACACCATAGATTTCCTATTTCCAGCCCCTAACCTTGATGATCCACCACATTTCCTCACCATATATCTCTAAGGGACCCTCTTCATTACATGCTCCTAACTTTAGCCCAACCTAACCAAGGAGGCTGGTATCATTTGGTATCAAGAGCTTAGGTTCTTCAAGAGCTAAGTCTTTTGGTCATTATCTATCCTTTATTGTTCCATATTATTAATGTTATTTCCTTACTTGTCTTGTGTTTTTCCATCTATCATTTGTTCGTGTAGTAAAATGTGACAATTTTTCAAAGTTAAACTGCACCTTGCCCAAAGGTCCAAAAATTATATATTTATAGTCAAATTAAAGCCTTTTGAGTCTAGTTTCCAACAAAAAAAATATCATTTCATTTGGAGTTCTATGAAGAAAGTTATGAGTAAAACACTCTGCAAATGCCAGAGTTGCCAGAATGTTTTCATCATCATTTTTCAGGCTCTGTTTTGGTAGTTTTGGTTACTATTTTGTGCCTTCTAAATGTTGCTTAATATGTTGGATATCATGTTCTTAGTTTTTATTGAGTCTTTATTCATATATTGGTTTTTTTATTTTGATTTTTAATCTATCCAAGTTATCTAGAGTTTCGTCTAGTCCTTTATATGTCATTACTTCTTAGTGGAGCTTTGAAAAATCACAAAAATATGTGTTCAAGTGTGTTTTCCGAAAACTGTTTTATGTGTGTGTCTTTGAGTGCTTTTATTTTATATATTTGAGTTCATACTTGTTGTTAGATCATGAATATGTTCATAGAGTAAGGTTTCTATTATGTGAGTTTTTGTGTTTCATGCCATATTTGATTCTAATAGGTTTTCTTCGTTTTTGTGCTATAATTTTTTGTGCTCTTCCAAACCCTTGTTGCATTTTAGATTTGAGGTATGATTTTGTGTGTGTATGTTTGTGTGCAAACATACCATTTCCACTAACTTTGTGAGCACTTTCATGTTGATTTTCCTTGCTTTTTTTCACATAAACGCACCTCTGTCCAGTAACTGTTTTGAGCCCAAAAGAGTATCCATAGTGCAACATTTGATCAAAGCTTGCAAGAGACAAGAAAAACACCTTGCTTTTTCTAGTAGTTTTTGGTTTTTGTGGTCTATTCTAGTTCCTTTCTTTTGGTAATCTCTTTTGTTGTGCTAACCATTATTTCTTGCCATTTATTTTCTTGTTTGAATCCTAATTTATCTCAGTATTGTCCATATAAACTCCTTTTGCAAGAGCCTTTGTTCATTTTAGACCTTTTCTTACTTTATCCTTGGAGTCTATTTGACTTTGTGGTGTTATCTTGTGGTGTATGTTTCTTTGGTGAACCAAAACTGTGAGGTTCCTTTAGAAAGCCAACACAAAACCTTGAGGTAGAATCCTAGATGAAGGAGGCCTTGTGGTAAGCTTAAGGTCTTGGCTTGAAAAGAAGAAGATGAAAGAGTAAACACTTTGTGAGAAGAGTGATTTGTGTGTATTTCATTTGAGTTGTAATTTTGTTTTTCTTTGGACTTGTAATTTTGTTTTTGTTAGGTGTCTTGGATGAGTCTTTGGTGCTCAATCTCGTGTCTTAACAAGAGCCTTTAACTTTTATTTTTTTGCGTTTTTAGTTGGTTTAAGTGTAAGGAAACCAAAGTTCCTTCTAGCTTAACCTTAGGCCGCATAACTTTAGATTTATGTGTTTTCTTAATTATGGTAGCTTAGTGCGTGTCTACTTGTATTTCAAGTTTAAGTCCCTTTGAGAAGTAAGGTATAAAAGGACTTAGAGTTAACTTTGGTTAGGAAAGACTTGGTACTTAAGTAATCCTTAATGGTTCACTTCTTTCTTTGAAGTGAGCTCAAGATCCTTTTGTCTCCTTAAGTCTCATAAGGATTTTTATTTGAAATACTAAGTTTGTTTGCATAAGCCATTTTGAAAATCTTAAAAATACCTAGGATTATTTGTGAATGTTTTTTTTTAAATTCTTTTGAAACAAATGAATTTTTATAGTAGCTTGCATTTAAGTCATGGTGAGAATGAGCTACATTATAAAGTCAAGGGTGACCTTCCATTCTTTTGTGAGAATACTAGTGCATTATCATACCTAGCATGGGAGAAAAGAATAGAAGAGCTTCATTCATTCTTAGTTAGGCATGGTAAATATCATATGCTTAGTTTATGCATCTATATGGTTGTAGGACGTGCAAGTGAATGTTGGAAACAAATACAATCTAAGGTTGAGAAAGGTGTAAAATCTCCAATTAAAAATTAGTGTGACTTGAGAGCATGCATGAGAAGAAAATTTGCCCCTTCTTCCTTTGTGATAAACCAAGAGTAGATATGTGAGATAAGAGAACTCATTAAAAAAGGAAAAACTTTTCTAAAAAGTGTAAATGGTTATCTGAAAGAAAAGATGAGTTTGAAGAAAAAGTGAGAAAACTGTTACCAATAAGGAGAATTGGTAAATCTTGAAGAAAATTGTTTTGATGATGTTGCAAGAAGTTTCATTTGAAGAGAACATTAGAATTATTTAAAAGAAATTTATAGAAATTGAATGTAGTAGGAAAGTCCTTAAGGAATAATCGATTATCACATTTTGAAAAACCTGTGACGGACTTAAATAATCGATTATCACTTACAATAATCGATTATTCATGGAAGTTGGAACTTGACCTTTGATATTCAGAGTAGATGGCTATAAGTAGGGATTCTGAGAAATTCAAATGCAACGTTTTTTAGCAGAAGCTCAGTAGAATACTGTTTGTCAGAGGAAGTTCTCAGAAGCTAGAGTTCAAAGTTCCCTTGCTTGGTCTCGTGAATAGGAGAAGCTCGCGAATCGTTGGTCGATTGTCGGAGCGGTTCTCTTCGAGTTAGTAAGGTGCTCTGCCTGGTCTCGTGAATAGGAGAAGCTCGCAAATCGTTGGTCGATTGCCAGAGCGGTTCTCTTCAAGTTGGCAGAGTGTTCTTCTTCCGGTTCGTTCGTCGAAGGAAGGTTTAATCTTATCATTTATTCATTACTGTTGTAATCTGTAAAACCCTTTTCTTAGTGAAACTGTTAATCACTTTTTATAGTGATTAACGAATGGACGTAGATTCTGTTGAATCGAACCAGTATAAAAATACTTGTGTGATCTTTCTCCTCCCTACACTTGTTATTTTTATCTGCACACAAACTGCTCGATAAATTTTCTGAAAGAAAATTGATTTTCGAAAAAGGACAAATTTATTTTAAAAAGTGACTGAACACGCTTTCCGCTTACTCTAAGTTTTATTCCGCTGCGTCATACTCTATCTCAGAACGATACCGATTGTTCTGACAAAAACTCTTGAGTGACAAGAGAAAAAGAGAGATTAAAAGAAAAAGTAATGAACAAATGAGAGAGATAGAAAAGAAAGAAGAGAATAAGCTAGAATGGAAGAGATTAAAAGAAAAAGAAAGGAAGATAAGAAAAGAGAGAAAAAAGAGTGAATAAGATGAGAGAAAGAGGAGGAAGAGAGAAGAAAAGAGTGTGAGATAAGAGAAAAGAATAAGAAAGAAAA
Organism: Vigna radiata var. radiata; assembly: GCF_000741045.1. Classification (NCBI taxonomy): domain Eukaryota; kingdom Viridiplantae; phylum Streptophyta; class Magnoliopsida; order Fabales; family Fabaceae; genus Vigna; species Vigna radiata. The sequence goes on along the minus strand of NC_028357.1, from coordinate 7,058,402 downwards.
GAGATAAGTAGGCGAGATTGAGAGAAGAAAGGTAGAAAAAGAGTTACTAAAGCCCCCTACCACTCCCACAATTGTAGTTAAGACTAAGATGATGAAGGGAGTTTTCTAATCTTTAACTTTTCTCAATACATCTAACCATCTTTCATAACTTCAACTTTTACTTTTGAAAAATTTTCAACTTCTTTTTCAGCTCCCACTATTTTTAAATCCTAAAATTTTTCCAAATCAAACTTTGAGTTGATGTTACCTTCTAGGTTACAACTAACTCAAAGTAAAAACAAACAATTTTGTGGAGTAGAGCTTCAAAGTTTTCAAGTAAACTCTTTTGAAATTCACATAATGTCGTCTTCAAATCTTTCATCTAGATACATGTTCTTTGTGGCACATAAGATTATTGGATTTGTGTTTGATGACACTTGCATGTGGATGTTAGATCCCAATGGAAAGATACATAAATTAACCAATAATAAAAAAAAAGTTTTTGACATAAAAGAACATGAAGATTTGAGGACAAATCCTTTCAAAAGGGAGGGTATGATAACATATCCCTAAAAATAGACTCTTATGTTTGAATGGATAATCTTTCAAACACATACATCCAACACAAAACAATAAATGCTTCAAAGATGCTCCTACTCTCCAAGACCTTGATAATTCATTTGATTTAAGGTGTATCATTCCTTAGAGCTATATTCATAATCTACTCACTATCATAACACTTGTTTTAAATTGTGTTATAAGATGGGTATTTGACCCCAGCGGAAAAGAGCACAATGACTCGAAAACAGATGAGGAAGTTTGCCTTAGCCCAAGTTGAAGATTTAAGGGCAAATCGTTTTCAAGAGGTAGGGGATGATGACGTACCCCATAGCCATGGTCAAACATCTACAAGAAGACTTGAAATCATCCATGAAGATGGTCTAAACTCTACCTTTTGGACCACCTTTAGAGCCATCATGGAGCATATCTTGGAGTAGTATAGGTTCTTTAGGCCATGTATTTTGGCCAAGTAATGTAGGTTTCTTTAGGCCATGTATTTCGGTCAAGTAGGTAGGTTTGTTTAAGGATTGTATTAAGACCTAATTAGTATAGGATTTTTACTTAAGCTAGACATCCAAACCATGTGGAAAGTATGTGCCATGTATTATGCTTCCATTTGAGAGGATTTAGCTTTAGTAGTGGTCACATGGCACTCAAGGAGTGGAGAGGATTTTTCTTTATGAGTGGCCACATGTCCTCGCCTCATTGGAGAGGATTTTTGGACAATTGTCCACTCCTCAGAGGGCCGCATTTTTGGCCAATGAGTGCAAGGGTGGGAGATCATGCTTTTAGGGATTTTAGGAGTCACCATTTCCTATATATAGAGGTGTCTCATCTCTTGTAATCGTCTTTGATGTTAAGTAATGTTATCCTGTCTATTTTTGGCCATAATACTCATCTTAGATCAAGACTAAAGTACTCATCCTCTAGTCATCTTCCTCTTAGAGTTGGCCTAACCTTTCTTAGAGCCTTCAAACACCACACCACCACCATTTAACCATCAATGGTCATGCCCTCCTAGGCTCACAAACACCATAGCTTCCATATTTCTAGCCCTTAACCTTGATGATCCACCCCATTTTCACACCATATATCTTCAAGGAACTCTCTCCATTGCATCCTTCTAGCTTTGGCCCAACCTAACCAAGGAGGTTGCTATGAAGCCCACTCCTTAAGTGCCTTGATCTTGAGCATGTGCAATATGTGTTGGCTGAAATGGATCGATCAATGTGCAACATGCACTCAAGAGCTCGAAGCATGGCTTCTCAAATACTTAAAGCCACTACTGACAGACTTTAAAAGAAGATACATTATCCTAGTTTATGAAAGATCATTTAAGAAATAAGGGAAGAAGCCTGAGTTAGGGATTCGCTGGAAAGTAAAAAGCAACTCGAAAATACATTATCCTAGTTTATGAAAGATCATTTAAGAAAGGTGACCTAGTTTGAAGAAAGCTCAATGATGTTCAAAGAAACAAAGCAGAATGAAAGCTTTCCCCTAACTTGGATGACCCTTGTCATATAGTTGATTCACTCTAAAATAGAGCATACAAGTTGGAAGAACTTGGAAGAAAGCTAATCTCGAGAACATGGAACGCCACCCATCTAAAGATGTACTATAACTAAATGTAAGAGGAAGTGTGTACTCTTTTCCTTCTCTTAGATTTTATTCCTAAGTTGGGTTTTTCCAAGCAAGGATATAAGAAAGAACACCATATTCCATTAATAAAATACTCTTCTGATTACATTATTTTTTTACTTAATTATTAGGCTAAGAGTTCCTTGAGACAAACATTGAAGAGCGAAAACAATTTTTTAAGCTCGTCCAAAGATGACAACATAACATGAAGCCTATCAAGCGACAACACCAAACACATTTAGGAAACGAGGATACTAACCTCGCTTAAAGACAACGACATCCAAGCTTACCTAAAAAAGGTAACATTACACGACACGTAATCATTAAAGACAAGTAATTATGACGCTTGACTAGCATGTCAAGAAGTAGAAACATAAACATAACTCAGTACATTTGCATAAATATAGAGATAAGTTTCATATATAATAAAAAGTAAAATCTAGAAAAACAAAATATGACAAAGTCATAAATGTCATCACCTAAGATGTTATCTACAATGTCTTTATCTGTAACAAACTACTATAATTTTAAGCTGACAATAAAAAGTTGCTTACCTTTAAATTTCTTGAATCCTGTAGCATAGGCAACTAGGTCAAACTCTGCCAACTTAACCTTTTCAGTAATCAATTGATGCTTAGTAGAATATAACTCCTCCACTTCCTTCGGAATATGGGTTACTTCTTCTTGGACTGCAACAACATTAATATTTTACTTCTCATATCGATCTCTCACCCCTTGTTTCTCTTCCTTTAGAAAGCCGAGCTTAAAGCTCAAAAAATTGATCCGATTGAAACCTTGTCCCAATTGTAAGTCCAAACACATGTGAAAGTACTATAAGGATGAAGCCCCTTACATTGATGTTGAAACATGGTTAACTTGGGTAAGGGGATCTTTAAATCTAAGTATTAACCTAGGAAGCTACATGGGACTTGGATGAGGAGGAGAAGGAAGAGGTGTAGGAATTGGCCCCTTTGCTCTGAAGTTACAACCTATATTGGGCTACCTTGAGAACGACCATCAAGGGGAGTTTGAGCAGATTCCTTAGGTTGAGGCTCTACTTCATGTGCATGAGCTTTACTTCTAGTGTTAGTGGCATTGCTACTAGGAGACTCGAGGTCGTCAAGTCCATCATAGTCAGCACGATGACAAGAGGAGCGCTTCCTTTAATAGCAATATCGGTCATTGATGTCCTGACTTAAGTCTTTTGCTTCTTAGAAGGAAGTCAAACGGTCAAGCCAACACACTGGTGGAGGGCCTTATAGTCAAACTGGTTCGACATAATCTAGCAAAAAGAAAAGAAAAGTAAGGGTATCAATCATAGAAAAAACATTGAAACACGATATTAAACATACCATCAAAATATTCCTCACGGTCCTTGACATTTAGGACACAAAGCATTTCCCAACAATTTATTCCTCGAGGTAGCTTGCTAAGAAGCTTAACCTTTTTCTTCTCTTTGAAGCTTAGTAAGTTCTCCCCTACAAATTTAAACTTATGGGGGAAATTCTAATTAAGAGGAAACTTTGGTTGCGAGTACCAAGGTTTAAGAATAAAAGAAGCTCTATTTTGGGAGTTGAGGCCGACAGGTTTAAAGTTCTTGAAGGATTGAGTACATACAGAAAAGAGCAAGTTGTACTAAACACCACTTAATGATACCCAACTGTAATAAAAGAATTGCCTTATATCTCAAGTCAAGAGGGGGTGAATTGAATTAAGCCTTAAAAATTGTTCTTTTCAACATCTTTGTGAAATCTTTGGCTTTCTTGAAATCAATAAACAAAAATGATGAATCAACAAGAGAGAAGAGATAGAGAAAGATCAACATAAACAATCTATACTGGTTCGGCTAATCTCAAGCCTACATCAAGTCCTCCTTCAACAACCTTAGTTGAAGGGAATCCATTGTATACGATTGAGTTTACATAAATACAGAGATACCCCTCTCAATGCACTTCTCACCACACTCAAAATCAATATAGCTACCCAAGAGATGAACAATCCTCAATCTCTTTATACAAAAACACTCACAGCCCTTAAACCCCTGGCTAATTAGCACAAGAACACAATACAAAGATTGTCAACGAAGAATTTGATCTCTAAGATACACTCCTATAGTGTAGATCAAATCAGAGTAACTTTAGCCCACTTTTCTTGAAAGAATCTTGATGTATAAGCAACCAATGAAGCCTTGATTCTCCAAGATCTCTTCTCGAACGCTCATGTATTCAAAACTCAATGTAAACGTTAGTATTTGAAAATTATATCAATTGTTGTTTTGAAACAAGTATTTATAGGATTTTCTGAATCTTGATGCATTATAATCGATTAAGGTTTTTATGTAATTTGTTAAGTTTTTCCTTCTGCTTTAACAATTTTTCTTCTGTTTTAACAAATTATCCTAAGCATGTAATCGATTATATAAGCACATAAGCCAGTTGTTGATTGACATTTATAATAGATCAGGCTATTAAATGAAATTGATTAAACAAAGTAAATTGATTTAACCGATTAGACAACTTATATGTAATCAATTAATCCTATACTTAAGCAAATTTTTAATCCAATTTCCATTCTAAACAGATTTACTCACTTATTAATCAGATAATGGCATTGCTTTTTCTTTAATCGATTATACCACTTATGTAATTGATTACTACAGAGCAGTTTGCCCCTGTTAAGCATACTAAGTGATATGGTGAAATCTAACAAACTATATACTATGTTAAATCGATTATTTCACCCAGAAATAAGATTATTAATCTATTTAATACATGATTCATTTAATATAAATGATTTCTCATATCAAGCTCACACAAGATATAAATAAAATAATTGTTATGTCATTTGTTGTGTAAGAAACTATAAAATCATTCTATTGTTCATCATAAAAAAACAAAGATATAAGCAGTTGGTTTGGCTCCCCTTATCAACATTAATCAACCTTGAACTCGTGTTTCAATTGGTAAAAAAAACAAAAAGATGAGGAATACATATAACCCCCAAGTGAGTACACAAAATATGGAACGCCTTTACAAACAACCAAGTATTAGGATGAAGTTGGCTTAGATCCACGTTTAAAAAAGATTTAGGATCGACCTCAAAATTGATCAATGGAAAGGTAACATCAAAATTCTTGAAGTAATACTCATAGGCAAAACTAAAATTATTCTCTTTCACCTAGGACTTCAAAAAGACCCTATCAAAGAGGGAACAAGGAAGAGTAGTGAGCCTATCTTGACAAATTGTGAACGTTGCAGTAAACTCGGCTACCCTCTCGGTTGAAGTAAAATCAAAGATGTAAGAACAAACTTCATCTAAAACTCAGGTGTACCAAGTTTGGAGGAAACGATCCCAACGTTTAGCTTTGGATGTAACAAACACTACTTTTTTCCCCTTTCCCTTCGTCTTAGAATTATGTTTCTTGGAAGCTTTAATTGCAACCCTTAAAGAAAGGATTACAAAGGAAAGAAGGGTGAAGGGTTCTGGTGAAGAGACCCTATCAAGAAAATCAAAAGATGACATAGAGCCCTCATCCATGGAGTTAATCTCCCTCTTTAGTAGAGGGTAACTTGAAGAGGATATGGATAAGGTAGACATACCTAGTGATGAAAAGTAGAAAATGTGAGTGTAGTTTGCAAAAGACACTTGAAGAAATAGCTTCACGAGAGTGAAAAATATAAAGGATGCAAGAGAGAGATAATTTGAGGAAAACATGATGCAAAACAAGTTAGAGCAAAGAGGAGATAAAGTATGAGAATTAGAAAGGTTTAGGGGTTCGCTTAAGTGTCACTTCCCTCTAAACGGATGTGACCTTAATCATTTTGCATCCACTACTCAAGCCAATAGGATGACGCCATATCAATAGGGCAGTCAGATGCATATAATAGGATTATCTTATGATGTGATTTTGGTGGTGTCGAGCATCTAGAACCTTGACTTACAGGTGGCGCTAAGTGAAGAGTTAGTGATTCTGGTTGTTCGGAGAAGACGGTGGGGCTGTGGAGGTGTGATTTGATAGGGCTTTTCTTCCTCTTCTGCCATGACACAAGGTCACACTGCCTCTGCCTGAACAAATCGCCACATTTTAAAAAAATGATGTGACACACCGTTAGCGGCATCAGATTAAATTTAACAGAGTTAGTTTTGAAGGACGAAAAATTATAGTTTCCTTAAGGACAAGGATCAAAGTGTACCAAAGTTTGAAAGAAGAATTAAAACTAAAATCGTTTGATAATTGAGGAACTGAAAACATATTTAACCCTAACAAAAATCTATAACAGAACTACTTAAAGATATAATCAAGGTGAAAAATAACAGGTAAACACTTTATACAAAATTAAAAACATATTATATAAACACTTTTACGTAACACCTAAGTCATAACTAATAAAAGAAAAAATCATTTCTATAAGTTTCATCAATTTTATTCTTCACGCCTCTATATTTTTCTCTCTCTTTTTTCTTTTCATTTATATCAGTATTACCAATTCTTTAAAGTTTTTACCTTTCATTTCTTTTAATTGATTTTTCTTCATGGAATTTAAATATAAATCTATGTTTTCATTTACTCTAGGTATTCGAATTGAATTTAAAGGAGCTAAAAGATACTCAGCAATTTAAAACTCAATACTCCTTAAATATGTTTTTAATTTTCAAATTTTAGAATAAAAATATCTTCTAGCAAAACGTAATAAGAATGCATGTTTAAAAAGAAAAACACAAACATACATAATATATATATATATATATATATATATATATATATATATATATATATATATATATATATATATATATATATATATATGGTAAAATGTTTGATAATCAATGTTAAATAAAATAGGTTTAAATACTTTATCATTTTTAATATAGTCCGTTAAATATTTAATAATATTTGAAACAAAAAGGATTAAAGTATTTTTTGAAAATTATAAAGCATCAAAAGTATTTAATTTAAATATGGAAAAATAAAAGTAAACTTATTTAAGTTTGATAAATTAGAATTGTTTTTAAGTTACATGTACTTTTCAAAAATATGATATTTATTTAACCAAGTTAAATTAAAAATTTTAGTTTAAATTGTTTTAAAGTATAAAATAAAAAATTTTACATTCATTTATTTACCTATAATTTATCAGTTTACATATTTTCAATCCAATTTCTTGTAGATTTATTAATTTTTTTTTAAATAATCAATGCACAAATATTATAGACGAAAAATATTATATATATAAATAAAAATTTGTTAACTTTTGTAATCTTTTAAAAATATATTAAATTTTAGTTGACAAAAACACTTTATTTTAAATTTTAAAATTAAAAGTATTTAAAATATTATCAACTAAAATTTGATATACCTCTTAATTATATATATATATATATATATATATATATATATATATATAGTTTTATTAGATGAAAACTACACTTTTTTCTTTCATTAAATACGACAACTGTTAGGCCAATAATTATTGTATGACGCACACCGACTAAATATCGATTAGAAAGTGACCCAGCTTTCGGTCGGTTCTCCTTACTTTCTTGCCGTTGACCTAACTTAGTTATTTTGAAAAAAAAGAATAATAGTTTATCCTTTTTAATGTTATTTTTTACTAAAATAATTTTTTTATCCTACATCTTACGAACTATCTCATACGCCTTTTTTACTCTCTGGATTTTATTTATGCTGAGTATTTTAATTTACTATTACATCATCCAAATTTTTTTTTCAATCAAAATTTAAATGGCTAGTTGAATTAGAGTTCATGAAATAATAAGTTAGTTTAAATATTTTTTTATTAGTGTTTTCATTTGATCAACTAAACTTTTTTATTATAAAGTAGGTGAATTTTATGTCTATTTGGTCATATCCACATATAATAAATAATCTCATCAATTTGGTGTTATGATTATTATTTGTCATTTTGTTATTATTAACTACATTGTTATTATATGTTTGGGGTAAGTATAATTCAAATAGGAACATGAAATACAACTAATATTCTCCAAGGAATATTTACTTCATAATAACCCATACTTATTATATTCACAAAGATCATAAACTCTCTTACTGACTTGAGCGTCAAAGAGTTTTTTGTAAGTGGATTTTCCCTCTCGGAGCAACAAGGAATCCCATTCCAACCAACAAGAGCTCTTAAAGCTACCGTTATGATCTTGTCACCTTTCCATACAAATCTACGCTTAAGATCCTAGTAAGATCATTTGGTGCCCAATTTTGGAACGATAATGGAACATTATTAGGTCCCTTCAGCCTTCCATTGGGGATTGCCAATCATTTCCCTTATACCTCGATTGGGGAGCTTATGTTCTTACCACACCTAATAGTCCATATCGCTTAGGAGTTAATGTCTAAGGTAATTTAAATACTCCTTCCTCCTCCACCCCGTGGGGCAACTTTTAAGTAAAAAATCATGATGGAGTTTCACGTTCCAAAGTGGACAATACCTAGGATGTATGGTGATTAACCCTAACGATTTCACTCGATGGGGTTGAGATCGAAACATTGGCACCCACTGAGAGGCCGATAACGAAACCTTCGATCCCTTAAGCGCTCAATTAGGTATGACTAGTAATTCTCCTTAGATCTCGATTCGAGACTTATGTTCCTACAATGCCCAATATTCCCACATCACTTAGTCAAGGCCTAAGGAAATTTAAATAGTCCTTCCTCCTTCCACCCTCAAAGGTTCCTTTTAATGTAAATTCCCAGGTTTCATGATAAGCCAGAAAAACATAAAGGTTGCCCTATATTAATATGAGCCAACTCGGCGTAGAGCACCCAATGTTGCCATTTAAGCATCCATAAGTGAATAGGCAACTTTGATCTTCACCCTTCTTAATGAGAAAATAGTTTCATTCGTTACTAGAGCTCGACAAGACAACATTTTGACAAAGAACACAATGAAGAAAATCTTCGAGCTAATTTGGATCTCAAAGTTTGGGAATGGCAAAATAGAGAGTTGCACCACAATTTAATCCTTGAGTAAAAGAATTTGAAACTTAACACAATCAAGAAAAGCCCAACGAGCAATTGCCTAACTTTGTCTAAATAGCGTAGCCTCACACATCCACTTCAAGAAACAATAATCTTGATCTCTAAAATTTCCAAAGCAGTAGGGTAGACTAAAAAAGGATTCCTAAAGGTCTGAAATATATCGTAAGCTACCTCATTGATGTAAAAGGGTGGTTGGTTCCCATTACCCAACAAAGGTAAGGCCTGAAGACAGGACCGCAAGAATGAACCCTTCAGACGAATCAAAAGCCCATCATTACAATTTAGGAGCACAAAAAAGCAAATTTAGCATGTACTAGAATACAAGAGAAGCACGACATTTCAATGTGTGAGTATTAAAGAAGCCCAACATTAAAGTGCCCGAGTACTAACAAGAAAAACGGTGTGCCAGTGCCTAGTTCAAAGGAACTCAATGTTCCAGTATTCGAGAACAGAATCACATTGGAGTTCAAGTGCTCGAACACAATAAGAAATATAACGACCAAACATTGGAGCAACTCGACATTAAGGCAACTTTACCTTGGTGCAAAAAAAAGTTCAGTGACAATATCTAGCTCAGGGATAACCCAATAGTCTAGTACAAGAGAAACTCATTGTTCCAATACCTGAGTACAAAAAAAGTTCAGTGAACACAAGATCAACTCATCGGTACATTGCCCAAGTACAAAAACAAAGTGGGCATTCCAGTATCCAAATATAGGAGTAAACTTGGAAATCTAGTGCCCGAGTAATATATTAGCTCGGTGTTCTAAGGCCAAGTACAAGAGTACAGGAGGGCTTCAGTGAGTACAATAGAAACCTAACTTCCCAGCGACCAAGTAAGAGTATGAACTCGTCTTTCCAATGTTCGAGTACAAAAATAACTTGGCGCTTTAGTGCCCAATTGTGTTAGGATATTACGTATCTGGTGTTGCAATACTTGGATCTAAGAAAGAATAGTGCAGAAGGTACAACTAGTTTGGAGAAAAGTTTTGCTATAAAATAGAAAGTTTGCACCTAATCAGGACCATTATGGATCACCTCCATTACAGAGCCCACAAGGTAGAAAAATCATTGAGGTCATCTCAAGACAAACCTCAAGAATAGATAAGCACGAGGACAAATGTCCACTAAGAGACACCCAAGTTACTTAGATAGCAACAAAAGCCCTCCAACCAAGACACACAAAAACCCTCAAATCAAAGCAAAGCATCAAGTTACTCAAACAACATTAAAAAGGAGATATCGAACTGTTCAAGTTAAAGTAAATCACTAGACTGAGTACAAAGGAAGCTCGACATCCTAATATAGAAGCAACAACAAATCAATGTTCCAATATTTGAGTATGAAAGCAAAAGAGACTCGGTACCCGATACTTGAGTATAGAAGCAAGAATAACTCGACATTCCAACATTAGAAGACACGAGTTGTCCGTAGGATCCTACTAATCGTCCATGTTTCTTGTGGTCACCATTGGGTTTCTTCCTACGTCCTCAGGCCCCACAATGGACGCTAAAGTGTTTCAATTTAAGGGGTTGAGGTTAAGCTTGCTTCTCCAAACAGTCTCCAACTTCCAAGCTCAAGTTAAAGTTCTTCCTTCACTCCACGCTAGTTGTCATTCGGTCGAACCGAATACCTGCTGAAAACACTCTGATGTTAAAGTCAGTGTATTTCTGATAATGCTAGCAATAAACGTGTAAAATGTAACCAACTACCTAAATACTATAAACCTGTATTTATAGATTTCGAGATGAGCTTTTCGATTAGTGCTAGAATAATTACATCCTAAACGATAATGGTCTAGCTTAGGGTTAATATATCTATCCTTAATGTTAACTCTGTTTTTAGTGTGACCAATCGGTTTGCCGAACGACTCACATGACCGTAGGCTGGTTGACCACCCGGTTCTTTAGTTGACCGGACGGTCATACCTCATAATAACTAATCCCAACAATTTGATGTTATGGTTATTATTTGTCATTTTGTTATTATTAACTACACTATTATTATATGCTTGAGGTAAGTATTATTCCAATATGAACATATGTCCACGACCCATGTTGATCTTATGAATACAACTAACATTCCCTAAGGAATACTAACTTCATAATTACTCATACTCACTATATTCATAAAATATTAAACTCTATTACTTGAGCGTTTAAGAGTCTTTTAGAGGTGGATCTCCCTTCTCTAAGTATCAAGGAATCTCATTTCGATCAAGAAGAGCTCTCAAAACCACCATTAGAATTTTGTCACTTATCCCCAAATCCACGCTCAATATTCCGATAAAAAAATGTATAATTATGAAAATATTTAAAAAATTTTAATTCATTCACTGTACATTATCATTTAAATATCAATTTTAATAAAATCATTTTTAAAAAAATAATTTGAAGCTCAACACTATAAAAGTATATGTTTTATACTTAAGACCTATTATATAAAAAATAGATATTAACTATTTCTAAATGTTTAAATAGATTTCTAAATTATCATTACATACAACATATATTAAGTTTTGTTTTAGCGCTTTCTCACTATATTTACTAGTATAAATATTATAGGGTAAAGTAATTTAATTAAAATAAATTCATATCTTTGAATATGTAACCTATATTTCATATTTATAACAAATAATGATAATGTTGGGATTAGAAATTTATATATTTGATTTGATCAGTTAAATTTTTTAAGTTTGTAATTTTGTAATTTTCATATAGATAAATAAATATTAATATGTGTGTGTGAAAAAATTATTTAGGATTTTTAGGGTAAGAATCTTAAAGAAATTTTGGGAAATATAATGAAAAAGTTCATAAAATTTTAGAAACATTAATATCTCGAGTTATAAAATTTTAATTTGGGTGTTTTCAAAACAAGTTGAAAACTTATGTTCTGAAGTTTAACTTTGGCTTAAGAAACACTTAATTTGGACATGTAAACGCAAATTATGACTATGAGATAAATTGGGCAGAATTGAGTTTCTATAATTCGTGAGAAGAAAGAAAAATAAAGTGAAAAATGAAAAAATGGACGAAAAAAAATCACTCTTTCCAACGGAGAGAACACATGAAGGATGGAAAGTCCTTTAATACAACCAAGGGATCTTGAATCACTCAAGAACATAGGAGAATCACAATTTGATAGGGGGAGCTATGGGCAGCTGAACCCATATCTCACATATGAGTATTTGATGATGACAAAAGAAATGTTTTATAGTTTCTTGCATAACAAAATGTCAAAACTATTGCTTGATTATATCTGTATTTGTGTTTGAACTAATTGGTAAATGTATCCATTGAGTGAGAATGAATCATTGGGCGAAACACATTGCATATCTACATGAAATAATCAATTACTATGTTTGTATAATCTGTTAGATTTCATCACATTTCAACATATGCATAATAGTGGCAAAACAACTATGTTTTAACTGATTACATTAGTTGGATAATTGATTAAAACACGTTGTGTCAGTACTTGATTGTTGAGTGCATTGAGGTGTTTTGAATGGAAAAAGTTTTCAAAGTTGCTTAAGTATGAAACTTAACTGATTATGTTGTTTTCCTAATCAATTAAAATGTGTTATATGTCAAAACTTCTTTCTTGGAAAGCCATAACTGTCATAACATTCATATTTTTAATTGTTGTGGCTTGTATGATATGTTGAATTGATTGCATACACATTTAATCTATTAAATCCTGTGCAAATGTAAAAGTGTTAAAGTTGAAGGAATTGCTTAACAGAATACATTAATTAGCTAATCGATTAAAATGCGTCAGAGTTGAGAAATCTATAAATAGACGCGTTGCTCATTGTCTCAACAGACTTCTATGAACTTAATTTGTCATAACTAATTTGTTTGTTGAGATTATAATTGCAGGAGCGTCCTGAGATCTCTAAGAATCAAGGGTTGCTACATTTAGAAGAAACCAACAAAGATTCTTGCAAGAACATAGTGTTTTCATAGAGTTGATCATTTCTGCACATTGAGGTGTACTTCTTTAGATTTGTGTTGTTATACAATCAAGGTTGATTGTTTCCCTGTTGTTGCGGCCAGGAAGAGGACTTGGTGAAGTTCTAGGACTTAAAGTTGATATTGCTCTAAGGGTGACAGAAAGTGCGTGATCTTTCTGGGTTTGTACTATAGTTGATATTGAGTTGAAATGAGCGTACATTTGAGAGGATTATTCTCTATATGTCTTGCTTGTAAGAACTTTATCAATATATCTAAGGTTGATTGAAGGAAGACTAGACGTAGCAGTGGGCCGAACCAGTATAAACAATTGTGTTAATCTCTTTATCCCTTCTCTTTTACCTTGTTCTTATTCTTGATTGATTGCATTCCAAGAAAGTTTCAAAGATTTCAAAGAGATTTTAAAAGAACTATTTTTTAAAGGGGAAAACCAATTCACTCCCCTCTCTTGGTTGAGTATATTGGCCTAACTTTTTCTACAACAATCACTAATTAAGATAAAAGAGATAAAACCCTAATTTGTTTTCTGCATAAAACTTCACATGTCTCTTTGATGAAAAATGTTAAGTTTATAAGGGCTGCTAACTAAATTTCCAATTGGGCCCATATTACAACTTGAAAATAAAACCAAACTAAAGCCCAATAATTATTTATCCCAAAACATAATTTGGTGCAATTTTACATGATTATACAAATATTTAAAACAAAACTAATAACTTAAAAGAAAAAAAAAACACTAACATAGAGCTTTATTCTTCCTCCATTTGGGTCATGATGCAATTCACCATCTTACTCTTTTCTTCTTGAAACTTGGGTCTTTATTCAATTAATATGGACAATACTTGTTGAAGATTTTCTTTTGCTTTCCTTATTGTATGTCTTAGGTCCTCAAAGTCCTTCAAGTGGATCCTTTCCCTTTCTGATGGTCATGTCCTCGTCATTCTCGCCCTTTTGAGAAGGATTTATATTTAAATTGGATTCTTCATTTACTTCAAAAAGATATAAGTCAGAGACATTAAAATTTCAACTAACATTATATTCACTAGGCATATCAATTTTGTAGGCATTATCGTTGATTCTTTCAAGCACTTAGAATGGACCATTCCCCAAGCTTTGATTTCCTTTGTTCTGGAAACCTTTCCTTTCTCATGTGCACCCAAACCCAATCTCCAGGTTGGAAGACAACCTTTTCTTTTCAATTTGAGCTTTCACTTACTCATGCAGCTTCTTCACATATTCAACTTTTAGCCTGTGTTTCTTTAAGCTTAAACATAGAAATGTTAGGCAAATGCAACAAATCAAGAACATTCAAAGGATTAAATTCATATGCAATATCAAAAGGTGAAAAATTAGTTATGCTATAGACATCCCTATTATAAGCAAACTCAACATAACGCAAAACATGTTTCACATGTGCCTAAAGTTTTATTGACTACCTTAGTTTGACCATCATTTTGTGGGTCACAAGTAATAGAAAATAACAATTTATTACTAATCTTATCCCACCAGGTTCTCCAAAAATGCCTAAGGAATTTGGTATCCCTATCATTATGCTCCTTAGTAGTTCATGCAGTCTAACTATTTCTTGAAAAACAAGTCAGACACATGATCACCCACCTTCTTGCAAGGTATGAAGTGTGCCATCTTAGAACATCAGTCAACAACAACAACAAACACAAAATCCTTTCCATTCTTTGTTGTGGAAATTGGATATATACTTATGGTGCTCTTATTTATTTTTTAATTTTATTCTTTAAACAAAATTCTTTTAAAATTAAAATGATTATTTTATTACTTTTACCTTTTAACTGTATGTTTCTTTAAATTTAACATTTTTTTTGGCTTAACGATTTTTTTATTTATAACGCTACCTATATAGTAAATAAAAGCTTTTTATAATAAAATTAATTTTTTAATTTAATTTAATTTTATAATAATAATAATAATAATAATAATAATAGCAATAGTAATATTTTATTATTTCTTATTATCATAAAAAAAAGTGAAAGTATTAAGTATGTTATTATCATGATCACTTCTACTCTCTCGTTTTAATAGTCGCTTATCATGGAAACTATGGTTTGCATATTAACTTATAGTTGTTATCACACAATAAAGATAATGATAGTTACAATAATCATTACATATGTGATAATAATTTTAAGGAAAAATGACTTGATAATTAACATGTTTAGAATATAATAATTATGATATTTTAAAAATATGATTACTTGAATTTTAATAAATTATTGAGTAAGTATTTTATGTTAGTCCTTCGATTGAGGTTAATCATTTTTATCTGAAAATATTTTCATATGACATGCTATTTTATCGTCTCTAAAAGAATTTCTGATTGTATTATTTTAATTAATAATTCCATGCAATAATCCAACTATTAATCATTTTAATTAATGCGACTTTGCCACCTTTTAACATAATTCCACTTCTCTACATTTAAAAAAAAAAAACTTGAACGATTATTATATATTATTATTTTAGTTTGGAATAATAATGAGTTATTCAAATTGAATTAAGCTTATTTAAAATATAATTTCATATGGTGGCTTTATTTAGTTTATTTTCATGAATGAAAATTCTAGAATCGAGTTGAATAGAATTTTTAAAATCTTCTTGTAAATAAGTGTTTAAACTCTTTTGTAAAGATTAAATAGTCAGTACTAAATATTAAATACTTAAGTTCTTAAATAACTTTTAGAAAAGTGTTTTAGGAAATCGAATAAATAAGACAAGTTTATTTTTGTACTGGTTTATTCAAATTGAGTTATATCCAGTTTTCTATAAAAGCAATTCCACTAATCCACTCTTGTTTCAACACTAGTCTTCTTGACCAGACCATTTAACTCAACTAAACTAAACAACTAAGTGTTTTAATTCTCTTTCGAATTTACAAACATAACAAGAGTGTTTTAAGAAAACAAGTACAAAATAAAGATCTCGAAGAAAGTATGTTTACAATACAAAGAAATCTGAAGACTTGTAAAACTTTTTCTTTCACAAAGAAAGCATTAGACAATGGATACTTAGAGAGAGAGAGAGAGAGAGTAACAACGTAAGATTCAAAGATATATTCTTGTATTCTTTTTTTTCATCCAGTCTCTTTATATAACCTTCTTCGTGAAAGATCTGTTAGTTAGAGAGAGTTGACTTTGAGAGAGTAGGTAACCTTTAAATACGAAGTCACGTGCTAGGTAGCGTTAGAGAAATAACATTTACGACTTCCTCAAAACAAAAAGCATTAAGGAAACATTTAAAGAATGTTTACCGATCTCGTAACGTCTTTCTGATTGTTACAGAATTTTTGAATAAAGCTTGGTGCTGTCTTAATCTGTACAGATAAACAAAACAGACAAAAACATAGCTTTTATAAGATACAAAGTTTAATAAAGTTTTATCTTAAACTGTTTTAAACACATTTTGGTATGTAAGTTATATAATATCTCATTCAGACTTATCAATAATAATTTGCTTAAGTTATTCAATATTGTTTTAAATAAACATATCTTTTAGATAGTTTAGTCAATAAAGACTATTTTGTTAAATATTTAATTGTTAAATTTAAAACATACTAGATGATTTTATCTTTCTATACTATTATGCCTTTATAATAATGTAAAGATGATTAATCCTATAACACTCTACTTTATTAGTTATAAAATGTCATGCATATTTAATATATTGATCAACTAGATGTTATTGTAATATTATATTTTGTTTTACTACACATTCTTTTTATATGGGATACTTTTCCTTTAAAACAATAAACTTTTACACGTATTTTACATCTATATATTATTTTATCTCTTTAATTCTTTTCTATAAATACAAAAAGTAATTTTTTAATGAGTAAAATATTCCTAACAGTGAGTTGTTAAGTGTGGATCTAATCTTAGAAAAATATTTTCCTTGTATGTTTTTTTACTCTTTAATACTTAAAAATATACTTAAGTATAAATATAATATTATATAAATATAAATATAAATATATAAATATAATATTTCATTATATATAAATATAATATTTTATTATCGTAACAAGCTGTCACATGCTTCTTTTCCAAGCATAGTTTCTCTTTCCTTTTAACCTCAATGGTCGTTGTCCCCGTCATATAGGTCCCATTTCAACACCCTCGTTTCGTAAAACGAAATCTTTTCTCAAGGGAAAAAAAAAAGTGTCTAAATCCAAATGTCAAATCCATTTTAAAAGTTCTGAAACCTTCTTGACACATGGAATGTGAAATATTGCCAGATTCTCACACACTGTTATATATTATAGATAAATTTTTTTTAGTAAAGTAGTAAGAATATACTTTTATTATTTTAAGTATATATATATATATATATATATATATATATATATATATATATATATATATATATATATATATATATATATCGGTCTTATTTTTTTTTTAATTTGATCTTTTTTCATGATGATGTTGTTTAAATCTTTAATGATATAATATTCACGTGAATCATGATTGACTGACCTGTTTCATTTTTTGTTGACGTAGTTATCATATAATTTCACATTTTTTCTAAACACGTCCAAAAATCTTAAAGAGTCACTATGGCCTCTTCCACTATTAGCCATGCGATATGCTTTGTTCCTCCACCATTGTAAATGCAACTACCATTAGAGCCACAGTCAGAGTCATTTTGTTTCTCCACGATCGTGACAATTTATGTAATGATGATGTCACTATTTGTGCTTACAATTTCAAGTCTATTTCAATTTGGGTGGCACGATTTAGGGCTTTCATTGTGCGATTTAGGGTTTGTTGGTTTGTTCCTTGTTCTTACTGGTCTTCGATGTTCGTGATGGACTTGCAGGTTTATGGCTTCATTGCAGATGTGTGGTGTACGTTGATGGCTATCATGATTCATGGTAGATTGTGATTTGGGGTTTTTGTGGAGGAATGATGGTTAGATGGATTCTGCTTGTGCAACACTGTCAACGAATATGGTGACTGAAAGCATGAAAAAAATGGAGATCTGTGTTAGTTGTCGTAATGAATGAGTGATTGTCGGCATCAATTGGTGACAGTAGTGACACGACCAACAGGAAAGGAGAACATGGTGATTGCCTAGGATTTTTGAGTGTGTTGGGAAAATATGAGGTGATGTGACAATCATGTCAGAGAGAATGGAACATGTTATTCAATCACTGCTCATATAAATACTTTGTCATTAACGATTTAGACATCATAATAAAAAATGACCAAATTAAATAAAAAATACAAAAAGTAGGATAACTTTAAACACCCTAAAAAGTCTAATCTCAAATAAGATTGACGAAAATAGAAAAATTAAGCTTGTTTCTGTGAAGTGTTTTAAACTACAACTTATGGAGGAGAAAATGTAGACAACACTAGTTCATAATTGGGCGTTAATGTCACCCCGTAAACATCGGTCCAGAAAACACCCAACGTAAATAATTGACCGGTGGCATTTTCGTAAATAAGTTGGGCATATAGACGTCGATTCGGAGGGGCTCCGACGTCTAAAATATTATAGACGTCGGGGTCCCTACGAACTGATGTCTATATGTCTGACAGGTAGGTGAAAAGTCATTTCTTTCTGCCATATAGACGTTGGTGTGGCAGGATAAGACGTCTATATGCTATTATAGACGTCGTGCCCTTCCTAACAACGTCTATATGTCTGACAGGTAGGCGAAAAGTCATTATTTTCTGCCATCTAGACATCTAATCTACCACCCTGACGTCCATAAGCGATTATAGACGTTGGTTCCCCTGCATCCGACGTCTATGTATATTCCACGAATATTAATTTTTAAATCGAATGGACGTTACATTAGTGAGGTCCCCGATGTATATTCGAGAATAGGCGTCGGGCGTTGGGGCCACCGACGTCTTATTTCCTATTAAATCAAACATTGTGAACCGATAGTTTCACACACTTCATTGTCTTCCTTCACCTTTTCTCTCTGCGACATTGCATTTCCAGGTGTTTTGTATCTCTTTTGAACAGTTTAAACTTACTTTTACTCCAATTAATGTAGTCTTTGATGTATTATATATCTTTTGTTTGAACCGATTAAAATGAGTTTTCGTTGTGTTTTAGTACAGTTTTTCTCATGTCTTTGGGTAGCGTAGTGCACCTTCTCCCTTTACTAGTTTCCTCGTAAGAAAAGCATGCATCTTTTGGATCTCTTATGGCATTTCAACCCAAAGTCGAACCTGGGTCCTTGCCTAGTTTTCATGTCACCATATTCTTTTTATTTTTGGCGGTTGGAATGGAACTAGGCAAAATCCTAGGTTCGATTTTGGGTTGAAATACCAAAAGAGATCAAAAAGACGCAATTTTTTCTTACGAAAAAACTAGTAAAGGAAGGAGGTGCTACTACGCTACCCAAAGACATGAGCAAAAATGCTCTAAAACACAACAAAAACTCAATAGACATAGATTAATGTCATGTCTGACGTCTATAGTGCCCTTAGACGTCTTTATAGTGTCCTTAGATGTCAGTTACTTCCATGGCCGATGTCTTTACAGACGTCGGACATGACATTAACCGACGTCTAAGAGCACTATAAAGACGTCGAACCTACAAAACATCATATTAACGTCATCTATAAAGACGTCGGGTCAGAATATGACATTAAAAGCCCAAACACATGTACTAGTACAAACACATGTTTAAAACTCACCGTATGTTACCTTATCATCCACGAGTGTTGCTAACTGGTGTGTTTGTGTATATATATATATATATATATACTGAAATTATTTGACATGTGCTGGGCATATATAAAGCTTATTACCCGATCTTGTTGGATATAGAGTCAATGGTGAAATCATGATATATAACACGTTTACAATGGTACAGTAGAAAATTTGAGCTAGTTTGTGTAGTAGAATCTCTTCTCTCTGTTTTTTCTTTTTTATATACAAAACACAAACTCTGAAACGATCGAAATCAACTGAACCTGCAAAATCTATCTAACATGAAAAATGACGTTTTCATTGCCTTTTTCCCATCGCAGTATTCCACANAGTAGTGATGGATGTTATGGTAAAATATGCATTTGACAAAAATGATGATTCTAGAGATTTCCACTTTAAATTTGATTATAGTTAGATAAAGACCTATGCCCCCACCATGTTGCTGCCTCTATAAAACCCAAGCTTAACTCAAACGGATCATTCATTGACTTGAAAACCCTTCAAAGCAAACGCATTATTCTTCTTCCACCCATCACATTTCCTCATTTCCATAAAAACAGCCATAGCGTGAACTCAGAGAGAGAGAGAGAGAGAGAGAGAGAGTTGCTACGTGTGTATGGAGATCATTGCTGTTTTCTTATGCATTTTCTTTTTCTTCTCATCCCTTCTTTCTTATCCATTAATAAAGAAGCAGAAGAAACCTCAACAAATACCTAAGCCGAAGCTTCCCCCTGGTTCAATGGGTTGGCCTTACATAGGAGAGACCCTTCAACTCTATTCTCAGGACCCTAACATCTTCTTTGCATCTAAGCAAAAAAGGTTCTTAATTGGCCTCATCATATATGATTATTTTTTCTTTTTTCATTTTTAAGCTTTCTTTTGCATGGAGCTTAAACGAAGGAACATGGTGGAGGTACTGCTAACTTAGTTTCACAATTTCTTAATTAATCAGATATGGAGAAATCTTTAAGACACACATACTAGGTTGTCCATGCGTGATGTTGGCCAGCCCCGAGGCTGCACGTTTTGTGTTGGTGACTCATGCTCACTTGTTCAAGCCCACATACCCCAAAAGCAAAGAGAAGCTAATAGGCCCTTCTGCATTGTTCTTTCACCAAGGAGAATACCACACTCGCATCAGGAAGCTGGTGCAAACCTCTCTTTCTCCTGAAACCATTCGGAAACTCATCCCAGACATCGAAACTGAGGTTGTTTCATCCTTGGAATCGTGGGTTTCCGCTGGACAACTCATCAACGCTTTCCAAGAAATGAAAAAGGTTGATATGATGTGTTTCGAGTTTGTGAACCTCATTTTTCTGTTGTAGTAGTAGTAGTGGGTCTACTTTCGGTTTATATCTTGTCTTTTTCAATACTTTTATTGCATGGTGTTGAGTTTTGTTTTCATTTGTCGATTCCTTATTAATTTTCCTCTCACTGGGTCCTCCATTATTGTATGGTGATCACGATTTCACAACTCCTGCCTTACCTTAACTCTTTCTTCTTCGCAGTTCTCTTTCAATATTGGCATCCTCTCTGTCTTTGGACACTTGGAACCCAAATATAGAGACCAGCTTAAGGAAAACTACTGCATAGTGGAGAAAGGGTACAACTCTTTTCCAAACAGGATACCTGGAACTGCATACTCAAAAGCACTTTTGGTAAGCTTTAACTGATGCATTTATCATACCCAAATGTTACATGTTACTAGTAAGAAATATTTACATACTTTTTTTATATTAATTTTTTTTACTCTCCTTCTCTCGATCACGTTTTTTCATTAACTTTTTTACCTCAAAAAGACCAAGTACGGTAACAATCAGACTGACTACTTATTGGTCCACTGACATACTCTTTTAAACGTGATTTTTGTTGTTGATAGAAATATGTTAAAAATCACAAAAGTTTCGTGAATCTTTCTTCCTGATAAATGGGTTTCAGACACTATTTTGTATTTATCTATAAATTTAACAGTGTGATAGTACTACTACTCTTTACAACTACTGGTCTGAGAAAATCATTTGATACTAGGGATCAGATCCTGTGTCTGATGAATATTTTTTGACATGATTTGAAGGCAAGGAGGAGAATCAGAGAGATCATAAGTGATATAATCAGCAAGAGAAAGGAGCAGAGATTGGTGGATAAGGATCTGTTAGGCCACTTGCTGAACTACAAGGATGAAAAGGGACAATCAGCAAGTGACGACCAAATTGCAGATAATGTAATTGGGGTACTGTTTGCAGCTCAGGATACTACAGCAAGTGTTCTAACATGGATTCTCAAGTATCTTCACGATGACCAGAAACTTCTTGAAGCAGTAAAAGTAAGACTTGTTTTTTTCTCCCAAAAAGATTTTGCAAATCCATGTAGGCCACCACAAGTGTTAAAAAGTTAAGCTAATTAATGAGTCAACGGAACTGTTTTGCAGGCAGAACAAATGGCAGTGTATGAAGCTAATGATCAAGGGAAGAAGCCATTGACATGGAGTCAGACCAGAAATATGCCAATTACTCATAGGGTATGTATGGTATATAAAATATGATGCAAAATAATTTCTTGTCGTGGTTTGATCTGAAACCAAACTTGGATCTTGTGTAACTTGGCAGGTAATTTTGGAAAGCCTTAGGATGGCAAGTATCATTTCATTTACTTTTAGGGAAGCTGTGGTTGATGTGGTGTACAAAGGTAAGAACCTGAGACAGAATATTCTTTTACCTGTACATTTTAATTCTCAAAACCTTTTACTATTTCCTACGTCATTGATAAAATGTTGTTTCTTGCAATTGTCAAGGTTATCTTATACCCAAGGGTTGGAAAGTCATGCCACTGTTCAGGAACATCCATCATAATCCAGAATTCCACCCTTCTCCTCACAATTTTGACCCATCAAGGTTTGAGGTACATGCTGCAAACAAATTTCTCTACAACCACTCAAACAAATATATTCTCTCAACATATATTAATTTCAATTGTATATGAGTGCAGGTTGCTCCAAAGCCCAATACTTTCATGCCATTTGGCAATGGAGTGCATTCTTGTCCAGGAAATGAGCTTGCCAAATTGAACATGTTCATTTTGATTCATCATCTAGTAACAAAATATAGGTATATATAAGGTGTTTACATTGTTACTTAAATCTCTAAACTATGATTATGAGAGTGTTTAGTAGTGACAGTATTGAATTATTTGGATGACAGGTGGGAGGTTGTGGGATATCAGAACGGAATCCAATATAGTCCATTCCCAGTCCCTATGTATGGTCTACCAACAAGATTTTGGAGAAACCATTGGAATCAAAGATGATCATAGATCATATCATAAAAGCTTCCATTGTTCATCATATATATTCAACTTTTTGGAATTCCTTGCCACCCATTGATTCCTCCTCCTTAACCCAAAACAACCTCACCTCCTATTTTAAAGCGAGGACCCAAGTAACATCATGTTTATCCTATTTGTAAATGGTGGCATAGCTTAGTACAATTAATTAGTCTGGGTGTGTAAGTTGTTTCAATAATAAATGTTATCAACTAATGGTAATTTTAGTTCATCATCACCTCTATTCAATGGTCCTATAATACAGTATAATATAATATCATACATATATAAACTTTTCAACATCAAAAACAAAGTCTTGGATTCCAGATTATTATTGATTTTAATGTGTATATATATGGTCTCCGTTTTCAAGATTACTCATGGATCTATGGTACGAAGTTTAGCTTCATTGTGTCCTTCCCTCTCACTTCTCAAACAACCATTGACAATTTAAACTCAAAAACATAATACTAAAATGGATTCACAACTTGCATAGTGGTTCTCGTAGTAGTTACAAGGTGTGACTGTGGAAAAGCCATGTGTTGGTAGTTTATTAGCCAGTTGAAAAAGGAGATGCCCTTGGCTAGAGGGATGTAAGGCCTCTCTAGGGCATGAAGGTTGTTCATGTTTGGTGGTGATGATGCGGGGACCAAAATAGTACATCAACATTATTGGACCTTGTGGATTGGTTTGGTTGGAGATTTTCAAGAGACTTATACTGTGCCTTTTGCATTTGCACAGTGGACCAAAGGTAATTTTCTCAAGGGCACCCTCCATTTTTGATCTAGCAATACCACTAACACTTTCATACACTTCTTTTATATGCTTCATTCTCACATGATATTTTCTCTCCCTTCCCTTTTCAATTCTTCAGTGCTATATATCTAACAAAAAGGTACTTAATAATAATAATAAAATAATAATAATAATAATAATAATAATAATAATAATAATAATAATAATAATAATAATAATAATAATAATAATAATGTGTTGGATAGACTTAAACTTTCATAAAGCACTAGAGGGTGTCCTCTTATTATAATACTACTAGCTTCTTTATTCTAATTCTTTTTTTTTTTGTTATCTGAGTGAGTGAGACGTTCACAAATTTATCAGAATAATATCATGACACATTTTTATATTCATTTGACACATATATAAAGATAAAATGATTTAAAAAATATAAAATTTTATAGTTTTTCAAGAAAGAAAAAAATAAAAATAAATAAGAATAATGTTAAATGAATGTAAAATATTGAAGTGTGTCAAAAAATCATTTCTTCACATTTACTTCGTGTTTTATTGTTCCCAGTAGTCTCTTGATTGTGGTCCCGAAAATGGAATGATTTCATTGGAGTTTAATCCATTCTACTAAAAGAGAGGATAACGATAGATTAATACAATTTTTTTAACAATATTTTAAAAAATATATATATATATATATATATATATAATATCATTTCATTAAGTTTAGAGTATAACAGCAGAATAATAAATAAACAATGAACTAGTAAACGGGTGCTGCATAATGATGTCAAAAGATATGTATCAAAATATCTATTTTTCTATTAAAAATATTTGTGAACCTCAATTTATTTGATAATGTGTAGGAGAAAATTAAAAAACAAAAAAGAGAAAGACATTAATATGATTTATATGAAAGGTTTCCAAATATTTTAAAGATGACTAATTGATGACTACCGACAAGAGTCTAAAGTGTACAGTGGTGAATGAGAGGAATTGCTTATCTAATAATACGTTATTCAACATAACATTGAAACTCATAATTTGATTGCACACAAATTAAAAACTGGTTGTGGATTGAGAAGATGTAAAATATTTTTGTAAGATATATCGTTTATTAGAAATAGAGTTGTCAAAATAGGTCATAATTCGCGAGTCAATCTTGTTCATAACGGGTTCAGATCGGGTTGAGTTTGAAAAAATTGAATTTTTTTTTATGTGGGTCAGATTTCAGTCCGGTTAATTTAAACTTGGCTCATGCGGGTTGAACCCGTGATGGGCCGGGTTGGCGCACCAACCCACATTCCTAATTTTAATTTTTTAATTTATTATTTTATTTATGAAACCCTAAAAAGTAAAATACTCTCACGGAACTTGCTCTTATTTACATTGCTGTCACTCTCACTTCTTCACTGAAATTTTTCAAGGAGTAGGTTTTTTGTATGTTTTTTGTGTTAGTTTTTGGATGACTTGGATTATATTGTACTTTTTATTATTATTTTGAATTGTCTTCGGTTTAACATCATTGGGAGTGAAATTTGTTTAAATTTGAATATAGAAAGTTTGAATTTTTTTTATTTTAAAAGAAAGCTCTAATTAAATGGACTAGTGAGTCAATCCGTTTACCTACCAACCCGTGGTGGGTCGAGTCGAGTTCAGATTTTTTTGACTCGTTAATAAATGAGTCGGGTTGGGTTGACTCACTAAGTGACCAACCCGTAGTGGGCCGGGCCAGGTCGAGTCGGGTTACCCGTTTTGACAGCTCTAGTTAGAAAGTCAATATTACTCACTAGTACAAAATACACATTTTACAGCGTTTTTTTTTTGTACAAGTTGAAATCTATTAGGTATAAAATATAATACGGTGACCGTCTTGTAAATAAGATAAGTTTTTTTTATACTGCTTGCATTTAAAACAGGTATAGAAAGTGGTACAGTGACAAATCTATAATAAAAGACAAAAAATTTTATGCCAGTTGCATTCAAAACAGCTATAAAAAGATGTTTTTCTATACCGGTTAAATTTATAACTAGTAGAGAAATAACGCAATGAAAAATATGTAATATTAAAAAAAAATCTATACCTGATAAATGCTAAAACCAGAAGAGAAGTTTGGACTAAAAAAATATAATTTGAAAGTTAGAGAGAACCCTATAAACAAAATTCTCTCCTCTTCATACTCTGCCTCTATAAGGCTGAGACCATTGTCGCTACAATCATAGCGGACATCATGGTAACAAAGGAGATCGAAGGCACGAGACTGTGTCTCGGCATCGATCTCTCATTCTTGATCTCGACTTTATTTTTTTTTCTCCTGGCAAAACTTGTAGAACTGTCAGGTGTTTATTTTGTGTTTTCCAATTTATTTTGTTCTAACAACTAAATTGAAACCCTAGGTAGAGGTGTTCTTATGCTCTCTCTTTTTCTTGCATCATGATGATGAGGAAGTTTACCAAGACGATAATCTTGAGTTCGAGTCTGGATTTAGTAACATCATTGTCGTTGACAACCTCCTTGTTGTTACGAGGGAGAAGTTTGAAAATCTTGAAGGAGTGGTTCATAAAATTTATAGTCAAATTGGTGTTATCAAAGAGGATGACCTTTAGATGTTGTTGATCCTTAAACTGGTAAAACCCTAGGGTATTGCTTCATTGAGTACAATATTCCTTAGATATAATTCCCTTTTTCTTGAATGTACCTTAAGTGAAATTTCAAAGATTTGTTCTATTAAGTCTTTTTGTTGTTGGAGAGTTGATTGTATTTTTGAAAGTTTTTTAATGTATTGAATTGGACCTTTTTTATTCTTATAATGGGCGTTTCTTTAGGAAGCAAAGTTTGCTAAAGAGAAGACTTGTGAATATTTTTTGTATGAAATAGGAAGAAGATTAGGAGAAATCTCCCTTATGTGTCTTTGCATACACATAGGGTAATGTATTTATAATAATAAGAATGTGGGCTAAAACCCAAATACAAATGAATATGTAAAAAGAAACTAATAAGCATAGGGACTATATTTCCCTAATTAACATAAACACACAATATCTAACACTCCCCCTCAAGCTGGAGCATATAAATCATATATTCCAAGCTTGTTACAAAGATAGTCAATTCTAGGTCCTCACAAGGACTTAGTGAATATGTCTGCCAACTGGTTGCTTGAGTTAACGAACTCAGTCTTGATATCTCCAGATATGATTTTTTATCTAATAAAATGACAATCAACTTCAATGTGCTTGGTTCTCTCATGGAAGACAGGGTTAGAGCTAATATGAANAGCAGCTTGATTATCACATATAAGTGTCATGTGAGTGACATCTCCAAATTTCAATTCACTAAGTAATTGTTTAAGCCACACAAGCTCNCANGTAGNNGATGNCATAGCTCTATATTCTGCTTTTGCGCTGGACCTNGCCACAACACTTTGCTTCTTACTTTTCCAAGATATCAG
Source organism: Vigna radiata var. radiata (assembly GCF_000741045.1). NCBI lineage: Eukaryota > Viridiplantae > Streptophyta > Magnoliopsida > Fabales > Fabaceae > Vigna > Vigna radiata. The sequence goes on along the minus strand of NC_028357.1, from coordinate 7,031,010 downwards.
GTTGTCACCAATAGAGACACAATATCCAGAAGTAGACCTCCTATCAGAAGGGGAACCAGCCCAATCAACATCTGAATAACAAACGATCTTTGTATCGTTGTTAGGACCATATAGCAAACCTTTTCCAGGTGATCCTTTAATATACTTCAGTATGCAAACAACTGCATCCCAATGGTCTTTACACGGGGAGTTTAGAAATTGACTCACCACACTAACTGCGAAGGAAATGTCAGGACGCGTAACAGTAAGATAGTTTAATTTACCAACTAATCTTCTGTACCGTTCAGATCTGAGAAAGGCTCCCCCTGATTTGCTAGGAGTTTGATGTTAGGATCCATAGGTGTCTCAACAGATTTACAGTTCATTAACCCTATTTCCTCCAAGATATCTAATGCATACTTCCTCTGAGATATGACAATACCATCATTGGATTGTGCTACTTCAATACCCAAAAAGTACCGGAGTTTGCCAAGATCTTTGGTTTGAAAATGGTGACAAAGGTGTTGTTTCATCTGAGAGATGCCAAGATAGTCGCTTCCTGTGAGAACAATGTCATCGACATACCCTATTAAGTAGATACATCCAACACTTGAGTGGCGATAGAACACTGAATGATCCGCTTCACTGCGAGACATACCAAATTGTTGAACAACACTGCTGAATTTACCAAACCAGACCCAAGGAGATTGTTTTAGGCCATATAAGGATTTGTGAAGATGACATACCAATCTAGAAGACTCCCCCTGAGCAACAAAGCCGAGTGGTTGCTCCATATAAATTTCTTCATGAAAATCACCATTAAGGAAAGCATTTTTTACATCATGTCGGTAAAGAGGCCATTGTCGAAGAGCGGCCATGGCAATGAATAGGCGAACAAAGGTCATTTTCGCCACTGGAGAAAAAGTATCACCATAATCCAAACCAAAAATTTGTGTGCAGCCTTTGGCAACCAGTCTAGCCTTCAAACGATCAATTGTACCATCAGGGCCAACTTTGATAGCATACACCCACCTGCAACCAAAAACAGGCTTTCCAGATGGTAATTGGACAAGCTCTCAAGTTCCAATTTTCTGTAAAGCACTTAATTCATCTAGCATGGCTTGACGCCAACCAAGATGAGGCGGCGGTGGAGGCACGTGACGGCTCCTCTCACGGAGTGACTTCCGACGTTGTTGTCATTGGAGTTGGGCGCACCTTTCTATCCTATGAACGAACCTAACCGGCGACGGCGGCAGCGGTGGTGGTCGGACAGCGGCAGCGGCGACAGCGGTGCGATGGTAAGTACCAGAGACTGTGGAATTGGCTGGAACAAAATCTAAGCTCTGATACCATATGAAATAGGAAGAAGATTAGGAGAAATCTCCCTTATGTTTCTTTGCATACACATAGGGTAATTTATTTATAATAATAAGAATGTGGGCTAAAGCCCAAATACAAATGAATATGTAAAAATAAACTAATAAGCATAGGGACTATATTTCCCTAATTAACATAAACACACAATATCTAACATTTTGCATGAGAATGTTTGATGATTTCGATAAATTTATGAAGGTACCCAACGAGTGGGCTCTGCCAAAAACTAAGTTGTATGCTCAGGGGTAATGCTTATATATACTTTTCTTTTATTTGTCTCTTATGATGTATGCTATTTTGCCTAGACTTTAATATATCCATACATAAATTATTATTTGTGACAGTCATGGTCCTGACTTTTCAATTAACAATTGTGGCTTTTTGATACAATGATATTAGGATTATTTAGGATTTGTGAATACAGTTGTTGTACTTGTTGTATAGTTTAAAGTTTGTGCATTATTTATTTGTATTTAGTTATGATCTTATAGCTTTCACACTAGAACTTTGTGGCTTATTGATATTTATGATGTTCTTTATTTGTGGAATCTCTTTCAGGAAAATTTTCAAAATTGACTCACTGATGCAAAGCCCAAGGAAACCACTAATGTAAATCAAGTTTCTTAAGGAGTTCTCCAATCTTATTCTTCTGATTAATTTAAATTCTTCTCTATATCTTTTCGTTCCTATATAATATGCATTACCATTGGTGAATAAGATGTTGCATCTTATTTGATTTTCCTTTTCTCTTTATAGGCAAAAATAACTCTCAAACTGAAAATAAAATAAGAGGACATTTGTTATTGCTTATGCATTTCTTTAAGAGTAAAAGAAATCAAGACAAGATGGCTACATGGTTAATATTCCAGAGGTGTTAGGGACAAGAAAATACATAAGGTCAAATCCAATTACCTCAAAATATATGTCTAACCCTTGTATCATGGCTTTGACAACTTGGTTATTGAGATTGTTGGTAACATGCTCTGGTTTTTTATGATGACAACACATTATTAATAACACATGTATTGTTATGTGTTACATGTTCTATTCTTTACTATGTTTGATATCTTAATGAACATGTTTGTGTTGATTCTCATATATGTATGCATATTCACTGATCTTATATCTGATACATCACTTATGATTGCATTACATATGTTTATGAAAAGAAAACCACACAGACTTTGATGAACTTATATTATGTGGCATAACTGCAAGTTTTTAAGTTGACTTCATTATGAAGTAAGTCGATTAAAAATCGTGGCTTTGCACAGATTTTCAAAAGCAATGTTGTGAGTGATTTTGCATTGAAATGATTTTCAAACTGAACTGAAGTATCTAAGTCGACTACATGCCAGTGGATCCGACTTAATTAGTTACTTGATTTGAAATTTAGTTAATGCTTGTGTATCTACAATTGTGTACATGTATTATCTACAATTGTGTACATGTATTATCTTACTACATCATGCATGATAAGATCGATTAATTGATATTTGATTGTGTGTATGTTTGTATGATTGATTGTTTGAATGATTTGTGTGAAAATCAAATTTTACGAACTATAGTCAACTTGATTATGGACATAGTTGAATATGTGTCTTTATATGTCTGTGTCTGTTTTGAAAACTTCATGTCATACAGTAGTCAACTTTGATTTTATTAAAATCGACTAAATGTCTCTGTTTTGGGTTTCTCAAACTTGAAAATTTAAAATGGGTCAGTTTTGGTTTTGGTCTTTCACACCTTTTTATAGTATGTTTGTCTTCTTGAGTTGTATGGTGTGTTCAAGCATTAGTGTCTTGTCAAATTCCAAGAACCCTAGACTGAGAAAGAAAGTTTTCAAAGAAATTCATACTTCATGGCTTCCACCAATCATACCGCCGATGGAAACAAAGGAAAAGAGATCATCACTACTAGGAGTTCTAATCCAATGGGATGGATTAGCGACGAAGAGACTCGAGAGAGATTCCTGAATGCTACTCCCAAAATTGTTGTGACTCCCATGAACATCAATCTGAATCTGTTTGAGAAAGAAGGGTTCATGTTTCCCAACTGGCTAGAGAGGCAAGGGTTGTCTATCTTCGTACAAATGAAAGGATATTGGTATCCTGATCTTGTCAAAGTATTCTACCATAATCTGAAGGTGGTGGACAATGACGTACACTCCAAGGTAAAAGGGGTTGATATTCGTATTGATGATTTTATCTGGAATATTTTAACAAACTTACCATCTGAGGGCGCTTCCTCACACTTGCCATCCACAGAGATAAATACCTTGCTGGTATGTACTCCACAAAGAGTGTATTTGCACATGAAGGATTGCTGAAAGAAGAAAAGATAGTCGCTCATCTTCTGGCACGAATAATGCTACCCGGGAGAATAAGAAAAGATAGAATGACCACTGAAGACATCTATCGACTTCATGCAATCAGAAATAATATTTCTACAAACTGGCTGCAAGTTGTGAAAGATCACATGAAGGGTGCGGCACTGAAGAGATCCTTATATCTGTTGTATGCTATTTTCATAAGCAAAGTATTGGTACTTCAAGGTGTTGATATTAGGAATGATCAAAAATGTTTTTGGAGCTCTTTAAATGTTTTTGACAGAGACTCGATCATGTCTCTTGGATTAGTGAAAACCATGAGTGGATGGGGATTCGTGAGTGAAAACTATTTAGAGCACAGTACAAGAAGCACACCTACAATGGAGGAACGAACAAATTTCTTTCCTGAGACTAATTTTGAAATATATGCAGCTGAACAAATCAGTTGCTTACATGAGAAATATGACAACCTTGTAAAAGAGCATCATGCTACCCCTCGGCAAGCTGTAGAAAGTTCTTCTGAAGAGGATTCAATGGAATCCTTCTGACTTAGCATAGGGCCTTGTGAAATTTGACTATCTTAGCATAAGTGTGTCCTGTGTCTTGAGTCTTTTGCTGATCTTTGGTTAGTATCTTTGTTCTTAGTTTCTTTTGATAATGGCTTAGACTGCCATTATGTTTGTCCTGTTCTAGTTAATCATTGTAACTTCTTTTGGCCAAGTAATGAAATCAGTTGGTTTTGGTTCAAATCCATTTGCTCTAATTTTCTTGATTAAATTTGCTTGAATAGTATTGAATCGACTGAGTGATTATTGAAGTTGATTATGCACTTGCTCACTGTTACAATAACTATTTTGCATACTCACTTCTTACCTGCATATTTTCTTGCATTACTATGATTCTAAATTGTTTGATCTTCAAAAGATTGTGAAAGGGTTTGCAAGAAACATTGCTTTGGAACTTACTGCTGGGATCACAACTCTTTGAAAAGCAACGAAATCAACTTGACAAATGGATCAATCGACTTATCACTTACAGGAGTTATAAATTCCATTTTTTGGAATTTGGTTATTAAGTTGCTTGATCATTTTATATCAGTTGTCTTCAATATATCTTTGTTTTTATATGACTGTTTTAGCAATGAGAATATATTGTAAAATTGTTGATAATTGTATCTTTGCTTGATTGAATTGCTTGCAATCATAACTCTAATACAATTTTGATAAAAAATTGATTATATGCTCTGACAGTTGTGAAACTGCATTGTGCATCTGAATTTGATTTTATAATATGCATAATAACAGGGGGAGCATTACATAATTGCATAGATTTTTCACATGCCTGCACTTTAGGGGGAGTTTATCTATCTCATTTCAATATCTGTGATAGGGGGAGCATTTTTGAATGTTTAATCTCTTTACATTGATTTACACTGATGCATCTCTGGTATTTCATTTTATCAACATATTCATATCTAAAAGCAAACCTTTTTTGCTAATGCACAAAGGGGGAGAAAAGGTTGAATTGAAAAGTTAGAAAAGTTTGAATGCTTATTTGCTTAATATGTGATTGCTTGATACTATTTATTCAAAGTAAATGTTCTGTGCTGAAATATGTTGAAATTATCTTTTGTTTGCTCTAATATATTGGAAAACTCATTTAATCACTTGTTCTTACTGATTGCTTATATTAGCTCTGATATTAATGATTACTTAACTGATTTTATGTGTTGTTTGTGTACAAACATGGTTGCTTATTAATCATGGTTTTGCATCATAAAAAAAGGGGGAGATTGTTGAGATTGTTGATAACATGCTCTCTGATTTTTTATGATGACAACACATTATTAATAACACGTGTACTATTATGTGTTACATGTTCTATTCTTTATTGTGATTGATATCTTAATGAACATATTTGTGTTGATTCTCATATATGTATGCATATTCACTGATCTTATATTTGATACATCACTTATGATTGCATTACATATGTTTATGAAAAGAAAACCACATGCACTTTGATGAACTTATATTGTGTGACATAATTGCAAGTTTTAAAGTCGACTTCATTATGAAGTAAGTCGATTAAAACTCGTGGCTTTGCACAGATTTTCAAAAGCAGTGTTGTGAGTGATTTTGCATTGAAAAGATTTTCAAACTGAGTTGAGGTGTCTAAGTCGACTACATGCGTAGTGGATCCGACTTAATTAGTTATTTGATTTGAAATTTTGTTAATGTTTGTGTATTGTAACGACTATATTTCAATTGTCTGTTAAAGCATTAAATGAAAGTCAACTGTATTAAATGCGAAATCAATTTGGTTGTTATGACTACTACTAATTGACTTAATCGTTATAACTGTCTGGTGACAGTTGACTTCATTAGTAGCACAGTCGACTACAGGAGCTTCTGATTTATAGAAAACTATAAATAGACGTGACTTTGTTGATCGTATAAATTCCTCTACTCCTCTCCCGTACTCAACACTAATGCGTGGTAAATTAATCTAATTTCGATCCATACGATCCATACGTAAATATTCTGACTTATATATTCTACAAAATTACAATACAATAAAAAGTTTATTCATCATTTAACGACAAATTAAGGTTAATTCAATTCAATCATACAATCATTCAATAGAAAAACATTGAAATAATCACATATTCAACATAAAAATAACATTGTAAAATAAAAAAAATTAAACATTAAAATCATACCATCATAGAAAATTATACAATCATACAAAATTATTCAATCATAGAAAATTATATGATCATTCAATCACATATTCAATCATACAAAATTATACAATCTTATTGAAAAGTAAACTTTAAACATTAATATAAGAACCTGATAGTGTGAAAAGCCAGTAACGATGGACAACCCGCGATCAAAACGCTAGAAAATTCAACTCTAAAAAAATTCAAACCTACACAAATATATAAACAAATATTAGTTTTAGAAATAAAAACAAACATCAAAACGCAATTTACCTCTTAAGGGAAGAATCGGAAAAACCAAATCAAAAAAACATTTCGAACGATTTTGATCAGATAAAAATCTTCCTCAACATTGAAAATGACCACAACACCAAACAAAAACAAGTTTAAACGGTGAAAATGGATGGAAAATAGAAGCATACCACAATGTCGCGTGCTAAGAAGGAAAAGTGAAGGCTCTCTGAAACTGCGCGAGGAAGACGACATTGTTCCTTTTGCATTTCTTTTTTTTAACCTACGAAAGGTTACTACCTCAGTTCATTAAGTAACCGAGGTGATAAAGGGGATATGGCCTCGGTTCCCAACTTAATCGAGGCTTATTCTCATAAAAAAAATTTAAAACTGATCTAAAATGGAAATTTTGAAATTTTTTTCACACTTTATGTCGCGGTTCCCCGTCCAACCGAGACATATTCTTTTAAATATTTAAAATTTGTTCAGATCAGGCAATAGGTCGCGGTTCCCCTAACAATTGCGGTCTATTCACTAACGCTCTACCTGCCCATTTATTGCAGGAGTGCCACGTGGGAAAAGTCAGAGGGGTTTTATGCCGCGGTTCCAAGGGGAACATTAGTTTATTCCCTAACCTTTATGTTGTTCAGACTGCAGCAGGGAATGTCAGAATTTTGCAGGGACAATAGGTCGCGGTTCCCCTTAGAACCGTTGTCTGTTCCCTGATGCTCTACTTGCAATTTATTGCAGGAGTGCCACATGGGAAAGGTCAGAGGGGTTTTATGCCTCGATTCAAAGGGGAACCGCAGTCTATTCCCTAACCTTTATGGTGTTTAGACTGCAGCAAAGAATGTCAAAATTTTTGCAAGGACAATAGGTCGCGATTCCCCTTAGAACCGCGGTCTATGCCCTAACGCTCTACTTGTCCATTTATTGCAAGAGTTCCACGTGGAAAAAGTCAGAGGGACAATAGGTCTAGATTCAAAGGAGAACCGCAGTCTATTTCCTGACATAGGGACAATAGGTCACGGTTCTCTTCAGAACCGTGACCTATACGGTCGATATAATTTCAGAAATGCTAGTGTGCAATATTATACTTCGGTTTCTAGGTAACCGATGCGTAATGTGCATGGTAATAAATCAATTTTTACTAGTGATACAACTATGGTGGCAGCAAGCAACGACTACTGTATCAAACAGGGCTACACAACTGTGGACAACGAAGCCAAAACGGAGGAGGCCACACCAAAACAGAACCATTGACGGAAGGGCATATAGGTCTCAAGAACAATTGAGAAGAAAGCAAAATGAGGAGTTTGATTATTATAAATGATATACTTTGTTAATTAGATATGTTTTGTTACGTATATACTCGTTTTAAAATATTTATGTAAGTTTTGTCATTCTATATGCAAACCACAACGTATAAAGTTTGATTATTATAAATGATTCACTATAATTAAAAGTTGGTAAATGAATTGCAAAGATTGTATAAATTTTAGGTAGTATCAAGAGGGTTTCAACAGAGTAGTGTAAAAGGATATTAATTTCAAATATGTGCAAATGAATTATGGGAATTGATTTTGGCATTAAGTACATGAAAAAAAAACGGTGAGTAATGTTATGTTGTAATCAAGGATTAGAAATCATAAATGTTGAGTCTATGAAGTTGGCTAAAAATCCACTATAAATTATTTGCCACAAATACTTTTCCAGCACTTTAAACAAAAACTAATAACTTGTGTAACTAATTAGAGATCAAATATTTTTAATTAAATTATTAACTAATAGAATTTATTAAAAAAAATAGTTACTATATTTATAATTTTAAATATTTTTATATCACTATTGTTTATATATATATATATATATATATATATATATATATATATATATATATATATATATATAAGGGAATAATCGTTATGTTTTACTATGCATTAGTCAAACTAACAATGTTTTAGTAGTCGTTAGTTGGTTTATTAACTATTTTGTATCTTTTATTCCACTCAATTATGCAATTTTTGTTATCCAAATTATTCAATATAATATGAATAGGAAATAAAAAAAAAATGTGAACTTCAATGAAAATAACCCACAACCCTAATAGTTGAAAACAATGGTGGCAAGTTGGTCATAAATGTACCAAAACAAAAGATAAAATTACACTTTGACATTCTAATATAATAATAATGTTATAATTATATTTATATTATTTTTAATTTAAAATTATAATACAAAAGAGTGTATTTTTATGGAGAGTGTCAAACAAACTGTTTCCAAACGTTAATAACCGATATCCATTAAGAAGAACAGAGTTTCATTATTGACCAACCATTTATTCGAAACTCTAGTATGCATAAAGGCTTATTTCTGATGAAGCTTTTGAGTACAAAGCCATGTGTTTCTTTCAATTAAAGAAATTCTTATTGAAAAGGAAGAATTTATTTAGAGAAGTGAAATTAGTTATTTATATATAATTAATAATATGTGATTGGATAGATTTAATAAATAACAAATTTAAGTAAAATACATTTTAACTTGATTTTAATATTATATTAAAAATTATAAAATTTAATTATAGTATGAGAAAAATATATCTATTTATGTATAATAAATTTAATTTTTTATTTTTAATTGATATAACATCTCCAATCATAATATACATGTATCTAAAATCTAGTTTTGTTTCATCATATCGTAACATTAGATTAACGTTTTCAAATCCTAAGTAAATAAAGGGGAAGAAACTGGTTAGAGAAATCAAAGAATAGAGTGCTGAGAACAGTGATAATTAGATAACATTCTTTTTATAATATTTAAATATTATTTATTTATGTGTCATTTTATAATTGATTTAAAATTATTTTATGATAAATAATAATAATTATAAATATTATTATGAACTAATATATATATATATATATATATATATATATATAAAGAATATTTAAATATTATAAAAAAATATTATTTAAATATCTTTGTGAAAGAAAAACACAAGTGCAATCAGATTCATTTTCACGTGGGAGAAAAAGAGTTGGTAGTCTCTAAAAATTGCAGGACGAACAATTAGCCGCCACGTGGGCTTATTATACGTCCAAAGATGGGCCCGTCCAAAAATGAAATCAGATTAAATTAATTAATTAAATGAAAAGATTTCACGAGGACAGAAGTTATAATAAATAAATAGAACAATGATAGGATGGCGTAGAATATAAAAATAAAATAATTATAAAAATGTAAAATTTTATATTTTTTAAGAAAAAAAATAAAAAGTAAAAAAGAATAGTATAAAATGAATTTAAAAGGTTAGATGTATTAAAAAGTTATTTTCAAATAAATAATGATTAACATAAATAAATAGTAATAAATAATGAATAAGTAAAGTGGGAGAAGAAGATTAAAGGAAAGAAAAGAAGAAAAAACAAAGCTTCTAAGACATTTCTTTTCATTTGCATTTTTCCGTTTCAAGCTCTCTCTCCCTCCCTCTTTCGCACACACTTTCCCTCCGTCGTTTCGTTGGCTTCTTCCTCTGCGCGAATTTCCGCTTTCACGACTAACGAAGCCGCCAGCGAAGCCATCCTTGAAAGCAGGTGAGAAACCGATCTCATCGTGGCTATCGCTTCGATACATGAAAATTCTTGCATTTCCTTTTAATGCTCTGAATGATCTCTGTCTGTGCTGTTATTGTTACTCATTCTCTCTACGCTTTCCTCTGAAACTGCAGCTGTTGTAATCAGCCATGGATTTCCTGTGGTCCGAGAATGCGACGCCGCACACCTCGCACTTCTCCGCCGCGATCTATTTCGCCTTCGCCAGTTTCGCGGCCAGGTTCTTCCTTGACAGATTCGTTTTTCGTGTAAGTTCCTCTGTTTGCTTAGCGAATTTATTGTTCCTTGCCGAATTGGATTCCTGTAGATGGCTTGTTTCTGTTTTGTTAGAGATTTAATTGAATAAAATAGAAGAAACGGCTAGTTCTGGTTTGTGCCTGTTTTATTGATTATCCTTTTTAGGGTTCCTTTAAAGAAACTGCTGAAGCCGTCGGTTTTGTTAGTAATTCAGCACAACTTTTCTTTGAGTTGGTGCTTTTTTTTTTGTTTTCTTTTTCTTCTGTTTTTGGTTGCATTTAATCGGTATTTGTTTCCTGCAATTTGTTCAAATTGGTGAAGGATCTTTCAGTTGAACTTCAATTGGTGTTAATTAAGCAATTGAAAATTAAGGCATCCCTCTTATGGAAATGTTCTAATGCAATGCTGCTCATTTGTGTTGAGTTAAATCTGTCTATTGGTATTCTTTTATCCTTCTTAATTATGTTGTTGGCCTTCTTTGGCAATTAAGAGTTATTCTTAGCTCATATATGGCAAAAATATATGATCCATACTTCCTATTGTGTTGGGACACGGATTGTATTGGGAGGTTTTCTACATTTCCAATTGATGAATGGAGGGTATCATGTGTTATTACACAGTCGATTTTTTGTGTTACCTTCTGTTCCCTATAGTTACCACCACCGTGCATTACTGTTGGTAGACATTACTTTCTAATCTTACTGGTGAAATTAGGAAGCAAAAAAGGAAAAAGCGCTGTTGTTTGTAAAGGGTTATAGAAGAATATCGTCTTCTCAAAACATGTAGGAAATGACTTGGCCATTGTTGTTGTTCTAGTATTACAATTCCGTAAATCACAGAAATTTATCTTGTGTCTGGAAGGGATCTGTTTGCCAAATGTCACTTTGGTTTCTTTCACCTGTTGTGTTCGGAAGAAAGTAGGATAGTGTGGTGCATTTTCAGTCTGGCCGTATGGGATATGTTAAATATTTTCTGGCAAAACACATCAGTAAGGATGATCAAAGACATGTAATGCTTGAGCTTGACGTTTTTGTAAATTCTTAATTGTTCCACGAAGTTTTGTCAATCAATTCAATGATCTGTGGAAAAACATATTTTTTGGAAGCAACTATGACCCTGTTGCGGTTTAGAATAATTCCAAATCCTCTTATATCATATTCTTATTAATCCTCCCACTTACTAAATGAAAAATAAATATATAGTATCTTTTGTGTTTTCAAAATTCATTTACCTTTTCCTTCATATTATTAAATACTGTTGTTGTCTACAGAGGTTGTCCATTAGGATGTTGACAAAGGGTAAAGCTCCATCACGTATTACTAAGGAAATGCAAGTAAAGATTGGAAAATGCTCAGAGTCAATGTGGAAGTTAACATATTATGCTGCTGTTGAAGCATTCATTCTTAAAATTACCTACAAGGAACCCTGGTTCAGTAATACGAAATTATACTTCAATGACTGGCCAAATCATGAGTTGAAGTAAGTATTTTATGTTGCATGACGAACAAAACCAGTCTAGTCAGTAACAAATGGTTTTCCCACATTGAGTGGTCTGCATTTATCTTGTTGACCTGTTCTATTTGTGTTCATCAGGAAAACCTTCTCATTGAACCTTGTACTCATCTTCAATTTTATTTGCTTTACATCTTAAATTTTCTCATATGGTTAAGATCAGAACTCAATTCATAATTTACAAATCTAGGTTCACATTAAGACTGAGTAATAAGTTTTCAGAAATTGACAGTTGGACCTTGGGCATTTTTTTTTTTTTTTTTGTAAACTACTAAACACCTAAATGTAGTCTTTTTATTTTAGTTTATGGAGAACTAGGTGCATGACAGCAAATTTCAAGAGTTTCAAAGCAATATACACATGTTTCTCACTTTGTTAAAAGACAATGCACATATCTATTTTATATGGTTTTATTGGCTAAGATTAATTTGTACCTTGCTTCTTTTAACTTGATGTCATCTTTTCTAACTTGCCACTTTTTGGTACAATTATTCTTTTTTTTGGTACAATGCAACTTTCTATCTAGTTCTATGTACATAATTCAAATGGGGGGAATTTTAACTTTTAGGAAGTTGTTTATAAGATTATTGTACTTGTATGAGTTTTGTGGTAAATAGAAGTTGGCATATTAAAATTTATATTGCACCCTATTTTATGTCTTATCCCAGGAGTTCTCTGGTGTTGTACTACATGTGCCAGTGTGGGTTCTACATATATAGTATTGCTGCTATTCTGACATGGGAGACTAGAAGGAAGGATTTTTCGGTGATGTTTACCCACCATGTAATTACTGTTTTACTAATTGGGTGCTCATATCTAACGAGGTAAAATATCTTGATGTTTCCAACAAGCCTTAATTTTATTTGCAGAATATCCAATACCTGTTTGACATAAACATTAAATTTGGAATTTAGTTATTATTTGCTATTTTTTAAACAGGCATGAAAATTCTCATTTGGTGTCTCATTTCTAGAGTGTTTTTAACGTTTTGCATCTGTTAAGAGTTTTAGACATTAATGTGTTTTGATGCCCAAATAATATTCATAAACGTAAGTTGTGTTTTTAAAGCCAGTAAGTTTTAATTCTCTGTTTCTAAATATGTTTTGGGATTTATCACATGTTTCTACTTTCTATCTTTAACTGGTATAGTTTCTTTAAATTTCATTTTTTTTTAATTTACTGCATGGAGATGGATGACCATTTAATCATGCTTGTTTTTTCCTGTATAAAATAATTAGGTAATTATCTCACAAGGCCTTCTTAAATTTGTTGCATATGATTAAATTTCCATTTTTATAAATAATATTTAAGAGCCTGTATTATTTCTCGAGGCTATGTTTGGATATCCTCTGTTGAATGGAATGCAATGGGGTGGAACAAAATGAAGTGGATGGGTGAAATGGTGGATTTTATCCCACAATGCCAAGTTGCAAGGGGAGAAAAGGAGGGATATTGGGTGGAATGGGGTTCGTTCCACTGAGCTCCATTCCACTATTTTCCATCAATGCAAACACACTTGAAACTTCTAGTCCTATATGTACCTTTTTAGAGCATTAATACTGGCTGATAATTACATATTATGGTCTGTGGGATGTATTATGTAATTACATACGTAACTTGTATGCAATAAAACAATCTCATGTCCACACTTAAATAGATGTATGCTTTAATTTGATTTGAGTCTCTGTAAATGCTTAGAACTGAGAAATGCTGGACAAGTATCTTTTTTCTACGATAGATTAGAATGTTCTTCCATGTCTGCTTTCTTCTTGTGACTTCAGACTTTTTTTAGGTTTTGTTATATTAGGTTGGGTAATTTAGATAATTGGAATTGCAAAACTGACACTAAAATTATAGATAGAAATTGTGAGAGATAACTTACACTTGCTGCATTTACAGTTTTTTTAGGATTGGCGCCATAATCCTCGCCCTTCATGATGCAAGTGACGTGTTCATGGAAGCTGCCAAGGTTTTCAAGTATTCTGGAAGGGAGTTTGGTGCAAGTGTGTGTTTTGGATTCTTTGCAGTTTCGTGGCTCATATTGCGGCTAATTTTCTTTCCTTTTTGGGTTATTAAGGCAACTAGGTTTGTCTTTTTTAATTTTTATCATATTTATTTGACTTTGTTTTGGTAGATGTTAATCTTATTTCTCTTTCCACTCTCCAGCATTGATCTTCAACAGTGCCTAAACCTGTCAGAAGGTTTTGACATGTTTCTCTACTACATTTTTAATACAATGCTCATAATGCTACTCATCTTCCATATATACTGGTGGAAGCTCATATGTGCAATGATCTATCGACAGCTGAAAAATAGGGGAAAGGTTGGCGAGGATATAAGATCTGGTAAGCAGGTTTCATCGATACAGGGTATTATGAGTATTGTATTATTGCTTTGTTCTGGAACCAGTCCAGTGTTAGGATATATGCCAATGATTTCTTTTCATATTGTCTTGCACTGAATCGTTCTTTAGTATTATTTTTCCTGGATTACAATATAAAATGTTACGTTTGAGTAGAATGTTTTGCAATTCTGGGATGCCAATAGCCTTTTACCCAGAATTTGGTGGTTCAGATTTCAGAAGAAAGTATATCCAGACATATTGTTGACTTGTTTTAGATATTATAATGTGTGACCATGGATCATACACGGGTAGAATTGAAGTGCTAATTTATGAACATTCCTATGTTATACCCCCTCCCACCTAGCTTAGTTGTGATTATCATTTTTCTCTTGTTAAGAAGTGAATTTTAAGTCTAACTCAACTTTACAAAACTGACTTATAAGGTGAGATTTGCACTCATTTATAAATTATAAATTGGTTTTATTTTTAGTCGATGTGAGACTTCTAACACACTCCCCTTACATCAAGATATATACATCTCGAGCGTGAGATTAGAAATTAATGAGTGGTTCGATAGCAGTCCGATAGCGGATAGAACAATATATTCAATAACACAAATTTCGCTAGGATGAACTCTAACCTAGTTCTTATATCATGTTAAGAAGTAAACTTTAAGCCTAATTCAACCTCACAAACCGGCTTATAAAGTGAGATTTGCATCCACTTTTATACTTTAAATTGGTCTTAACTCTAGTTTATGTTAGACTTTCAACACACCTTCCTCATGCTGAGGTATATATATCTTGAGTTTGGGATTAGACACTAGGGTGATTCGATAGCGGTCCAATATTGGGTGAAATGATATGTGTAACAAATTTTACTAGGATAGGTTCTAATTTGGTTCTAAGATGAGGTTTATATTTATTTATATACTATGAATTGGTCTTATTTTTAATCGACGTGGAACTTCCAACATTTCTAATCACTTATTTTATTCAGTTAAATCATGATATGTTAATAGCTACGATTAATATCACTACTGTACCTGGTTGCAACCAATTTTCTGCACCTACACAGATCCTTACTTTAGTCATCGTCATGGGTAAATACGTACTTTATTTTTACTGAAGGAGTATTTTTTTTCCATTTCTTTTTTGCAGATTCAGACGATGATTGAGTTTGGATAGACGAAGGATTTTGTTGAGTTTTCTTTGTTCCCGATGATTGGTGATAGATCTGATGATACTGCTTTTGACTTGTCTATAGATTTTTAGGAGTTCAGTTGGTTAATACAACCAATGGAGGAGGGAATCTGAAGTTTCGTTAGTTTCAAAATTTTCACCGATTACCGAGTAAAAAGGGAGTAGGCAACCGTCAAAGCATATTTTGATTCTTATATTTTTGCTGTATAAATGATAGGCATTCCTGTATAATTGTTTTTCTAAACCAACCCGTTTAGGTAAACTAGGAGTTGAATGATAAATTAGCTTATAAAGAATATGAAGGAGAAAGAAACTTACAGTCATTCTGCTTTTGAACGCTTTGTAGCCATAGGCCGCATTCTGGTGCATTGTACTGTTTTGACTGCGCATGTTTGATTTAATTTGTTTTAGTTTTCTTGTCTTTTTGAAAAATAAACATCTTTTTTCTTTTAAGCTTAACTAAATATGCTATAATTCTGAACCTGCCTTTGTCTTGATGTGGTTTTATTGGAAATTTCATTGTTCCCAGATGTTCAGATTAACAGACCCCCACCTCCTCCCTAACACAAAAAGTGTTATATTTTTAGTGTGGACGTGTTGATAAATTTCAATCATATTTACAACTTTTAATACGGTCTGTTCTTTCTTTATAAAAAAACTGAAGGTTAGAATTGAAGTAGCGTATTTAAATTTACCAAGTAAACATGCAATTCTAAACTCAAAGCAGCGTCACTGTGTTACTAGTGCATGGAAATGGTCCCCTGAGGATGCCAGATTTTCCCAATCACTTATTGCATATTCCGCAAGAGTTTCCTCTCTTGAACGTTTCTGATCCCAACTCTATCAACTGGTTTACTATCTATTTATCTATCTTCATCTAAACTCAGAAACTAAATTCAATTCTTTGTTCAGCACAACTCGAGAGGTTTAACTAATAATCAAATTATTATAATCGAGAACACCAATCACTTTTGGTTTATAAGCAAGTACATCACTCTTCATAATCAAATTATTATAATTTAGTACACCAAACACTTTTGGTTTACAAGCAAGTACATCACCCACTCCTACTTTACAAGCAAATATAATAACTACTATTCATTCTTACAAGTACATTAACCACTCTTGGTTTAAATTGTATTAATCTTTTATTGATATTAAGAACTCTCAATATATACAAAATACTCTTAGAAAGAGTACAATTAAAGCTCACTAGATTAACTTTACAATGTGAAAAATTACAAAACTATTACTCACCCATAAAGAACATTATACAATTTGTATATGCTTGAAAGAATTGTATATAACACTTGTGTATTCTTCATCTTCCTCTTGAGCTCTTTATATAAATTTGTCAATATGATTTTTGTAATTTTATGTTTGTTAACACTTACTTAACTTTGTTTGATCTTTGAATTGTTATCAATGTAAATCTTCAATTTTGTTTGCCTTATGATATGATTATTCAATGCACTTCTTCATCTATTCTATCATGGAAATAATTCAACAATTTTTACAAATTTCACGATTAATAATCACAGTTAAACATAATCACATGGACTCATTTGCTTCCTTAATAAGCAAATTATAAGATCATTGTGATGGAAAAATCTTAGTCAAGGGTCCTATCACAAAAAGCATGACCAAGATTTTGCAAGAAGGGCCATTAAAAGGTGAAGCCAAGCTCTTCTTCAATTGAGCCATCATGGAGAATGAAGAATAATTTAGCAATGTATTTCAACCAAATAATTAGGTTTGTATAAGGCTTATATTAAGGCCTAATTAGTGTAGGGTTTTTCCTTAGTTGGACACCCAAACTATGTGAAAAGTATGTGTCATGTGACATGTGTCATGCTTCCATTTGAGAGGAATTTTATTTAGTAGTAGCCACACGACACTTTAAGAATGGAGAGGATTTTGCTTTATGAGTGGCAACACGTCCTTCCCTCGTTGAGATGATTTGTGGTCACTTGTTCACTCATTAAAGGGCCACTATTATCGGCCAAGAGATGCTTACTAGGGTTGGAATGCAAAGTTTTGGTTTTTAGGGCTTTTAGGATGTTAAGACAAGACTGTCTATAAGACTGAATTGTCTAAACGCCCTCATATGTTTTGAAGTTTAACAAACAATAATAAACGAAATGAGCATATGATAGTGTTATCATTAGAAAATTAATATAGCTAAAATATAAGTGATTTATGAAAAAGCCTTGAGAAATCTAAATACTATAAGAAAAGCTTCAATAAAAAACACTAATGTATGAACAAATGCACCACTAAATGGTTTCCTTATTAAATGTGTCAATGAGAGTCCTGCTGAATGCAATTAGTGTTATACACTACCAAGCAATGATCAAACAAACTCTTAACATGTCCTGATAGATAAATGTGTTAAAAGATATTTCCAGAAAGTAAGCTAATAGTTCTAAACGATGATCCAAAAACTTATGTTGAATGACATATTGTTAAACGCGCTTTTGAACGAAATAAAGATAACTTAAAGAAGTGTTTACATATGCTAAACGATACCATGTGCCAAACTATCTCTTTCATCCAACAATGAAGCCTTTATCAACTACTTGGTATCTTAGTGAAAAGCTTAAACGATCAAATTCTGTATGAACAGTAGAAAATGTGAAAAGAACTTTGTCGTTCTTAACATGCATTAAATGCACAACATTTATAAACAACAAAAGTGATAAGAAAAAGAACATATTTTCCTGCATGCATATCTACTTTACTTTGTGCAGATTACCTATGTGAAGTATCCACCTACTCCATCGTATAAAAATCAGAAGTGGACCTTAGAGACAAACAAGACATTCACGAAATGTTGTCTCTATCAAAAGTCATGCCAGAAAGTTCGTACAACCTACTTTTGATAAAGAACTGAAAAAACATGTCTGCGCTGACAAGTTAACTTTAACCAACGAATGCTACCTACGACAAGGCTAAGAAGATCCAAAGATTAAGGCAACGGACTATCTAACAGATATTTTCTTGAAGCCTATATATTGAAGAATGTCAAAGAAAAGAGCAAGAGAATAAGCAAACGAATACGAAAGAGAAAATCTATGAAGAAAGGAAAAGCTCAAAAGAAAAAGGACATACACTCAAGCTTCATAGAATCGTAAGCTTACATTTGTAAGAAGAGAGAAAATTCTGAGAGTATATTAGATTGAATTGTATTATATCCACATCCTCTTTGCGATAGTAACAGTCTAAAGAACTTGTATCAAATATGTTTGATTGTAAATTCTGAAGAGATTTAATACACTTTGCGTTTAACTCGGTGGGGTTAAGCGGTAACTAGATAGGTTTTTCTAATGGGAACTAGGAGTGGGTGAAACTCAACTAGACAATGTACAAATACCAGGAGTGTTTAGGGATATCAGGAATGGTGAAGAATACTGCACAACCAAGAGTGGGTGAAACTCGGTTCTTAACAGAGTAACGAGGGTTACTTGGAGTGACTAGGTGATACCGAGAGTGGCCAGAATATTCAGTTGTAATCTTATTGAACATTATAGTGGAACCCTCTTAGAGGTCTTAAAGGAAACTGGACATACCTCGGTGAAGCGAACCAATATAAAAATAACTATTAGTTTATTGGTTTAATCTTGCTAAACGCTCCTTTTACAAACTTTGTAGTCGCACACTTTCTTATTGAATAACCGTACCCTTGGCCTAAGCACTTTCAAGAGGAAGCTAGAATCATATATGCAAGGTGGAGCAAGCTCTTTCTTATAGGCCATCATGGAGGTTGAATAGTAATGTAGTTTATTTAGGACATGTATTTGGCCAAGTAGTTAGGATTGTTTAAGGCTTGTATTAAGGCCTAACTAGTGTAAGGTTTTTCCTTAGTATGAAATCCAAACCATGTAGAGAGTATGTGCCATGTGTCATACTTCCATTAGAGAGGATTCGCTTTTAGTAGTGGCCACATAACACTCTAGGAATGAAGAGGATTGTGTTTTGTGAGTGGCCACATGTCCTTCCCTCATTGGAGAGGATTTATGGACACTTGTCCACTCATTAGAAAGCCTAATTTTCGGCCAATGAAGGTAAATGTGGGAGATCATGCTTTTAAGGTTTTTAGGAGACACTCTTACCTATATATAAAGGTGTCTCCTCTCTTGTAATCATCTTGGATGCTATGTAATGTTATGTTACAAATTTTTGGCCATGACACTTCTCCTAGATGAAGACTAGAGAAATCCATGAGGCCCCTTTAGTCACCTTCTTCATTGAGTTGCCTAACCTCTCTTTGAGCCTCCAAACATTACACCACCACCACCACCACCATTTCACCTAAGGTCATGAGCCTTCCTTATTGTCCACCATATTTTCACAACCTTGGACCTTTATTCCTACCATTTTTCTAGTTTTGGCCCAACCTAGCTAAGGAGGTTGCTATCACTTTCTTAACCATTATAAAAGCTCTTCTCATCAAACATTATTTTCACTAAGAGCTGGTTTTATCAAACTCTACAACTAATTCATTTAAATGATTGAAAAATATTTGTTTTTAGAACTTATAGTTTGAACAATACCTTCAAGTCAAGCGTTTAACAACTTATATAAAAATCTTTTGATTCTTGACAAGTCTGTTAAACTATTTCCTTTGTGAAAAGTTTTCCTATAACACTATTCAACCCTCTTTCTAGTGTTTTTCATGTACTTCATAAGAGACATCATTCGCTAATAAACAGAGGTGTCTTCTCTCTTGTAATCATCTTTGATGTTGATTAATGTTATGCTACCCATTTTTAGTCATACTACTCATCGTAAGATCAAGACTAGAGAAACTCGTAAGGCCCCTCTAATCACCTTCCTCTTAAAGTTGGCCCAACCTCTCTTTTAGCCACCAAACACCACACCACCTCCATATCACCACCTAAGGTTGTAAGCCTTCTTCTTCTTCTAACCATTGCTTCCACATTCCATGTGCATCTGCCCACCATATTCCACATCTAAATCTCTTAAGAGACCATCCATCATAGCCTCTCTTCTAGTTTTGGACCATCGTGGCTTGGAAGGTTGTTATCACATTGTCGATACAAAAAATTTAAATCATAAATTTTATAGTCATTAAGAAAATATTTTCAACACTTAAAATTTATCGAGAAAGTATTTGATTGTTTCGGCTTTTTCATAACTTAGATTCAAATTAAGAACTTATGTGGTCTATTATACTGTATCACAAGACTAGACAAAGGCACTAAAAAGTCTAGTGTATCCTTCACCTATAAAAAAACTGTTATAATGCTCAAATAACTTAATCACATTCAAACAAATAAAAAACTAAAAGTATTTGTTATAATAAAAATCTCATTGATGATCTATTAGTGTTAGACCATCTAGTGGGGTTCAAAGAATTAAATCGTCTAGAGTCTCGACAAATTACACAAAAATTGAGGATTATGACTAACAAGTTGAAGGGATAATATAAGCATTTCTTCACTGAAAATAAGTTTTTTATCCTTTAATGGTGTTCCTTTTCTAAAGATTACGCACAAATTTTAAAATACATGTGCATATAGTTTAATACTTATCAAAATATGGCAAGATCATAATTTAATTCATGATGCATATTTGTCATAATGTTAGGTTAATGGATATTTAATATGTTCAACATATATCAACCAAAACTTACTTTTTCACTTGCATTATAGTAGGACAACTATAACACCCCTAATGGGATGCCACATGTAAACGAATAATGCGCAAATTATTTCAAATCGTTCTCGCAATTTTTTTTTAAAAGTAACACCGTGAAAAAAAAAAAACCGTAATTGTTTCAAATTTTAATACATCATCACCAAACAAACCTTACATATCTTTTTAAAATTCAAATGTTCGAAAAATAAAAGAACTTTAATTATAAAACCTCAACAATTATTATTCTCTGTCTCTCGTCGTACTACTCAATTTTGCCTCATTTGCAACGTCATCTACTTCCATACAAGTATAATCATTGTAGGTGGAACCACAACCACAACAGACAAGGGTGAGTAACCAAAAAATATATCAAAAGCATACGATACAACATAATACTCTCACACACAGTCTATGTAAGACATTACATCACAGTAATCAACACATAATCCATATCATACACGCAAACCTATGTTGTTTCCTTGAACTTTGTCATACAAGCCTGCTTCGCAAAACAGGGCAATTTGAATCATATTTCATCACAACTTCTAGCCTATCTCCTCGACTCCTCAAGGACTAACGAGTAAAAACACCGATACTACACGCACCGGTGAATTATACTTAGCACGAGTCGAATTCATTTGAGTAAGACATTCAACCCCCTCTTTCCTCACGCAGGAGGAATGGTGACACTCGAATATTTGTCTCCACGCGAGACCCAACTTCCTAACGTATCGCAATACGAAAAGCTCACACGTTCGATAAAATTATAAGGAAATAATGTAGTCTATGTACACACCATAATATCATACATATTCTCAATAATGTAACATCCAAATTCTTACACTTGACATTTCATAGATAGTATAAATATTGTAACATTTATATAGTCATCCACTAGGAAATGTAAAAGATTTTACAATTTTAAACTTAGATTTCAACTCCACACCCATGGATATAACTCGAACTCTTCTCTACTATTCTTTTGCCTCTCTCTTTACTTGTACTGGATTAGACGACATTCCCTCGTCTGCTCTCGTATAACATATACGTTATACGATCATCACACAAATATTTATACAAACACAAATAAGTAAGGGTGAGCTACCATGAAAAAGACTACTAAAATTAGGTATATTACTACCTCTACACATTACTCATTCATAATAAAATTCATGCAAGGTGCAAATGATTATACTAGACTCTGTTATCCAGATAGCACGATGATGGAAATCTCAAGTGGTCGTGCACTTGTGATAGCCCTCCCCATATAAGAAAAATCATGGCCAAATACAATACATCATGTCATTTACAAAGTTAGCCTATCAACACATATCCTATGTCCAAAATCAGCATATAGAGTAGAACATATTGCCCCTCTCACCACATAACTCATCCTTCTCTACTTGAGACTAGAGAGTTATTAGAGTATCAAGATTACCACCAACAACAGGATCCTCAACAGGATTGTGTACACTAATACAATGTCACTATAGAATCTCTCCACGAAACTCATACCATGTCCAAATTCATCAATTCATATCCAACATAATAAAAATGAATTTATCACAAAATTTTCAAACCAATTGAGTATATTGCATAATAATTTACCAACATATATATATATATATATATATATATATATATATATATATATATATATATATATATATATATATATATATATATATATATATAATTTGTTCAATAAGAAATAAGATGAAAACTTTTCGAGTAGACTTCCAGAAAAGAGGGGTGTGTCTCAATGGACAACTTAAGTACCAAGTCTTTCCTTAGCCAAAGTGTTCCTAAACTAGTTTTCATGAATTTCTTATTCACATATTCAATATGAGGTCACATAGATTTCTCCTTAACAATATTCACACAGAAATTCCAGAGCATGGATTTTTCGGATTTAATATAAGATCATATAAATTAATAATATCCAGACAAAATTTCAAGAGCATAGATAGTAATACATCAACATTAGAGCATTAATGTAAAAGCCTAGAAAGATTAGTTCCCCCTACCTCTTTTCCATAATCCTTTTCTTGACCGAAGTTTGTTCCTAAAAATCTTCCAGAATCTCCACTCTAAAAATTTCTTACTAATCTCCTTTCTTCCTTTCTAAATATTCTCTCTTTTGCAGAAACCCCTGTCTCCCTTGGCTATTTATAGGCCAAGTTTAGTTACTATTTAAATTTTTTTAACATTTTTTAATTTTTATTATTTTTTTAATATTATTTTATTAAAATATTATTTTAATCTTCCACCATCGAAAGTTATTTTGGTGGCTTCCTCTTCATTACTATTGCTTAAAATTGTTTGTCCTCTTATGATTTTGATTTTTTTTTTTAAACCATCCAAAATTTTGTACAAATATGTTTTCAGAAATTTAAACCCATTTCCTCTAATTTTACTGTAATTTTCTACAACAATCATATTTTCTACTCATAAAAATATTACTACTAATAATAATATTAAGAGAAAAATTACTATTATTTATTATTTTTCATGAGTCTTACAAATAACATGCATAACACCAACAAAAAATAGACCAAACCAAATTACAAATAATCACAACACATTATTAAATTATATTTTCCTGAAATGCCCCTTGAAATTACTAAGTTCACACCCATATCCACTAGAACAACATTGTTGACACACCCCTTGTTTTTACCAAGTTAAAAACCACAATTAATCCAACTACTATTCTTATGCACCCACCCTTCTTCTCCATACACACTCCATTTTTTTACAAATACTTTTGCAGGTGGGACCCACTGGTCCTTATTATTTTAAAATAAAAAACATATTCTCTCTCACCAAGGTGGGCCTCATCCAATTTCTAATTCAATCTCTTTTTCGCTCTCCCTTTTCATTTTTTTTACGTAAAACATATTTCTCTCTCTCATCTTTTCTTTTTCACACAATTAAAACTTTATCTACTTTACTCTCTTTTACTTAACCTTCTTTTTCTCCTTCTCCTTTTATCTTCTTTTCTTAACTAAGCCAAACCTATCATTTCTCATTCTTTCTCTATTCTTTACGTAGTGATAGAGGTTGTGCCCAAATCCTATTAATATGCAATTGAAGTGCAGTATATACTAAGAAGTGACTCCTAGGTCATCTCTCAAGGACCAACAACTGGTTCATCCATTAGATCGAACACGTAGTGGGCGGGGGGTTTTGGAAAGTTTGTGCTAACTAAATTAATTGACTCAAACACAAATTCAAACACTAATTCAAAAAGGTTGGTCATTAGCTCAGTTACAATGCTTCTAATCCTTGATGTAAGCGAAGATTAATTGGGTTTTCCTACAAATGAATTAAGCAAACGAATTGCACATGATTAGTTGATTCTGCACCATAGGTTAATCAACTAAGCGAAAATTAAATCTCCAATTAGTTCACTAAGCGTCTACTAATTGCAAGTGCACAAACAGCTTAAGCATGATACAAGGCAAGGTAGCATAATTACAATAACAGTTCAGAAACATTGCAATCTCACTAATCACCAACCTTAACAAATTTATGCTATTATTAAAATGAGTTCAACACTATAAAGAAGAATTCTAATCATGACAGGAAAAACGATTGGAAATACGAAACTCAAAACAGATACAGAGAGAAAATACGAAACTAAAAATGGATGCAGAGAGGTGAAAAATGAATGGAAACGGAATTGGAAAAGGGCAAACGGAACAGCACCACAAAAACGAAAGTGGAAATGTGAAAATGAACCAAAATCCAGAAACAAAAATGAAATGCCAAAATCAAATTACAAACGAAATTCAAATCAAAATGAACTTTAATTTAAATTGGGAAACAAAATTCAAAACGAAACCTAATGAGAGAGCATTTCTCTTGTTCCAGCCACCTAAAATGTGAAATGTGCAGAATGAATAGAATGAGAGAGTCTTCCTCTCTTGGGCACTAAACCCTAAGTAATAAGTCAGTCCCCCACAATTGGACTTCTCCAGAATGACCAAAAATGGACCCAATAGTGCTAAGTCTGCCCAAAAATAAAAATCTTGTACAAACAATAAAGGAACAACAAAATTATAACCAAAATAAAACTAAATGCTAATGTGGAAAAAAAACACATGACGTGGCAGCACTCTTGTTGTTTCAAAATACATTTCCTAAAATTGCATTGAAAATAATAACAGAAATAATTAAGCTCAAATAATTCAAATTAATACAAATATGAATTACTTGTCAAATTAAGCCCAATATCAAAATTGAGGAAATTTTGGTCAAATTAAGCATATTCCCTAATTAAATCTAGTACAAGAAGTTAAGTCAATAAGAGAAAATGTTGACTCATCACGTAGCATACTAATGGAATAAGGCCAAGCCTAGGACCATTAAAAGATTCAACATTTTCAAAACTGGAGAATCAAGCTAAATCTTCATTGAATGCAATATGAAATCTTCACTTGGAAGCTTAGGAACAGCCTGCTTATTTCTGCCCAAAATAAGACATGCTTCAGCAACTTAATTAAAGAAAGATGAAGCTTAGTGCCCAGGGAATTGCGCTTAGCGTCTGAAGATGCACTAGCTGCTCACATTTCTTCACCATCAGCTACTAGCTTGACTGGCCATGTGGCTCTTCACATTTCTTCTCCCTTGCACTGTTAGCATTTATTCAATGCATTTAAAGCTTTGGTTGAGACTTGGTTTTCCTTTAAATAGCTTGCTTCCATGATTGTATGGGCACCTTTGATTTGAATGAAGAATTTATTTATGTTGATTTATGTCCAGAACATTCTTTTTGTTGAAGGTCATCGAGAGAGGGCTTGAGAGTTTCCTCTAGCCTCTCTCCCTAGCCAGGCTTCATTCCTAGCACGTTATTCATCATCCGCATCCAACACAACTTATAATTTTCTGCTTCCATTTCATTTCCCAACTCACAGAACACCACCATTTGAAATTGTGCTCTAATTTTTCCATCACCGAACCACTATTCCATTCCATTTTTCCTCTACTTCAACCTTATCTTCATCACTGACTCATTACATCTCCTTCAATCCAGCCACTAAAAACCTCTTGACAGTGGCTTCCACATGTTTTTGTTTCCTCCGGTCATCATCATCATTCTTCAATCCATTTCGTTGCGTTGTCCAAGCACATCTTCCATTGTTGCATGTTGCTACTGCCCATCCGAATAAGACAAATCTCGCCTCCATCACATACACTTTCCACACATTTCTCTCTCTCTCTTTTCTTTTTACTCAAACCCCACTTTACACATTCTTCTCTTTTTTACGTAAACCACTTCATGCACACACTACTCTTCCCTTTCACTTTTATTTTACGACCCCATTGCACCACACCAATTGTTCTTCTTTCTTTCTTCTTTTTCCAACTAAAACCCAAACATCATTCTCTCATTTTGTTTTTCACTTTTCTCATTATATGTAGCCACCATGCATCAACAACCCCTATTATTCTTCCTCATCCTTTCTCTTTTTCTTTTGTTTTCTAAACCACTCCAACTAAAACCCAAACCATTTCTTCTCCTTTTTCCATCTTTTATGTAATACACCTTTTTCATTCTCTCTTTCTTTCCTTTTTCAACTAACCCAAAATTTACTCTTCTCATTCTCTCATATTATTTACTTAGTGCATACACCCACACTTCTCTTGCTCTTTTGTTTTTTTTTTCAACCAACCTTCCATTCTTTCTCACTACTTTACGTAAAACACACAAACCTTTCTCACTTTTCTTCTTTTCTATTATGTTTCCTCACATAATACAACACCCACGTCTCCAATTCTCCTTCTCATTCTTTTTCGTAAATAAACCCTTCTTCCCATGCATCCCAACACATCTCTCATTTTCCAAAAACTCTTTTCTTCACCAACTAATCACATTAACTATTCTCTTTTCATTTTTCTAACCAAACTCAATCCTTCATCTTTCTCCCTCTCTCTTTAGTGTAAAACATGAACTCCAATCTACCAACCCCTATTCTTTGTTTTTACTTTCCACTCACTTGTCCTTCTCTTCCAATAATAGGAAGAAAAACTCTCAAGCCATACACCTACCAAATTATTGGTTAGAAATTGTAGGAATGTGCCCAATCTTAGTATCATTTTCACATGAAATAAAAGACACTAAAATAGGAGTGAACCACGAATATATAAACATGCAATAGGAACATCAAACAAACAATAAGAACATGGTTAGATAGTGTTAATGGCGTAGTGGGGGTTGAATAATGTTAAAGAAAAAATTCTTTTCGCAACCCTTCTGATGTAGCATATTGTAGAGCTTTATGATTTTCTTTTAAGCACGTAGACGCTCGACCTACTAAACGATTATAACAAGAAATGCTTTTGTCGTGCTATTCAGAATGTACATTGTAGGTTTTATAAGAACTTTGTTAAATAGTAATCGCTTAGCTTGGAAGGTTCTTGTGTTTAGAAATAAAAACACAATTTTAGATTTTGTAAGAGAAGCGTGTAGGCAAGAGAAGAAATAATTGCACAGATATTTTTATACGAATTCATTCCAACTGAGCTATGTCCAGTTCCCTCCGTAGAGGGTTCCAGTATAATCTTCACAAGATGACATTGAGTACTCACACCACTTCTGGTTTCCACAATCAGCGAATAACCTCCTGCTACCCTAGACTTGGATAAGTATTCTCAATAGGCACGAGTTGCCTTTCCTCGATAGGTGATGTAGAGCTAATGAGAATGGTAAACATTCTGGTTAAGAGAATGGTTTAAGGGTGTGATGATGGTGGTTGTAGTCTTATTGAGTATTGATGATTGTTGGCTATGATAAAATTATGATAAAGACTTAACAATTGTGATATAAATGTTATATCGATTGATTTGATATTTATTCTGTTAGCTCACATTTGCATTTTTCTTGTGGTTGTGTTTTCCACCTGTGATGATCGTATGATTCAGGTTGTTATATATGAGCATATGACGATACAAGTAGTCTGGTGGATGCTTAATGTGGCAAGGATAATGAGAGACTTGGGAATTTTACTTTTTTGGGAATTTTTTAATACAGAATACATTTATAAAATTGTTGAATTGATTAATGTTTTATTTTGTTTTAATTAGTTTCTTAGAGTTTAATTATGGATATTTGAAAGTTTTTATTTAATATTTACGAGTTATTTTAATGATTTAAATTCAATTATACATTAAAACTAACTACTCTTTAGAATAGTGGAACTTGGGAGCTTGTCTCATTACCGTCTGAAAAATGTGTTGTTGGTTGTAGATGCATTTTTTCTATCAAAGTTGGTCTTGATGGAACTATTGATCGCCTCAGAGCTTGTCTTGTGGCCAAAGGTTACACACAAATTTTTGGTTGGATTATGGTGATACTTTTTTTGTAATGGCAAAGATGGCATTTGTTCATTTATTTATAGCCATGGCGGCTCTTCAACAATGGCATATTTATCAACTAGATGTCAAAAATACATTTTTTGACGAAGATTTGTAAGAAGATACTTATATGAAGCAACCTCTAAGATTTGTTGCTTAGGGGGAGTCTTTTGGGTTGGTGTGTCGTCTTCGCAAATCCTTATATGGCCTAAAATAATCTCATAAGGCCTGGTTTGGAAAATTTAGTAATGTTGTTCAACAATTTAGTATGACTCGATGTGAGGTAGATCATTCAATCTTTTACCATCACTTGAGTGTTGGATATGTCTACTTGATAGTATATGTTGATGATATTGTTCTTACAGGAAGTGATAATCATGGCATCTCTCAGATGAAACAACATCTTTGCAACCATTTTCAAACCAAAGATCTTGGCAAACTTAGATATTTATTGGGTATTCAGGTGGCACAATATAACGATGGTATTGTTATATCTCAAAGAAAATATGCATTCGATATTTTGGAGGAAACTGGATTGAGGAATTCAAAACCCGTGGACACACCAACCAAACTTCTACCAAAACAGGGGGAGCCTATATCGAACCCCGAGAAATATAGAAGACTAGTTAGAAAATTGAATTATCTTACAGTTACTCGTCCTGAAATTTCCTTTGTAGTTAGGGTGGTAAGCCAATTCCTTAATTCCCCATGTGAAGATCATTGGAATGAAGTTATTTGTATATTAAAATACATTAAAGGATCTTCTAGAAAAGGGTTGTTATATGGTTCTAAAACCATACAAGAGTGGTTTGTTATTCTGATGTTGATTGGTCAGGATCTCCTTCTGATAAAAGATCTACATTCTGATATTGTGTCTCTGTTAGTGGTAACTTGATCTCTTGGAAACGCAAGAAACAGAGTGTTATGGCGAGATCTAGTGCAAAAACATAATATAGAGCTATGGCCTCAGCCACTTGTGAGCTTGTCTGGATTAAGTAATTGTTTAGAGAATTATAATTTTGAGATGTGTCACTCAAATGACACTTATATATGTGACAATCAGGCTACCGCTCATATTAGTTCTAATCATGTCTTTCTTGAGAGGATCAAACACATTAAGATTGACTGTCATTTCATTCCAGAAAAGATTGTATTTGGAGATATCAAGACTGATTTATTGATTCAAGTGATCAGTTAGTAAATATTTTCATTTAGTCTTTATGGAGGACGAGAATTGAATTATTTGTAACAAGCTTGGTACGTACGATTTGTATGCACTAGCTTGAGAAAGAGTGTTAGATTTATTATCTTTATCTTTTATCTTTAGTTGATTTATTATTATTTTTTATTTGTATTTTAGGCTTAGCTCATATTTCTTTTATTATAAATAGAAGACCATATATATATATATTCAACACAAACAAAAAAAATAATCTCATTGGTTTTCATTATATTCAACACATATTAACTAAGTGTAATTTGACAATGTTTATTCATTAAGTTAGCTTTACATCTACTTTCTATAAGTTAGTTAGGTTGCATCAATTTGTGGTTTTATTTATCTTTCTCTATTTTTCTAAATAAATTTACGTTAAGCAACATTCTAAACTTTCATATCTAAACTATATTGATATTCTAAAATTCATTTATCATTTGTCGTCACATAAAAATTTATTAAAATAAAAAATAAAAAATAAAATGCAAGACATGAGAAACCACACTAAATCTATGTTAAAAAATTAGATCTAATAAAACATAGATAAATTATACTTATTATAAAAAAATATATTAAAAAAACATATAAATAAAATATTAAACCACTAAAACTGATCTTTATAAATAAAAGTTAATTAACTTAGCACTATAATTTTCTTTACTTTACATAAGATATGATTTCTCTATTTTCCTTTCACCGAACCAATGATAGAAAAGAAAATTGGCTAACACGTGAAAATTAGTATTTAGGGTGAAACACGAGTCCAAATGATGATTGTAATCATTTTATATGTGGTTGATAAGGTAATTTGACTTTTACTTAATTTTTTGTTACAATTTTTTTTTTAGTTTTCCTATTTTTTATAACTTTTAAAAATTGGGACTGATTTACTAAAATTTTATAAGGAAACTCACGCAAGTTAATATTCGTGTATTACCTTAATTTTTTTTTATAAATCTAATCAAAACTTATGGCCCATATTTTTTTTTTAGTTTTCGGAGTTTATATAAGACTTAAATATACTCAAAACATACAGAATCAAAGTTTTAGTTTCCTCTTTTCCACTCTTTTATATCATTTTCATTTTTATCTTTTTCAATTTATTTTATGTTGTATTTTCAATTGTTTATGAATGAGAAACTAAATCTTTGAGGATTAATTTACAAGAATCAAAATCAAACAAGTCAAACTGAACTTTTCATAGATTATTCCTCGTTCTCAGTTTGTTTTTATCTTAATTGATTTCAGGTTTGCTCTTTGTGATATATTGTAATTTTTATGTTAGAATTCAAATTAGGAATTAATTGTGTACCGTATGCCCGTACGGATATCGATATAGACCAATTGGATATTGGCTAGGGTTTGGACGGACGGTCTCGTCGAATCATAGATTCTAATCAAGTTTATTAGTAAGCATTATTTATTAGGTATTGGACCACGATTATAATTTCTTTAATCATAAGCTCATCTCGAAACCTATCAATACATTGAGGTAAATTAAGCGATTGCATTTATTGCGAACTTACGATTTTAATGTGGTACCCGTTTAGTTAGATTACTGACTTGAGCGTCAGAGTGTCTTTGACAAGTACCCACTCATACGATTTGGAATTTGGACATTGAGAATAAAGAAAAATTTGACTAAGTGTGTTTGAGGCAACCTAAAGTGATCAGGAAAAAATTGTGAATGAGTGTTTGACAGAAATTTTCAACCCACACCCAAAATAAATTGAATTTTTTATTGACAACTATACGAATGAAATGAAGATATTTTAATTTTAATTCCTATAGCCAATTTAATTTATTATTGAATAGATTAATTGTTCAAACTTGAATTTGAATCTTTATAAAGTTGTAATAAAAGAATTGTTTGGTTTTTGAAATTGTGAATTTATATGTTATGATTATTTGGATTTCCGGTTTGGATGTATGTTTTATTTTCTTCAATTTTTGATTTACGTGTTTAATCCTTAAATTCCAAATTTAATTTTGTATATGAAAAATAATAAATATTGAATACAATACGTGTACTCTGATAATAATGAATTGTGTTCTATATTGTAAAATTTAGATGATTTTAATATCTTTGATTTTAAGTATGCAAATCATTGATAAAAAAAATGAAAATGGTTTAGATTTAAAGATAAACTAGTATAAAAGAAATGAAGTAAATAAATAGAGATTGTGTTTGTAAAATTAAACGAATGACCTTTATATATTTTGTTAGATAGAATTGTAAGTAACTTGTATACAGAATTTCATTTAGTATCTGCTATAAATTTTTTGTAATGTATTTGATCTACAGCAAATAGATCCATGCTAAAAAAAACAACATATTAGTTAAACTGACACAAATAAAATATTAACATTAGATTTGTGTCAATCTTTGCATAAGTTAAAGCAATACTACATGTTAAAACACAAAGTCAATACTATTCATCTCTTAGTTTTGACTTTCTAAGTTTTCTATGTAAAACTTAATTAAAATAATCATGTGGATGTACTTGTTTTCATTATTTTGTTGTTGTAGATCGGGTGAAATAACTTATATATAAGAACTAAACTTCCATAGATAAAAAAGATTTTTCTTTAAGTATTTATTAATCAATATTTTTACACCAAACATCAAAAAAAACCTTAAGGGCCTTGTTCATATGGATAGATTTGTGGAAGATGATTTGGGAAAGAGTGATTGAATGAATTTGAGATGATTTAAGAGTAAATATTTTGTTGTTTGTTAGAGTGGATTTGTAAGTAATTAAGAGTGAATTTGGAAGTAAAGTTTATGAGAAGTAGTGTAGGACTTTGTGACAAATTTAAAAAATTTGTTTAATTGGTAGAAATTAAATATTATCAAAATGTCCCTAATTATTAAAGTAATATAAAATATTATTTGTTAATGTTATATTTAATTGTAAAAATATTTATAAAGAGTACAAAATTAAAAATAATAATTAAAATTAATTTTTAAAAAGTGACAAAATTATAATTTAATAAAATGAATTTATTTTTAAATGTAGTATATGTTTGTAATAAAATGTATTATTATTATTAACAAAATTTAATAAAGACTTAATTGAAAAGATTCTAAAATTTAATTAAGTATTTATTTAGCAAGTAAAATATTTAATTGTATATATTATCTTATTTAAATTGAATCTTTATTTATTTACAAAAGTTTGATTTTATTAATTTTTTAATTTAAATTTTTGTTTACAATTTTCATCTGAGTATATCTTTTTATATAGAATTATATAAATATTTATGTTTATCTAAAATTGTAAGCAAGTGAGTCTCAGTGTATGCATCTCATCATCATTTTGACCAATTGTAGAAATAATAATAGTTTCATGTGCAAAACCACAACAAAGGATAATATTGTAAAACTTCATTCTTTACCTTCAAATCTCCTCTATTATGTGAAGATAGAATCTCTCTTCAATCTCGCAAATCTTCGTTTTTAATTACTCTCAAATCATTGCAAACGAACAACCCTTCACTCACATATCCCTCTTTCTTAACACTAAATCCCTTTATACGAACACAGCATAAATGAAATTAAGGGGAAAAAAAGTAATTGATATAGATTTAGATATTTTTAATTTAATTATTATTATATTAATTTTTTTTATTATATAAGAATCTAAAAAATAGCGTATTAAATTAGATAGGTGTATTAAAATAATGAGATCGAGTATTTTATTTTAAAATAATCTTATAATATAAATAGAATTTTGTAAAGTTCGTCACATTATCTAAATACCTTCTATCTCTCTAAAATAATATTTTCTTCCTTTTCTCTCACATCTCTCTAACTTTTCTCACACTTGGATCCTTTGTTTGACGATTTGGGGGTACCTAGACATTCACGGCATCAAAAGCTACTAATCTGACCAATCAATTGGTCGAATTGAGCGAGTAAGCAGTTAACCCCTTTCTTTAGCGTTTAGGGTTCTTGATCCTGTGAAGGATTTCTGTTTGCATGGATCAAGAGTTCATTTTCTTCAATTCTTGACTCAATTTAGATTCTAAGGTTGGTTTTCTATCATCAATCAGTGATTTGTAGGATTTCCTAAAATTTCCTTGCGGTTTAAGTCACAGTCGGGGTATTTGCTTGAGCGGTGCGAGTTTGCTAGAGGTAAGGGAAGCTAGTTAACTACTTTCAATAAAAATATATGGTGTGAATTTTATGGTTTATAATGATTAAAATGCTTGAGTCATAAGATGTGGTTTCGTGTTAACAGTCATTTGAGTAATTGGATGAAATGTATACTTTGTATGTTAATGGATGTTGTTAATGTGTGAAATCTATTGTATGTATGTTTGTGATGTTGGAATTGATGTTGATGAATTTAAATTGTATAAATGGGGTTGTTAAAGGAGAAGAACATCTTGAGTATGGATTAGTTGGTCTAAAATGGGAGCTTAAGGTAGTGGAATGGTGTGATGGGTGGTTGAACTGATTTTGGTGAAGTTAAGGTTGTTTATTAACTGGTTTGGGTTTTGTTTAACATTTTGGAATGTTAGAAAATGGAGTTAGGAGGGTGTGGTAGTAATGAAGTAGAGTTTTACTTGATTTAGAGCTAAATTTTAGGAAATGGGGTAGTGAAAACTTTAGTTTGGAGTTCTGTGTGCAAATGGTCAGTTTGAAAAGTCTTGGTAAGTCATTTGGGACTTGATAGAGTTCCTAAGTTGCTTAGAATTGTGCCACAAATGGTAGAATTCAATTTGACTCTTTAAGTTGAGTTTTTGTAAGTTTTTGGGTGAAATTTTGAGTCTACTTGTTTAGATTGAGGTTAAAAGTGTTTAGACAACATTGGTTAAGTATAATTAGGTACACAACACAATCTAGGAGGGTTAGAAGTTGGGAAAATAGTTGGAATTTGTAAATTTGGTGTATGTTGCGTAATTTTGCAGATTTGTGTTGTAGATTATGTAGACTCGTTGTGCGAGTGGAGTCGCTCAACGAGTGGTTGTGGAAATTGGCTTACTGTTTGATGATTGGCACAATGAAAAAGTGCGCTGAGTGACTGGTTGAGGTCTGGGAGCACTGTGAGTTTTATTCAATTAGCAAATTAGGTCACTTAGCGAGTGTTTGGAGGGTCTGGACCACTGTCTGAACTTTCACATAGCGAGTTAGGGGCACTAAGCGAGAGGTTGGGATATGGTACCACTGGTAGTTTAATTCGCTCAACGAGTTGGGTCGTTGAGCGAGTGGTTTAAAGGTTGAGGGTACTATCAGTGGATTCACATAACGAGTGTGTGCGCTATGCGAAAGGAGTCTGTGGTCGTTCAACGAGTGTATGCGCTGAGCAACTGGTCCAGGTGATAGTTTCCTTTTTATTTCTTTGTCCTAGTTTGATTTAAATGAAGTTTTAAATTCATTGTGAAGTATGTATGAATGTGTATTAAGGTATATGATTGATCATGTCATGAGTTATGTTTCAAAGTGAAAGTATGGTTTCAAAGTGGTGAAAGTAAGTTTCAAAGTGAATCCTCTTGGTGAGGTTCAAGTATATTTAGAATGAATGCAGAAGCTCGGTCTTAGGGGTTATCCTGAAACTCCAATGGTCTTCCATTCTCACTTAAAGAGGATTGATCCAGTATGCTCCATGGCCCGTAACAGACTAACCTCGTGAGTGTGGTAGGGTGAAACTCATTGACAATGACTTTGCAAATCAGTAGAAGCCACGACGAGTGTACGACCCCCCATAGCTCGACAATCTTTCTAAGTCTGGACGGTCAAAGTCAGTGAAGTGTCATGCATAAAGTGTTTTGTGTTGGGAATGAGTATATATGATTGTATGAAATGTAATTAGTAAATATAATGTTTGTTCTTTTATTTAAACTAGTTTACCCTGTTGTGTGTGCTTGTGTTTTGTATGTGTGGTGTTTTTCCTTTGCAATGATCACCCTGTGGATGTGAGCAGAAGGAGAGAAGGTTTCTTTGGAACAGGCTTTAGACGGAGGTGATGCGACAGCATAGGCTAGTTAGATTAGCATTGTATATAGTTTGGTAGTAGACTAGTTATATATAAGGTTTAAATTTTATGGTTATTTTGAATGACTGTAAGTTTATATTTTATATTTTGGTCTATAATTGTTCTATATTATCATATCTGTGATGACTATTTTATATAGTTTTATACTATATTTTTGGGTGTTATATATTAAATATTAAAATTTTTATCCTTTTAATTAAGTTTTTTTATTTAATTTTTTTTAATTAGTTGACGTGGTTTTTTTTGTAATGCTTGTCTTTTTATATGTAAGATTTTTTTAGTTAATATAAACTATATGATAATTAATGTAAAATGATAGGTAAATTTTATTATTTTCACTAAAAATATTTTGGATACCAGGCGATTGTTATTGTCACATATATTAATCGTAATGAAAGCAATAATTATTTAATAGTTGTAAATAATGAAAGGAAAATTATTGAAATCATAATAATTTCATGATCTAACATATGTTTAATTAAAATAATATAAATCAGATGTTATTTTATATTAATTATAAATCTCAAAATTTTCACAATATTTAAAAAGGTAAAAAAAAATATAAAAACAAGATAACAGTTATATTATTCAATTTATGAAAAATATAAATTAAAAGTATTCAAATGGAAATATAAAAATTAAATATTGAATATTGTGACATCCCAATAATATACGACATGTATATATAATCTAGACGTCATCCATTATAATAGAAGAAAGCAGTTAGAGATGTACTTGAAACATTAGGAGAACAGTCATCCTTGAAATAGCTTAAAATTTAAAACTTAAAGTGCTAGAGAGTATCTCAAAATAACTTAAGTGGAAAGTATTTCAAAAGAGGGTAAAAGAACTAAGAGAGTTCTAGAGAATCTAGGCAGCAGCATCTTCATTTCCTTCCAAGATATGCTCCAGTGAAACCTCATTCTCCTCTGCTCACATCCAAGTGGATGATCATTGCAAAAGAAAGACATACGCAAACATGGTACAGACACAAGCAGTGCAAGGGTGAGCTAATTATATAAAAAGCATGCATCGTGTCAAACATAGCATATACAAGAGTTAATCTCAAATCAGAACAGATTAAGGCATATACCCTAGCATGTTAATTTCTAGACTTGACACGTCCGGACTTTAGAATGAGAATAGAGTTATGGCAGGTCATGCACTCGTGGTGGCTTATGAAACTTGGGTTCCCCACCCTGCCACACTCACGAGGTTAGTCTGTTCCGCGCCTTGGAGCATACTGGAAGCCTCCGAGACTAAGACCTCCTGCTACTCCTCACCACATGGTCCAATCCTCTCTACGTGAGAAGAAAGGCCATTAGAGCGTCAGGACAACCCCCAAAATTGAGCTCCCACTTTCATTCTAAAACACTAAGAATCTCACCAAGAGATTCTACATTTGAAACTACCATAAGCAAACATGAAATCATGTTTCAGTCTTTTCCAATTCACACACCTTCGAATTATAATTAAACCACATGTTTAAGCTTTAAAGATCAAGTCATATGTACCAAAACATGCTCCACAACCACTTCCAATCATCTCAAATAGACAATATTGTCATGTTATCTCAATCACACTACAAAACTCTACCATCTCTCGTAAATAATACATCCCCATAGGTAAAATTTAATATCATACGTAATCTTTACTATTAATTTTCTATAAAACAACATTATTTTAATATAATTTATTATCATATTTACTCCCCTGCATCTCTTATATATAATATATTAATATAATATATCTCATACTTTCTTTTATATATAAATATTATGATAACAATTTATATCATACGTACTCCCCT
>NC_028357.1:6983747-6993232 GCF_000741045.1 Vigna radiata var. radiata | reverse complement strand
TGTGTGTGTGTGTGTGTGTGTGTGTGTGTGTGTGTGTCATACTTTTCTAACTCCTTCACTTCCCATAAACACCCAAAATGGTTCCTATTTGGTAAACTACCTGTCTAATTTTCATCATAGTAGAGATCTTACTTTCCCCCAATTGGTCACCGGAGAGGACCCAGATGTTTGAACGCATCAAACTCATCTTCGACGCCAGCACATATGACTAGTCACAACTGACTGGACCAGACCAGGGTTGCTCTATGATCAGGGATGTGTCAACTCAGGTTTTTAAGATTCCTCTGTCCTACCAACAAAGAAAGGCTCTTAACAACCCCATTTGATTTATCTAAGTTATCTACCTTGTTCTCTTATACTCTAAATCTGAAATGCTTAATTTTAATATTTCACTTCCTCTCACAACAACCTTAAACAGTACCTCTAAACCTGTTTAATACCCATATACATGCTATCAGAGAGCTCTTACTGCAAACCCTCCAACCAGATCAATTTCAACCAAAACAGATTAATTTCAACAGAGACATTCACAAACATAAATTTCCACATGTACCGGTTCAACGCCAAAGCACAAATTATTTAAGCACAATTTCACAGTCTCAGTTATAACATCCAATAAAAATTAAAATCATAGAACAGCTTCACAAGAACACACCAGTTCAACATTCAACCTGCATATATTTTTATAAAATAAATTCATACAAAATAATTAGCTCCCCTTACCTCTGTGGTTACGTAGAACAGTTACTTGGAGATGTCCTAACAATACCTACACAGCAGTGAACTCACGGGACCTACAGATTACCAAACAGGTGATGGAGCACAACTCTTAGAGCTAGAATAGACTGAAAATGGAAGGTAGAACACGCAAAGCACATGCAACCAGTAAAGTTGCATGCCCTAGGCTCAAGAAAAGTGAAGAAAAGGGGGGAAATTTACTTAACAGTCGGAATGAAGAAAACGATCGGCAGAATTTGAGCTCTCTACACTAGGAATGATTTGGCAACACCCAATAAAAAATTGAACGGTTCAAAGTGCTGGAAATGTAGAGAGAAGGCAAAGCATAAGGTTAAGGCAAGGTTCTGGAGAAAGAAAGGAAAACTTAGGAAATGAAATCTGACTTCTGAAAAAGCCTCCCTCTAAGACTAAAACATTCTTAACTCATGGGTCTACCTTCTCCAATTATAAGGCCTAATGGCTTTAAAAGAATTTTCATGCCCTTACAAATATATCATAAATAATTAATAGAAACTTAATTAAAAATAGTAAAATTTATGAAAATTTTAAAATTTAATGGAACTTAAAAATGTGGGATGACGTGTATATTGTATTGTATTTGCAATCGTTTATATTTAAATTGTTTAATAAAATAGTATGTGTCATATTTAAAATAGAAAAACTGTGTAATATTTTGATTAAGTAGTTAAAGAAATATTATAAGGAAATTTAAAATTATTGATGAAGTAGAATGATATTGTATTAGTTAAAGGATAAGTTAAATGAAAATAACAAAGAATGTGTAAAATAGTGATCGTTTGCGTTGACAAAGTTTGACATCCCTAGTAGTCCAATGGTTTGCAAAAGAACAGGTCAAACCGTTTTAAAGCAGTGAGAGTGAACTCTCCTATTTCTTTCGTCCCAGACATTTTCTGTTCCTCAATCACTTCACATTACTACTTTTCCCAATCCCACGCGACACCTTTCACCGTGGCCGTCCATCGCCACTCACAACCCTACCACGTCACCCTCAAAATCTTATCTGTCACGTTTCTGGAATACACACGTGATCAAACCAATATCACTAACATCCGTGTGAAAACGGTGTTGACAACTGGCTTTAGCTGCCACGTCACCCCAAACCGTATATAAGCAAACCCGTCCTCTCACTTCCTTCAGTTCGAAAAATCCTTTGACGCGCCATACACAGAGACCACCAGCACCCTCCATTTGACTCTCTTCAACTGCTTTCAACTCCCATGTCTTCCTCTTCCTCCTTCTCCCCCGCCACTCTCACCCCTGAGCAAGAACTCTCCGTCATCGTCGCCGCTCTCACCAACGTCGTCGCCGGCTCCACTTCCTCCGACGCCGTCTCTCTCCCGGACTTCCGCCTCCCCAACGCCTCCCAGCCTCTCGCCGGAAACACCTTCTCGCCGCCCACTATGGACACGTGTCGTGAGTGCAACATCGCTGGCTGTTTGGGCTGCAATTTCTTCCCCGAGGAGAAAAAGAAACAGAAGAGGGTGAAGAAGAAATACAGAGGCGTGAGGCAGAGGCCATGGGGTAAGTGGGCGGCCGAGATTCGCGACCCACGCCGTGCGGCACGGGTCTGGCTGGGAACTTTCAACACGGCCGAGGATGCTGCCCGGGCCTACGACAAGGCCGCCATCGAGTTCCGCGGCCCACGGGCCAAGCTCAATTTTCCCTTAGTGGATGAGTCCTTGAGCATGCAGCAGAGCAAGCCAGAGAGGGTTGCAGCTGAAGAACAAATAAAGAACGAGAATCTCAACCAGGGCATGGAAATGGAGACGATGGAATTCGGGAACAAAGATACCGAATTCTGGGACAGGATTGGCGAAGCTGATTTTCATCAGCTGATGATGATGATGGATTTCACTGGAGATTCTTCCGACTCTGCCACCGGAAACACTCTTAGTTCCTGACGACTCCCGTGATTTCAGTTCATTAAGCAAAATTATTAGTTTTGGTAGTGTGTGTTTAAAAATTAGTAGAACTCGGATAAGTTAGATTATTTGTTTATTACCATTTAGCTAGCTCCACTACGTATATTTCTGTATATCTTTCTTCCGCTAGATTTTGCGGAGGAAGCTGCAAAGTACAAACAATCGAGGGGTTCCTTTATAATTTATTTCACTAAACAACTTCTTTTTCACCTACTTTTCTTTCTAGCGTATTACCATCTATTGTAGCTAGTTTCGACAACACTTAGTATGTTAACACGTGTCACTTTCAATTTGAAAGTTTTTGGTATGGGTTTCGGATAACAACGTTGAATTCATCAAATTAAAAAAAAAAAAGGACAAGTTTGTCTTCTCTATGTGTTGTTTCTTTAGTGTCAGAACTGACAGTCTCGCGAATGGGTAAGGATATTCTAACAATAACTGATGTTGGCTGCGCTGGAACACATTCAGTTATGTGTTTGGGTAATGAAAAATTTTGGCGGCAAAAGTTTGAGGTGGAGCCCACGGTGCATACCTGAGGATGTTAGATGTTGTCGTGTGATGCGCACTGGGACAGTGCCGATGATTCTCTTACCAAGTCCTAAAGTTCCCACTTGATGCCACGTACAGAGAACCTTGCAACAACCTACAATTTCAGCACGTTTTCATTTCATCACGTTTTCAATGTGCTCAATGCTTCACGTGCTGGTTTAGTTCAGGAATGGGACAAAGTGGTGATTTAAAAAAGGTATAACGCCCACAGAAACATTATTATAAAATGTTTGATTCGCATTACCGAAAGCTGTTGTCGTGTGAACAAGAAAAAAGAGGATGTTTGCTGGGTGGATAGGCACTGAAGCTATTGTGTTAGTGTTATCGGATTTTTTTTATTAGTTCTTTGATCTTATCTCTTCCCAATCTAAGTAACATATTTTTTTTACTTACATTTGGGTCAAACGTTATGCTTAAATACTCGTTTCAGACACATACGGACGTGACATATTCACTTACGCAAACGTACTTTTGGCCAGATCTCAGCTTGTCTGTCCGCTTAATATCACGATCAACAAAAGTTAACGCAGAAATTTTCAATACCCCCGTTCTTGTCTTTTTCTTCATCTCTTTTTTATTTCTATATAAAAACTTAATGAAGAATATTTAAATACTTAAATAACAAGTACTTTATTTTGTAAAAAGACGTAATTAATTATATATTTTTTTAAAGATGCAAAGAAGCGGATTTATTTAAGATTTTAGACTTATATATTATATTTTACGTACAAAACATATAAAGCAGGCTACATATATTTTATCTACAACGCCAAAAAAAGAGAAAATTAAGGTAAATTTTCAAATAATATGATAGTTTTTACTGTAATTTACAAAAATAAAGATAATTTAAGGTAAGTTGTTATGAATATGATGACTTTTTATAAAATTGTAAAAAGGTAAAATTGTCATAGGACAACTTTTTTATAAATTTATTAAACTGAAATTGTAGAATTAATGACAACTTTTAATTTAAACTAAAGTTGTTAAGAGTAGTGACGACTTTCAATTTATAGTGAACTAAAGTTGTTATGACTCATGACGATTTCAATTGTACTGAATTTTTTTTCGAACTTTTTTAGTTTTTTAAACATAATTAAGTGTGGAATAATTTTAAAAATTAAGTGGTCTTAGAAAAATAACATGTGTATTAAAAATAATAATAATAATAATAATAATAATAATAATAATAATAATAATAATGATTAAAATTTAATATTACACAATATTTTGAAGATAAATATTTAAGATAATAAAAATTATAAGACATACATAATATAACATAATGATAAAAAATCTAATCACGATAGGGAGAAGTTCTTCTATAATATTTTTCATTTCTACACTAGTCTAAATGACTTTAGTTCAAATTGAAAGTCGTCATGAGTCCTGACAACTTTAGTTTAAGTTTGGTGAACCAGTATAAAAGTTGTGTTTTATTGTTTTTCTTCTTCAAACACTTTAATAAAACCCATTGAAACATCTTTGTTTGAACATATCTTTTGTTTATTAATCTTTTAAAAACCTACTAGAAGTCTTTTGCAAAAAAATTTAAAATATTATTCACTTTCCTCCTAAGTGTTTTCCTATGTTTTTCAAGTTAAAAAAGCAAGAATGAGAGGAAGAATTTAAGATGTAGGAAAATAAAAGAAAGAGAAAGGAAGAAAAGAAAAGAAAGGAAGAAGAACAAGAGAGAAGAAAGAAACAAAAGGAAGAGAAAAAAGAAAGGAAGAGAATGAAGAAAGAGAAAAGAGAGCTAAAATGGAGATTTAGAGAAAAGAAACTAAGGAAAAGGAAAATTCCTTCAAGGAGGCAAGGCTTCCTTCACTAATTATTTTTTCTATATTCTAAACCTTTCTCTTGAGAATATTTTTGTTGATAATCTAAGTGAGTCTAAGCTCCACATTAGATAAAAATGAAAAAATAGAGTATCATATAAAGGTTAAGTTTTGAAAGAGCTAAAGAAAGATATGAAGAGTAAGAGATACAGGGAGCTTATATTCTTGCTTTTTTTTTTCTTTTCTTACTTTCTTGCTTATATGTGTGCATGATGAGTTGTGTTAAACTATGATTATTTTTAATTTGATTATTATCTTTTAAAATTTAAAAGAATATTGTTTTATTCATGATTTCATGAGTTTCATAGGCAGGAGATTATTGTTGATATATTTGTGTGTATGATGACTTGGTGAAAAGTGATACCTGTATTGGTAAGCTAAGTGTGAGGTTACAACTCGGTTCTCTTATGTTGAGATCACTAATGGTTGTACTTGTGTGAGACAATAAGTTTTGTATATATTTATATGATATGTTGTTTGAATTTTATGTTTCTTATTTGAAAAATATATCTAAATGTGATGAAAACTATTGTTATTGTTTAAGTAGTTCATCCATTTATTTTAGTGATAATAGTTTCCATATGCGATGATTGTATTTTATATGGAAAAAGATGATAATATATGTGTTGAAAAAGATGAACAACAAAAAAGAAAGTAGTTAATGGAGATATTTGGGACAATTTAGTCTTAAATTTCTTCTTTTTCAATAAAGTCTACTTTTTTATATTTCAAATAAAAGAAAAGTAAAGTTTTATGTTAATTTTGTAATTTGTGTTAATTACATGTTTTAGTAAAAAAAATATGAATGTTACACTTAATTAGTTAATATAAAATGGATTGATGAGCTCAAAACTAAAAATAATTAAATAAATATATTTCCTACCATCTTCAATAACTCATTATAAAATAAAATAAAAAAAATACTCCAAATAAAATACAATTGTTAGTTTATCTAAATGACACTTTTTTTTCTTAATTTTTTTCTCTAAAAACAAATTCTTTTTTAAAAGTTTCTTTCATAAAAAAGTAAAGCAAAATTATTTTAACTTTTGTTTTATCTTACATGAAAATAAATCTTTATACTTAAAAAATGGTACAATTAATACATAATTAATACATAGTTATTATTCAAAATAGTATGATGTACTTTACCATAACTAAAATTGGAAGTATGAAAGTGATTTAATTTGACTCACATATCACGAATTGAATTAAAAATTATTCAATTTAATCCGATTCACTTTTTATGTGAGTGAATTTTTTTATAATCTGATTCGACCCATTCATTATATTGATAAATTAAGTATGTTTATTTAGTTAAAAATGTTTAATTATTTTATTTCATTTTATATATTTATTGTAAAAAAAATTTAAGTTAATTGACTCAACTTATTTTCTTTTACAATAATACGTACTCATATATTTCATCAAACATATTATAAAGATAATAAAAAAAAATTAAAGTAACAATCTTTAAAAAAATTTAAATCATCAATATACATAATT
The DNA here is from genome assembly GCF_000741045.1 of Vigna radiata var. radiata. Taxonomy (NCBI): domain Eukaryota; kingdom Viridiplantae; phylum Streptophyta; class Magnoliopsida; order Fabales; family Fabaceae; genus Vigna; species Vigna radiata. The sequence goes on along the minus strand of NC_028357.1, from coordinate 6,986,661 downwards.
AATTATAATAAAATTTGATAAAAAATGATAAAAAAATAAAAATAAAATATTATTGGTAGGTTTTGTATTCATCTACCTTCAACTTGATTTAGATTCATTTAGTTTATAAATTAAGTAAACTATCTTATTTTAATCACATTAAAAAAATGAATTGTTTCAATCTAATTCAACTCAATTCCGTTCTAATTAACTTAAATTTTTTAATAAATTTTAATATATCTACGTAAATATATTTAATTTAAAAAAATAATGAAGAGAGAATTATGAAAAATGAGTAGAAATAAATAAAATATAATTCAATGTCCTCCGGAGTTTTTTTATTTTAAAAGTCATATATCTTTTCTTTTCTTACAAAATATCTAATATTAGTTTCATTGTTGTGTGTTTTTTCGTCTTCTCAAACTCAATCAAACAAAGTAATTTAAAAAGAAAAATTTGAAACAATTTAAGTAATATAAATAATAATATTATTATCATTATTTTGAAATTGGAAGTACTGATTTTAAAATTTAAGTTTCTAGAAAGGTTGGCGATAATGTCAGAAAGGACATTCGCGGAAAGGCACGAAGATATTATGTCAAGGTCATAGGGATTCAGATTACGGTATTTACGCTCTTTTGACGCAAAATGAATTCTACATCTTTTGACGCAGAATCAATTCTACATCATTACGGTTTTTACGCTCTTTAATCATTTTTAATAAATTTATAAATTCGTAATTAATTAGAAAAATAGTATTTAAAAAGTATATTAAAATTATAAAGAGTATTGGAAAACATTATGACATTATAAATTTATTATGAAAATTCAATATCATTTTCATTTTAAAGTTACATTGTTAATATTAATTAATTGTATTTGATAGAATTTTCTTTAAAATATGTTGATTAAAATGGTTTGTTTGAAAATGTTGGTTTAGGTATAATTCTTTATTTAGAGTCGCGTCCTTCTTGAATATAACGTAAGCAAGAACGTGATAATAATTTTTATTTTTTTTCTTTCACTTCTTCAGAAACAATATAATTTTAATATTTATCCATTTTTATAAAAATAAAAATACAATTCTTATATTTTTATATTAATAATTATAAATTAATAGTTCAATAATTTTTATTGACTACTAAATTTGTTATTAATAAATCTAATTATGAATTGATCATTTAATTTAATTTCAATTTATGTTCTTGTATATTTAAATTACTAATTGTTTCTTATCAATAGTCTTATGCCGTTTAGAAGTTAAAATCTAAGATAATTTATGTCATACACGACCGATTATTACAAGTAAATTATCTAACCACGAGCCGACCTATTCTATTTAATCACAAGCTAACCTATTCTTTCAAATAATAAGTTAACTTATTTTACCTAATCATAAGCCGACCTATTTATTTTGTGTATTTAACATAAATAAAAAAAAGCTTATTATAATTTTAATATTTATTAAAAAAATTAAAAATTAATAAAATTATACATAATGACTTGTACTTCATAAAATTAAATAAAATAAATTTTGACATATGGTCAGATTGAGCCAAAAGTTTCAAAAGTTTTTTGTCTCCTCTCCATAATAAGTATAAAAGATAATTTCTGAAATAAGTATGGTGATACGAATACTAATTAGAATTTTTTTGTGTTTTCTCTTTTTGTTTTCTGTTTTTCAATTTTTGTTTTATTTCCATAAAAAAATCGTGATTTCTTTTGAGAAAATTGTGAAAGTATTAACTTTCTACTTGGTGAAACTTTTACACATTATGTCTTATAAGAAATTTAGCCAAAAATATTTTATTGTTTTCAATAAAACATATTGACATTGAATTTTAGGATTTGATTTAGTAACTAGAACTATCATAATCTTGAAGTAAATAGTCATGTTTTATGTTGAACGTATTGTTGAATAGATTAGAAGCTAGTCTAATTATTTTATAATTATAAATTAAATTCATAATGGATGGCCACCTTGTGTCATTCCTTTTTTTTTTTATGACTTGCTTATGTTTTGTTTATACTCTAATATTTAACTTTATACAGAAGAGAGGTTACATTTTTAATATTATATTATTTAATATTATATATTTCCCATTTATTTTATTTCTTTTTAGTTAATATTATAAAGCAGTTAATATTATGAAAGTGATCCATTTTTTTAAAATAAAAACCGTTTTTAAAACGTGTGTGGGTGTGCTCATTATTCCCATAACAATCTCTTCTAAGGTTAAATACTTTGTGATGGTTTTTGGAGTAATAGAGAATACAGAAAATTTCATATCAGGTCATTGAGCCTACTCTTTCCTTCATATACATCACCATCGTGTTTTAAGAGCAAGGGTTCAGAAACCAGAAATTAGGCAAGCATACAACAATGGCTGAAGGTTGGTCTTTCTGCTTCCGCTTTTATTCTTGTAAATCTGAATATGATTAAATGTGCTTCTTTGATATATTTAGATTTGTTGAATCTTCAGTATGAATCTGTTACATGTTTTTACATTTGGTATCAGAGCATGTTTATCCTCTGCCTTGTTTGGTTCACTCCTTTGCACATTGTGTTTTCAATTTTATTAATTGTTTTGAAACTGGAGAAAGAAGAAAATTTTCTGTGAAATATTTTGATGCTGAAACCCTCACGTATTACTGTGTTCGCGTTTGGTATACGCATTTTGGAACCATGTGAGAGGTTGAAGATGATTGAAACGACATTTGGTTTTGCGTTTCAATTTGGGCATATTTCTGAAAAATATATTCAATTTTATATTTCTTCTTTACCTGCTGCATATACGCACACTGGAGAAAGGTACGTTGCTTTGCTTTTGCTTCTGGGTTTAATTAAGATTGTACTGTACACTCTTTGAGTTGTCTTTTCCTGTTTACGTTAATATATAAATATAATATATGTTTTGGATAGAATGACGCAGTG
>NC_028357.1:6974301-6979085 GCF_000741045.1 Vigna radiata var. radiata | reverse complement strand
TATCACCATGATTCATATATTTGGTCTCTTATTACGTTTGATGGTTGAATAAAATGGACCAAGTGGGAGAATGTTAGCCTTATACAGAAGAGAGGTTACATTTTTAATATTATATTATTTAATATTATATCTTTCCCATTTATTTTATTTCTTTTCAGTTAATATTATAAAGCAGTTAATATTATGAAAGTGATCCATTTTTTTAAGGCTTAATACCTCAATTGGTCCTCTAATTTGTCAACTAATCTCATTTTGGTCCTCTAGTTTGCAACAGACTCAATTTAGTCACAAATTTTGAAAATATAAACACATTGTATCCCATCCGTTAAGTGGTAGTAGACGGCGTTAAGTGTTGTCCACGTGTTGGAGTGAGAATGTGGTGAGGTGTTATTTTTTTTTTACGTGTCCTGTTTTCATTAAAAGGAACATTGATGATGTGGCATCAGAATTGGATTTAGGGTTAAATGTGAAATTGGGATTTAGGGTTGTGGAGCTTTAGGGATTTAGAGGATCTACCTCCGACAACCACACTGCCCCCACCCAACAGCCACCGCGTCGTCACCAAAAACGTCACCGGCGACCACCATCCCAATCATCAAAACCATCGCGCCATGGAGGCATTTGAAACAGTCACTCCCTTTGCGCTTGCCCTCCTCTCCGGTCAGCTTTCATATCACCGGAGTTGCAGTAGCCGCCACCGGAGTCAAAGCCGGTCCCAACCACTCTCTCTCCTCCTCTCACGCTTGCCTAGGGTAAGTTACCGCCGACGTCTTCCCATCCCTATTTGGTAACGCTAGTGTCGTCGGCGATGTTGCTCGCCTCTATTATTCTCACTGTCCCGACCAACGTTCCTCCGGTGACTTGTCAACACTCACAGGATTCTCTGGGTCGTGCACGCATCAACATCAAAGAGATGGTGGCGGCACCGAGAGATCTATTCCGGCAGAGGAGACAACAAATGGGACCGGAGAATTTCCAATGAGTTCCAATTTGGGGTTTTGAAATTTTAGCTAATTTGAGATGTATGAATTTAATTTGTACTACGTTTCCCTTTGCTGATTCAATCGAAACACAATGATAACTTGATGGAGAAAGAAATCGAACAATCAGGTTTCTACTGCTTTGACCCTTTCTATTTTTCTGGTAATGCTTGATATTTGGCTTTTACTCTGGTCACAGGGCAATGGTGGGGATGAGTTGGTTTATTCGTTGTGGTTATTTTGGGTTGTTGATTGGCTCGGGTTCATTCGAGAGGGATGAGATGTTCATCACAGATGTTCATCACGGGTTCATTCGTTGGTTTCTTTTTTTTTTTCGTATGAAAACTGACATGAAAAGGGGATACATCTGATTCTGCCTCTGTTTTCCTTCTTATTACCTGTGTTTTCTGGGTGCAAGTAAATGGATATTGAAGTCTTGATACTGGGGAATATACAGTGTTTTCTACTGTTAGCTATTGCAGGCATTGAAGTCTTGTTCTCCTTCTTTCTCTTGTGGTGATGATGCCACATCACCACTAAACAGTCCACGTAAAAAAAAAAAATAACACCTCACCACATTCTCATTCCAACACGTGTCCAACACGTGGACAATACTTAACGCCGTCTGTTACCACTTAACGGATGGGATACAATGTGTTCATATTTTCAAAATTTGTGACTAAATTGAGACTGTTACAAACTAGAGGACCAAAATGAGATTAGTTGACAAATTAGAGGACCAATTGAGGTATTAAGCCTTTTTTTAAAATAAAAACCGTTTTTAAAACGTGTGTGGGTGTGCCCATTATTCCCACAACAATCTCTTCTAACGTTAAATACTCTGTGATGGTTTTTGGAGTAATAGAGAGTACAGAAAATTTCATATCAGGTCACTGAGCCTACTCTTTCCTTCATATACATCACCTTCGTGTTTTAAGAGCAAGGGTTCAGAAACCAGAAATTAGGCAAGCATACAACAATGACTGGAGGTTGGTCTTTCTGCTTCCGCTTTTATTCTTGTAAATCTGAATATGATTAAATGTGCTTGTTTGATATATTTAGATTTGTTGAATCTTCAGTATGAATCTGTTACATGTTTTTACAGAACTATCATAATCTTGAAGTAAATAGTCATGTTTTATGTTGAACATATTGTTGAATTGATTAGAACCTAGCCTAATTATTTTATAATTATAAATTAAATTCATAATGGATGGACACCATGTGTCATTCCTATTTTTCTTTTGAGTGACTTGCTTATGTTTTGTTTATACTCTAATATTTAACTTGATTATTTTTTTTTTTTGCAACTTACATAGATATGCATCATTTGATATGATTGAGACATTTCTTGTTATTAGCTACTTGGCCAAATAAGCCCACCTGATATTAATCCATCGGTAGCCCCTTTGAACCTTAAACTTCTTTTTCTTACTTTAAGCCACTACAAAACCTTGAGAAGAAAAAGACCATATTATTATTTACTTTAGGATGAATGAAGGAGCTAATGGATTGTGTTAAAAATGAGTGATGAATAAAGTGTGTGGGTGAGTACCTCACCCACAAAATAATAAAAATGGAAAAAGACGAAAAGAGTTTCATGGAAAAAAGATGGTGAAAGAAAGAAAAAGATAAGACAAAGAAAAAATGAGAAACAAAATGTAGAAAAAGAAGGATAATTGTTTCTCATAAATAGTACAACTATCCAGGAAAAAAAATACATTCATATTTCAACATTAATTGCTATCTGACACACCCGATTAAATTGAGTGTTGGAGTGTCTTTAGCAAGCACACATCTATTCAATTGTGGAAGGACGAGTACAAAAAGGAATAAGGAAGAATAGTTGATGTGGAGAAGATTAAGGAAGTCTATGAAGTTAATCTTCACAAGGTATACTCAGCCTTGTAAGTAAAAATTCAAATACTTTTTTTTCCTTTCACCCTTTGAGACACCTTTTAAGGATAAAACTGTGGCTCAACTCTAGTCTCTAAAATGAACAATACCTCATGAATGTAGTATTTAACCTTAATGATGCTATCTCGAGAGATTTGGGATCAAAACATTAGTGTCCATCGTGGAATTGATAAAGGGGTTCTAAAATGAACCATTATTTCTTTAAACCTTCTCCACAGACTCAGAATCGAAATATTAATGTTAATTATTATTACTTAAATGTACATAATTTAAATTAATAATAGTTGTCAGCTTTTAAATTCATTTAATAATTTAAGTTAACATTTTAAACTTCATATTTCAAATTAGATCTTTCATATTTTAAATTTTTTATGAACCACAACTGTAAAATAATTAATTAGTACTATTTTTTTATATTTCAAATATATATATTAAATTACAATTACTACAATTATTAATATTATAAATATATATTTGATTATTTTATAAATTTTTAGGTGATATAAAAATAATAATAGATATAAATTTTAGATTTAAAAGAAATTGCTAGCGTTATATCGAGTACTAAAGTAATTTTAAAAATATTACTAAAACTAATTAAAATAAATATATGTACATAAAAACATTATGTAAAGATCTATGTTTCTCTTTACACATGCTTTGATATCAAAATACTAAATTAAAATCTGTTTATAATTAAATTTTGATCTATTTTAATTCTTAAATTTTAAAAATAAATTAATATAGCTTTTTTTAATTTAATAATATTAATTTTTTATATATATTAAACAACGTTCTAGATTGAGATTTGAATTTAAACGTATGGTATAAATAATCCAAATATCAACTAGAAGAAGATAAATAGATTTCAAGAGTTTTTGGCTAGACTAGACCATTTAGTGAGCAAACAACTAAACAATAACATAACATCTTACTTAATTATTTCTTCAATTTTGATGAAATCATGATCTAGTAATCTTTTAAAACAAACTTATTATGTTTGTATCTCATCATAGAAAAAAAAGAGATGATGCATTTATGTTTTTTTTCATTCTTACTTTTTTTAATCTTATTAACTAATCTGAATTATGGATTTAATATTGTTATAATAAAAATAAATAAAATTAGAATTACAATGTGTAAATTTTCTTCCTTCATTTGTCAATCAATGAATTATTCAGTCTCATACTTAGTTTCTTCTAAAACTATCAAGAAGTAAATGCATGTATAAGAAAATCTTTTCTAAAAATCCATTAAAATTGGAATTTAGTTTGTTGTGTGTTTAATCTCTTTTGATATAAATGTTACATTACATAAGAGTGTTCATATGTTACTTTGCATGAAAGCATATGTAATGGGACATGACACACACTAAAATTTAATGGGAATTGCAAAAGTCTTTTATTATTCTATTTTCATCTTTGAATTATAAATTTCTCTTTATTCTCTTTATTTTAATGTGGTATTAAATTTTTGTTTCATCTTAATTTTTTATTGTATAAGATATATATTCATACTTACCTTCATCCAATTTATAAAAGAATTAATTAAGTTTTAAATTACTGATAAATTTGAAAATTTTCAATTGAGTTTTTATTAAACCTTTTTATATTTATTGAGTCTTCAAAACTTCAAAATTTTTTAAGTCAGTCCCTATCGTTATATTTTCTATTAATTATACGATGTCACAGTTTTCTTACACTGCCATTTTAATTAAATATTGTAACAAAATAATTTATTATAAGAAATTAAGATGATAAGTGATGATTCAATGATCCAAAATGCACCAGCCAAACTCCACCATACGACAGAAAACTAGGGCTGTGCAAAAATAACTGATTTGTACTGTACTGCAGTTAACTGTACTATATTGTACTAAAAATAACT
>NC_028357.1:6688401-6973871 GCF_000741045.1 Vigna radiata var. radiata | reverse complement strand
TTATGAATAAAATAAAATAAATATTAAAATAATTTTCAATTAAAAAGAACATGTATTGTTATACTATTTAGTTTAAAAATTAATACAATTCAGTTTAAAATTAGTATAGTTATTAGTAGTTTAGTTAAAATTAGTGTAGTTTACAATTTAGTTAATAGTTCAGTTAGTGTAATTTACAATTCAGTTAATAGTTTAGTTTAGTTTACAGTTCAGTTAATAGTTCAATTAGTGCAGTTTCCAGTTCAGTTAATAGTTCAGTTCAGTTCATACTGCAGTACAGTACAGTTCAGTACGGTTCAGTTTGATAAAACAAAATATAGTTCAGTTCAGTTTGTCTGAACTGTTTTGCAGTTCAGTTCAGTTTGTCTGAACTGTTTTACAGTTCAGTTCAGTTTTTAGTAGTGCAGTACAGTTCAGTTCAATTTGCCCACCCCTACAGAAAACCAATGAAACAATGAGTGAGACAACGAAAGAATGAACTGATTATGGAGGCTAATGATGATTGAGGTGGTGTATCAAGATTTGGACTAGGTGAAGGAGTCTAGAGGAGGTTCAAGGTCTTTTTGGTTGTGACTATTAAGTAGAGAAAGAAGGTTGGAGTATTCTCAACAACATTTCAGTATATATGCTCAAAAGTGGTTCATACATGGTGAAAATGGTTGCTTTTATAAGGAATTTAGTCCCTAGCTCGTGTTTATCATACATGGTTGACCACAAGCTACGATATGTGGATTAGATGCCACGTGGAATTGCACATTTAACATATCTTAACATGTGTAGAAAAGTAAGGAAAATGTGAGCATGGATTGTTGGACGTTGGCGCTAGGTGTGTGATAAGTGTATGTTTATGTTCTCATTTAGACTTTAATATTGAATTCTTAATTGATTTTTGTACTTTGAAAGAATATTTTAATTAATATTTGTTATAATTGAGTTTATTGAGTATGAGATACAAAAACAGGATAAAAATTGCATTTTAGTTGCATAAATATTCTTTAGATATTGTGAGGTGTGCTAGTGTAGCTGCAACTAAGTTGACCTCATTGAGGCGTGGAAATAAATTGGTTAAAGTTTCATGACATGTTAAAGATAAATCAGAAATAGAAAATAATTAAGACCACAAAAAGTCAATCCAAGCATAGCATGAAAAAGTGAAGAAATTTGACTGAGCCAAGAAGAGGGAAGAGGCAACAAAAATTGGATTTTGCAGTTTTTTCTATTTTTTCTACAAAAAAGGGATTTGATAATTTATAAATGTTTATGATAAAAGATAATTTAGAGAAAATATATCTTAAGATATTTTATTTGATATTGTTAAATAATTACCTTATTTAACTATTTCAGTAAATATTAAAAGATAATATTTGCTAAATCTTTTTGAATCTAGAAAATATATTCTCAAATATTTTTAGATCTCCACAATAATTAAATATATCTTAAAGATATTAGATAATTTAGAAGATAATTGTGAGATATTGCATTATCAGAAGAGATTTTATCAACAAAAAATATCTTCCAAATAATTTTATAATTATCTAAATTTATTAATTATTTGAAAGATATTGGATAAAAGATTTTATTAGTAGAATATTTAGAATTCAAGTCTAATCAAGTTCTATATAGAGAGACCCAAGGGAGGCAGAAAAAGGAATGACTCATTCATTCACTCATACTCCTTCATTGGAAACAATCATTCACCACTCCTCTCACTTTTATTTTACCATGTATTTTACTCCATTCATGTAGGGCTAAGCTTCTAGGGCTATTCCATTATAATTTCATTATGGATTTTGAGGTTAAGTTGAATTAATGTATTTGTTTCTTTTGATTATTGATTTGAGTTATCATTCTTCTATGTCTTTCATCTATCAACAACGTTAAAAGTAATGATTTGTGCATCATAAGGTGTTTGAATCTACATACATATTAATCATATGAGTTCAAGGGATTTTAAGTTTGATTGAGAATGTACTTTGATTAATTTAGGAACTTTCATATGATTAAACGAGTTTTTGCTACTAATGGAGAATGTACTTTGATTAGTGGTAAGAATTTCAACTATAATTAATTGAGAATTTACTTTGATTAATTAACTTTTAATTTGGTTATGAGATTTAAGAATAGACATGATTAAACACAATAGGATTCGATTGGGAATATACTTTGGTTGAATTCATTGTGAATAATCTAGAAAGGTTTTGCTTTTGATTGAGAATATACTTTAATTAATTGTAAGATCGCCCTCAAGTTAATTAAGAATGTACTTTAATTAATTTGAAACTCGAGCAATAATTTATGGATAGTCAATGATGAATCTATCTTGGAAAAGTAGTAGAATTATCCTATTTCATTATAATTGTTTCTAAGTTTCCTATTTGTTATTCAACTAAACTCAAACATTCTTCAAATATTAATTTCATTAGCATAACTTGTCACTTTTATTTTTAAGCATTATACAACATTTACTAATCTTTCAGAGTCTCCATAAGAATCAAGTATTGAAAAACAATTCTGTATTCATTGAAAAACAATTCAGGGTTACTTTAACCCTATTTATTTTCTTGACTACTAACTTGGTAATACTGAAGTTGCCTTAAAAAGTAATATTAGTTTGATAGCTTCAATGAAAGTGTACCAGTGTGCACCTGGGTCGTTGGGCAATGGCCTTGCTAGGCATTGGGCATGCTTAAATATCCATTGGGCGATTTGCTGTCTTTGAAGATAACTTCGTTTGTCATGTTCTACTTCTCTTTGGTGTTTTCTACTTTAGTTCTTCTTGCATCCTTCTGATCATGCTCCTAGTGATTGGTCCATTGGTTGGACCTAATTACAATTCCATTTATTGGTCTGTTGGTCCATTAGTTAAACTAAATTAAAACACGAATTTAACTACTGGTTGAAAACGGCTAATCACTAGCTCAATTACAATGCTTCTAATCATAGATCAACAACAATTACACACTACTCTAACCCATAATCAAACATGAATTATCCAACTAAGCGAAGACTAATCATGCTTTATAAAAGCGAATCAAGCAAACGCAATACTCCTATTTAATCATGTCCACGCTGCCACAAATTAAGAAAATGCAGTTTAATCGACTAAGAGAAGATTAAATACAATTGGGAAACTAAACGTGTACCTAATTGCAAGCACAAAACATAATTAAATATGGAGCAAGGTTATAACCACAAAAACACACTTCTAGCTCAGAAGTCTCATGGAAACGATGCAATTTTACTAATGACCAACCAAGCACACTTAAGCTAACATTGAAATGAAATTAACACAACCAAACAAAATTGAAAACATCGAAAGAAATGTGGAAATAAAAACTGAAGCGAAACAGTAAGCACAAATGCAATTCTGGAATCGAAATTGGAAAATAACGCAACTGCAAAACGTAAATTGAACTAGAAAACATAAATGAACTTCGAAAACATAAATGGGCAACAATGAAAGAGGGAAAAACGAAAGTGCAGAGGTGAAAATAAAATTGGAAACATAAATGCAAGCTAGAGATGAAAATGACATTCAATTAAAAAGCAAGATTCAATACATAAAAAGACCAAGGAAAGAAAGAACCTAAAACCCCCAAGGGGGTGGGTGGAAAAACGTCCAAGAGCCCAAACCCTAGGAGAAAAATGAAAAATGAGGGAAAGAAGGGAATATGAAATCTGATTTGGGGTTTATAGACCCCAAATTACGATTATGCCCTTCTAATGGGCTTCTACAAAATATTGACCAAAAATAGGCCCAAAAGTCAAACCTGGTCAAAACTAAAATAATTAAAATTACAAAACGAAATTAAATACAATTATTGACGTGGCCACATTCCTTTTGTCCCAAAGTGTGTTTCAAAAATTGTCCTACAAATAATAATTGGAATAATTAGGCCCAAATAATTCAAATTAATGAAAATAAGAATTAATAGTCCAATTAAGCCCAAATAGTGAAAATGAGACAATAATGGAGAATTAAACGCAATTCACTAATACAACTCGATGCGAATAGTAATAAATCAGATTGACTTTAAGAATGGAGAGGACTGACCTAAGATGATGTACATGATCAAGCAGACTCTTACTATACACTAAAATGTCATCAAAATAAACAATTACAAGTGTTCCTATGAAATCCCTAAGAACGTGGTTCATGAGCCCACATGAATGTACTTGGTGCATTAGTAAGGTCAAAAATCATCACCAACCATTCATATAAACCAAATTTGGTCTTAAAAGCAGTTTTCCATTCATCACCTTTTTTAATTCGAATTTCGTGATAACTACTCTTAAGATCAATTTTAGAAAATATGAGGAAACCATGTAACTCATCTAGCATATCATCTAGTTTGAGGATTAGATACTTATACTTTATTGTTATGTTATTGATAACTCTACAATCATAACACATGCATCATTTTTAATCTTTCTTAGACACCAACAACACAGACACAACACAAGGACTTAGATTATTTTGAATCCAACTCTTATATATCAAGTCTTGAACTTAAGACTTTATCTCTTTGGTTTCTTGAGGATTGGTCCTATAGGCAGATGTATTAAGAAGACTAGCCCCAAGCACAAAGTTAAACTCATACGATTGATGTGTTATATAGATTAAACACCTAACTTGATACTATGTAAAAATAATTACTTTTTACTTGATTAAGAAACAAAAGACATAGAAAAATATAAATCACAACAAGAATTAAAAGAATAAACAAGTTTATTCATCTAACCTTATAATCCAGTTAATAAATTATAACATAATCAACCATAGATGTTTAACACTCCATGGAATGTGGAAATAACATGAAAATATAAGAAGAGAGGTTTAAGAACATGAGAGAAGAGGGAGAGAACGAAATTTGAACCTCCAAAGTGTTCTTAAGCTCCCCTAATGTGTTTCTTTATGTCTCTTTATATATTGGATTGAGCTTTATTTCAAGCTTTTCTGTTGTTGTTATCCTCTTTATGATAATGTAATATCCTCTAATTATCTTATAAATAATCCAATATCTTCAAGATATGTTTAATTGTTATGGAGATATAAAAATATTTAAGAAGATTTTTACTAGATTAAAAACGATTTGGAAAATATTATTTTTTGATATTTATTGATATGGTTAAATAAGGTAATTATTTAACAATATCAAATCAAATATCTCAAGATATATTTTCCCCAAATTATCTTTTATCATAAACATTTATCAATTATCACAACCCTTTTAGTAGAAAAAATAGAGAAAAGCACAAAATCCAATTTTTGTTATTGGTTCCCTCTTCCTAGCTTAGCCAAATTTCTTCATTTTTTTTCATGATTTCCTTGCCTTTTTCATACAATTCTTGACTTGACTTCTTATGGTTTTAATTATTTTATATTCTTGGATTTATCTTTAAGGTGTCATGAAACTTTAACCAATTTATTTTCACACCTCCATGAGCTCAACTTATCTACAACTTCACTAACACACCTTAAAATATTCAAAGAACATTTATGCAACCAAAAAGATATTTTTATCATGTTTTTGTATCTCATGATCAATAAACCAAATTATAAAAATCCTAATTAAAATATTCTTTTAAAGTACAAAAACCAATTGAGAATCCAACATTAAAGGCTAAATAAGGACATAAATATGCACTCATCAAAGAGGCTCAAGGTCTCTCTAGATGTGACTATTAATCAGAGAAAGAAGGTTGGAGTATTTTCAACAACGTTTCAGTATATATGCTCAAAAGTGGTTCACACATGGTGGAGGGGGTTGCCTAGTGCGTGGTTATCATACATGGTTGATCACTAGTCGTGATATGTTGATCAAATGCCATGTAGAACTGCACATTTAACATATTTAACATGTGTAGAAAAGCAAGGAAAACGTGAACATGGATTCACTAGTGCAGAAAGGGCTTTAGACGTCTGTTATTTTGGCCTTTTAACGTCGGATCCAGATCCGACGTCTATGTGGGTGATGTTAATAAAACATCGGATTGAAGAAGACTGACGTCTATATAGATGTCGGTTGTGGGTATAACAGATGTCTATATAGACGTCAGACGTGTCCAGATCCGACGTCTATAGGCCCTAGAACGTTTTGTCCACTGTAACCCATTGGAAGTCACTTTGTGCACTAACGGAAACACATGCATACCTAAAAGCCAATAACACATGAATACCTAAAAGTAAAAAACATGCATACGCAAAAGCCACAAACATGCATAAATTAAAGCATATAACATGCATACAAAATAAGTTTTCAAGAAAGAAGCTAACATTTTTAGTAGATTTAAATAGCAATGGAGGGAAATGAAGGAGTGCACGCCCAAAAACGCAGGCTAAAGAGGGTCAAAAACGCAGCTCAAAATGCAACGAAAACGAATTTTAATCTATTCAAATGGAAGATATTTCATCAAAGAGTAATTTAATTGGAGTAAAAGTAAATTTAAACGGTCCAAAAGAAAGAAAACGCACCTGCAAAGCAATGCCGCAGAGAGACAAACGCGAGGAAAAAGACGATGAATAGTGGCAACTGCTCGCGGGTTCACGTTTTGCAGTTTAAGAGGCTATCGACGTCTGGTCAAAGGGGGACCGACGTCTATAGTAGTATAGAAGTCGGGACCCTAACTAATATGACGTCTTTATGATTTAAAAAATAATATTTGCGAGACATATAGACGTCGGTTACTAGGGGCACCGACGTCTAATTGAACTTTTCACCTACCTGTCAGGCATATAGTCTTCAGTTACATGGGGCGACGTCTATAATCGTCTATAGACGTCGGGTTGGCGGGATCTGACGTCTATATGGCAGAAAAGAATGACTATTCACCTACCTGTTAGACCATATAGACATCGGTTNAGGGGGGCGACGTTTAAGGGGTGACGTTAAAAGCTAATTCTCCACTAGTGATTGTTGGACACTAACGCTGGGAGTGCACCTAGGCCGTTTGAGAATGGCCTTGTTGGATGATGGTTGTGCTTAAACATTCGCTAGACAATCCGCTGCCTTCCAAGATAGCTTAGTTTACCATGTTTTACTTCTCTTTGATGTCTTTTACATTAATTCTTCTTCCATCCTTCTAATCATTCCCGGAGTGATTCATCTCTCAAGTGATCAATAAAATATTCTCACTTGTAGTTATAGTGAAAATTATTTTTAAAGTTAATCAAAATTATTAAACTATAAAATATTAAATTAGGTAATAATAAAATTATAAAATTATGAGATTAAAATTTATAAAATTATTAAATTATAAATTTATTAAATTATCAAATTGTAAAATTATGGAGTTAATAAATTTCAGAATCATAAATTTTAAAAAATATAAAATTAGGAAATTAGGAAATACGAAATTATAAGATTAAAAATTATAAAATTACGAAATAATTTTATAATTATTTAATATTATATTTTTATATTTTATGATTTTATATATTTAAGTTTTAAGTCTTATTTTATAAGTGCATTATTTGATTAATTTTAAAAATAATTTCATTAAATAAAGTAAATGGAAGATCTTCGTTATCTTAGTTTTTTCTAATAAAATATGTAGTGACGAATTTATATAGAGTGTTGGCATGTCTTATAATTAACAAAAGAAAAAAAATCTAATGACAGTCAGTTAAAAGTTTTTAAAGTTTTGATGACTCAGTAAACTATTAAAATTATCAGTGATTCAAAATTTAATTAAATCTTTATTAAAAAAATAAAAGTTACTGCAAAGAAAATTTAATATTATTAAATATTCAAAATAATATATTTTTATTTTTATTTTTTCAATGTCAAATGTTTAGAAGTAAATTATTATTGTGTACGTTTTAAATTAGATTTTCATATAACAATGGGATAAAAATTGAATAATTATATAAAATATTGTAGAATTACAAATAAATAATATTTTATGATAATCAAAATATTTACTGAGTTTGCAAACCTTAAAAGTATTTTTAAGTTTAAAAACATCTTATTTTATATATTAACAAAAATAGTCACTTGAATGGTACAGAGAAAAAAATATTAATCTAATAATAATTCAAATTTAAATATAAATTTTTCATATGAACTTTAATATGTATTAAATGGTGATAAATAAGATTTATGACAATTACAATAGTAAAATTATAATTATAAAATAAGTTAAAAAATAAAAATGATTACATAAATCATAAAGTAGTATTCTGCATTATAAAAATAAATAACTAATAAAAATATTGAAAAAAAATAATAATAAAAGTGATTAAATGGGTGTTGTAGAAATCATTTAATACACTTATACAAATGAAAAATGTATAATTAAAGGTTGTCTTACATATTTTTTGTTCCCTTGATTTTAAATAAAAAATGAAATTAGTTTTTTCTCGAAATTTTAGACTAATTTAGTTTTTCATTGGTAGAAATATGTGAATTTAGTTATTTTAACTAAATTTTATTAAGTTTGTTTGTGATTTCAAACACATTTGATAATATTATTTGAGAACATTTGAGTTATTTACACTGTTTGACACATTTTTTTTTTCAATGTTAGTTGAGAAACTAATGTTAATTAAATTCATGATAGCATTTGAGTTGTTTAAACAAATTTCATGATAGCATTTGAGGGTATTTGAGTTGTTTACATTCGTTAATACTTTTTTTTTCAATGTTAGTTAAGAAACTAATGTTAGTTGAGTTTATGATAGCATGAGTTGTTGATATTGTTTGATACGTTTTTTTTTTTTCAATGTTAAATGAGAAAAACGCTTCAAACTTCAAATAAATTTAACAAAATTTGATTAAAATGATTAAATTCACGTAATTCTAAAGATGATAGACTAAATTAGTTTAAAATTTCAAAGATGAATTAATTTTAATTTTCACTAAAAATTAAAATACCAAAAATATATTTATTCCTTAACGATATGAATATGAAAAGACAAAAAGTCCTTGAAGATTTAAGAAACATTTCCTTATATTAAACCTCTTAAAATGTTGAGAAATAATGATTTTTTTTAGTAAAAAATGTTATTCAAATGAAACGAAACGAAATTTAAGTATAAAAAAATAGAATATAAATTTTCTATTACTTTTACATGGACACTTTAAATTGTAACTTGAACATTTTCATACAAAATAAATAAATAATAAATAAAAATATTAAAAGAAAATCTAGAAAAAAATTCTACATTTTAATCTGAAAGTCAAACATTCTACATTTTAATCTGAAAGTCAAACATTCTCATTTAAAAACTAAAACAATAATTAAAAAAATATTTATTCAACTTGAATGAGAATTGCTTTTGCAGAATTGCAATTAGAGATAAATAAAAGATAGTAAATATTCTAATTAATACCAGCCAACGGCGGCAATGTCGCTTTGTAAATTACAGAGTGGATCGGTGTGGGACCAAGTCAAGGCATGACCATCACTATCTTTGAGGAGAGCCTTCTGAAGGATGAACCAGGCCATGCCTCTTTCTCTTCCGTTTTGAACAAAACCAGCAAAAAAGCTTCCCAAATCACAAGCTTTTTGGTGGGGCAGTCGTTTATGACAGTATGAGCCCCTCCGTCTTCCTTCTATGGCTTGTCACTATTCCTGTCCTAGCCTACTCCGCCCATTCTTCTGTCCCACCTCTCGGTATACATTTTCTGCATTCACCATTTTCATCATAGCTTAATCCTTCTTTTCTCAATGCTTGCATCAATATGCATACAATTTCATACTTTTTCACGTCTTTGTGATTTTGTTATTTCATCACCACATGCACAGATCATTCACAGCCTTAATAACCATATTAGGATCAGAGGGACTCTATAAAACTTAACATTGTGATTCAAATTGCAAACCTATCCTTGATAATATAAACAAACAATTGGTGGGCAAAAGTTCAGATATAAATGCATTAAGGAATTTGTGAGTTTGTAACACGATGGATGATGCATGGATGCAGGGTATTATTTAGACTGCGGGGGCTCGAAGGAGGTAACGGTAGACGGTCTGAAATATGTTCCTGATGGAAGCTACATCAAGGTGGGAAACACCAGCCCCATCAACAAGCCTGGTTTGTTGCCCACACTGTCCACGCTGCGTTACTTTCCCGACGCGTCGGCTGGAAAATATTGCTATTCGCTACCGGTGATCAAAGGAAGCAAATATCTGGTGAAGACCATGTACTACTACGGAGGATTCGATGGAGGGACGCAGCCTCCAGTTTTCGATCAAATCGTTGAAGGGACAAGATGGGGCGTTGTGAACACCACTGAGGACTACGCCAAAGGTCTTAGCTCCTATTTTGACATCACGGTGGTGCCATCGGGGAAGACCTTGAGCGTCTGCTTGGCCAGGAACTCATACACCGGTAGCTCAAGCCCCTTCATTTCGGCCCTGGAGGTCAGGATCTTGGAACCCTCTTTGTATAACCCCACTGACTTCTCCAAGCATGCCCTTGTAACCGTTGCCAGAAGTGCCTTTGGAGGTCAAGATATCATTGGGTAAATACGTCAATCTTTCAGCTCTTTATTTTCTTTAGAGTATGGGGGTTGATTAAACAGTGAAGATTAAGATTTAGAGATTTGAAGATTCTGATCATTGAGATGTTGTTTATTTGTGGAGCTAGTTTTCCAGATGACAAATTCAACCGGATGTGGCAACCACACAAGGACCAGAATCCTGTTGTGGAAAGCCAATCAAATGTAACTTCTTCAGACTTCTGGAACCTCCCTCCAGTTAAAGTATTCAACACAGGAGTTACCACTAGTCGAGGGAAGACTCTTGAGATTCAGTGGCCCTCTATGCCCCTTCCAAGCACCTACTACTACATTTGCCTCTATTTCCAAGACAACAGACAACCAAGCCCTTACAGCTGGAGGGCTTTTGACGTTTTCATTAATGGCCACCTCTTCTTTTCCAACCTTAATGTCACATCTAAGGGTGTCAGTGTTTATGCTGCACAATGGCCACTTTTTGGGCAGACCAAAATTTCATTGACCCCTGCTGTAGGAGTACCAGTTGGACCTGTCCTCAATGCTGGAGAAATTTATCAGATTCTACCGCTTGGTGGTCGAACTCACACTAGAGATAGTAACTTTCTCGTCTCTCTATTTTTTAATCTCTATGCTATGATTCTGCCCGTATGAGATACATTTCATGATGATGCTACTAGTTCTAATCTTTTAATTTTTGTGGTCATTCATAGTAATTGCAATGGAGGATTTCGCAAGAAGCATTCATAATCCACCTCCTGATTGGAACGGTGATCCTTGCCTTCCTAAGGGAAATTCGTGGACTGGGGTTACATGCTCTAACGGTTTTCATGCACGAGTCTTGACACTGTAAGTTCACCAATAAGCTCCAGCACTAGTTAGATTCCAGTGATGTCTGCTTTTTCAGTTCGTTTGATTCAATTCATAGTAAATGATCGGAATAACGTTTTTGGTTTTTGTATATGTGAAGGAACTTGACAAATGCCGGGCTTTCTGGGATACTTCCTCCAACCCTTGACAATCTAAGTGCACTAGCTCATCTGTATGGAATGCTGCCATTTTACTTCAACTGCCCCGAGTTATTCCTTCTTTTTGTTGTTTCTAACCTCATAGTCGTGTCAATTTGTGAACATTTGCTTACAGGTGGCTTGGGGGAAACAAATTCTCAGGCGTCATCCCAGATTTGAGTGGACTGAAGGATTTAGAAACTTTGTACGTGGCCACATTATTCGTAATTTTTAAGATTTCTTAAATTGTCCAAAGTTACATAGAACTTAACACCTTTGTTTTTTTCTTTGATCATTATTAAATCTAAGGCATTTGGAGAAGAACAACTTTGAAGGAGCACTTCCTCCATCAATAATTAAACTCCCAAGATTGCGTGAAATGTAAGATCATGTTATTTTTAAACAAAGACACTCATGCTTTCACAAATATCCTTCAAAGCATAATGTCACATTCACTGTTTACATTTCCCCCCACTTTCTCTTTCTCTCCTTCTCACATCTATCTACTAACTTGTTTATGCTCTGTGACAAATGGTGTCTGCAAAACCAGTCATTCTGATTTTTAGGGGGAAGTTAGCAAACCGTTATACTGAAGAGAAGTGAAGTGAAAGTTCAAGTAAGTGCAACACTGTACCCTTTTAGCTATGCTGATTATAACTAACCGAACTAATTGAGTTCCTCTGAAGCTCAAGGTCGCTCAAGAGATTTACCAGTGAAAATTGAATGAGCAAAAGCCATCGCAAATTCGACTATAATATAATCGCTGTATCTGATCGATGGGGGCGTTGAATCATGATTGCATGCATTTGCTGCAAATATTATCTGTAACTATACCTAAAAAGTATATATATGATGGGATATGATTCAAAGAATCTATTTCTTGTTTAGCAACATTCATGAGTCTTACGTTCCAGTAGTTACGTTATCACAGCCAAGCTAATCTAGCCAATAATAACAAATACACACTTATTTCAAACTATATCTTTAATACTTCATATACTGTTAAAATTAATTCTGAATAGAAAATCAATGCAATACAAATTAATAATTGTATACACTATAGATAGATGACTAGATCACTTGATAAAGTGGTAGTTCAAGTACAATATTAATATCCTATTTTAAGATACATTTAATGCTTTATTTTGGAGAAATTGTTATTTTTGATTAATCATTAATTTTCCATATATTTTATTTTAAAATTGTATTTAAGTTTGAAATATTATTTAAAATGAAAAAGTTAATTCTGATTAGAAATGAAACTGATCTAAACTTGAAACAATTCAAAAGAATAAATCATAGTTTGGGTTTCAAAGAAAAAACATGGCTTGAATTAAAAACTAAATTTTAAAAAATAGTTTTTAAATTTGTTTATGTAGCATAATCTAATGTAAATATGTTTGATTGTCTTTTTTCTATTTTTCTCTCACAAATGTTTTAGAGATAAGTTTCTTCAATTATACCATTTATTTATTTATATAATAAAGTAGATTAATTGAATCTGTGACTTCTTTTCTCATAAATTCTGTTTTCACATATTAATGTAAAATATAAACATATCCGATAATGAATAAAAATAGCCTGCTTCGTGCTTCTGCAAACCATTACCAATCTCTACGCACACCTTTCAACACATTTTCCCACAAAATAGGAACTCTTCCAATCTCCTTCTCTTTTGCCTCGCTTCGATTTTATTTCTTCGAATGTTCGCTACCAATGCTGCTACCAACCTATTCTTCCCGTGCAAACCTTCGTCCTTCCGGTGCCGCGCCGCCGCCGGAGACATCTCCGCGGGCCCCTCCTTCTTCCAGTCCGTCGCTGGAGGCCTCCGGTTAGGCCCCTTTCCCGACGGCGGAGGGCTCGCCGCGGAAGGACGGCGTGTCGGTGGGAACGAACCGATAAGGGTGAAGAAATGGTCTCGGAAGAACGAGAGTTATCTGGATAATGACAACGAGCCTCTTCCCCTTCCCATGACGTACCCCGATTCCTCACCCGTTTCGCCGGAAGAGATTGATAGACGTCTCCAATGCGATCCCGAAGTTCAGGTTTGAGCCTTTATGTATTTCTTATTTGCGTAGTGAGTTACTTCTGTAAAGAGGGTTAGGGTTGGGTTGTGTTTCATTGCATCCGTGATTAAAATAATTTGGCTTGAATTGGGTCACGGACGTTGTTGTTCTACGCAATTGAGATTGATCCAACCCCATTAACACTGAATTGAGTTGGATCGGATTTGATAGTATTCAAAAATTAAAATATATACTTACACTATAAAAGGAGTTATTTTTCATTTACCAATTAATTTATATATAACTTTTGAAAATTTATATTGTGTATATATATTTTTATTTAATAATATATAAATAAATAAAATCAAATCTTAAATTAAAAACAAAGTTATGTAGAAGTGAGAAGAAGAGCATTTTTATGGGACTTTCAAAATTCAGTTTGTGAGCTATCAACATTTTTTTATGATGTTTAGTGATGGAGTTGACATTACGTGAGAACTATTTGAATGTAAGGACAAATAAAAAATGTTGTTTTCTTTTCTCACAATCAGGAATTAGAGAGCAGGTTTAGTTTATCTCAAGTTTTCTATTGGAGTAAAAAGTGGATAGAGTTCTTAAATAGGATATGGAAGTCTAAGTTTTGTAAATAGTAATTTCAGAATCCAAAGATTATCCATTAAAAATACTCTTAAAGAATGTTTGGTTAAGGAAGCTGTGACAAATGTTGTACATTTTTTCAATCTTTATTTTATATAAAACATTAAAACTATACTATATACTCGATGGGTTAAGTTCAAGGAATGAACACCAAAGCTCAATATCTAATCTAATGAAGAATGTGTTTAATAGTTAAGATTTGGTCCTAACACTCAAATATCCAACCCGTTATGTTTGGGCTAGGTTCATAGGCAACTGTTACCCATGATCACCCCAACTTTTATTGGAGTAATTCAACTAGTTTACGAGATAAGTTTGTTATTATTATTACTATTATTATTATTACTACTACTATTATTATTATTATTATCATTATTTAATTTTAAATTTGACTTGTAGGATTGTAAAGAGGTGGTGTATGAATGGACTGGAAAGTGCAGGAGTTGCCAAGGATCAGGATATGTTAGCTACTATGGCAAGAGAGGGAAAGCGGTTACCTGCAAATGCATTCCTTGCATGGGAATTGGTAATACATATGATGAAAACTTGTGTTGATATTCATTGGGCTAAAACTTGTTTTCTTTGAGGAGGGGTTAATCATGAGATTGTGATAGGCCCATGGAGAATATTTTAGGCTTTAGGGGAGCAGAATACAAGAGAATGGGCCCAAAATATGGAGTGTCTATGTGAGGAAAAATAGGCAGGGAGGAAAGGATGTTGACATGGACATGGCAGAGAGAGAATGAAATGTGAGTGGGGGTGTGCGTTTTTGTTATAGGGGCAGTTAGGGAGTGGGAAAAGAGGAGGAGAATATCAGGTTGTGTGCTAGAAGAGATTCACTCTCTGTAGGAGCATTGCTTGGGGGTAGAAGACATACTGTCTTTCTGCATTTCACCTATATAGTATCAATACAATTTCATACAGTTTCGTATTATATTTTTTCTGATTCTCTATTATTGCCTATATCTCTTTGTATTGTGTGTGCTGGTTTGCATCATTGATCTGACCTGCCGGATACAAGATTAGTTGGAGAGGTTTTAGAGAATCAGTGAATGCCACCCAAAAAGATGGAGGCGAAGATATTGTCTCTAGAAATTAGGATGGACAAGTTCAAAGCCACCTTGATGGATATTCACGCTTAGGCTGGCGTTGATCAGGAGAAGTTGGTTTCATTACTGACCCATAACAAGTGTAGCGATAGCTGTAAAGAAGAAGATGGTGATAATATGATGGGTTTTCCAGAGATGAAGAAGTTTTTGTAGGGATTTTGGGGGTTAGAATTGGATGATTGAAATAATCGGCTAAGCAGGTAGAACTCCCTTTGTTTGATGGTGACGATCTAGCTTGATGGATTGCTAGAGCGAAGATTTATTTCAAGGTACAGGGCACGTGTTAGGTTCCTAGATAGAGGGCATACCTTTCTTGTTGGTTACATTCTTAGGTTCTTTGTTCTGTTTACTACGTTAGCTATAACAATACAAAGCTATAGATTTCTCTTGCTTCGGAGCTACCATAGAGTTTCTTTCATACAAATGGGTTATATCCTGTTAAAATAAGTGCTGTTTTCATAGATGTAAACTTTCTGCTTTAGTAGTAAGCTTTTCCTAACAGTGCACAGACTTTACTGGCATGCATGACTTTTCTATCAAAAACATTCCATGGTGACCTTAATTCGGTGTCAACTTTCTGAAATTTCGTATGTTCTCTTATCTTCACTTTTATCAACTGTTATTTTAATGTGTAAAGTGGGAATAACTTTCAAACTCTCGATGTCACAGGTTACGTACAGAAGATAACTGCTCGCAAGGATATTGATGTGATGGAGAATTTAGATAATGGGAAACCACCATGATGGTTGATGATCCTCCCGGCCTCCTCAGTCTTTGTTCTACTTTTATGCCCTTTATCCCGGGAACTTGTGCTTCATTTATCTTGATGAGTTATATTCTTCCACAGTAGTTCCTCAAGATATTATGTAAAGGAACATTGTGACGATTAGATTTTTTAAAGGTTGTACCCTCTAGAAAACTGACCTGATAAAAAGGTCCCCACAAATGAAGATAGGAAAACACACTTGTATCTTTTGGGAAGAATATATTCTTTTCCATAAAAAGGCTTATCTTTTGGCGCACACCATTCTTTTCATACCCAGAATTTTTGTTTAGCATCTCAAGTTTCGTACCGATGAGGAATTACCGATTTCCATATCTCGCTAGTATAAAAGGCCACAATGGCCATCCTTTATTTTAGTGAAAGGAAATCCATAGCAGGATAAAATGTCAGGGACAAGTTTCCTTGATTTCCAATACAACCTCTCAAGGAGAAAATACTTAAGGAAGCCATCACGTCTATTCTCCCGGGACAGGCAGAACTCTGGGGTGAATAGTGTATATCTTCAGCCTAACGCTGATGAGATGAAGCGAGTGTTTGATAAATTTGATTCCAATAAAGATGGGAAAATTTCTCAACAGGAGTACAAAGTGACCATGAAGGCTCTAGGCATGGGAGACTCGGTTCATGAAGTGCGAAATATATTCAAGGTGGTTGATTTGGATGGAGATGGATTCATCAACTTCAAGGAGTTTATGGAAGCTCAGAACAAGGGTGGTGGGGTTAGGGCGATGGATATACATAGTGCCTTTCGGACGTTTGATAGGAATGGTGATGGTAAAATAAGTGCAGAAGAAATCAAAGAAATGCTAGGAAGGCTGGGAGAAAGGTGTACCATCGAGGACTGCCGTCGAATGGTGAGAGCTGTGGACACTGATGGAGATGGCATGGTTGACATGGACGAGTTCACCACCATGATGACACATACTCTCAAACCTCTTTGAATGTTGTCATGTCTTTAATCACTGTCTGTAATCGATAATATTAGTATCTAATATTGTAAAAACTTTCTACTTTTTAATTTCTTCTTCATAATTTGTGTAATTGATGAAAAAATTTAGAACTTTAAAGGATTTAAAAAACTTGAAGTTTGATTTATATGTCACCAAAAAAATCAATCAACTATGTTTGAGATAGATGAAATAAATGAGAATGAAATAGAAGAGAGTTTAAATGTTGGGCAAAGAGATTCTAGTGTTTTTTTTGGAAGGGTGGAAAGAAATGCAACTTTTTAGGAATTTAAAAAAACAATGTGAGACTCACTCGGTTTTATTTTAAACTCATGCAATATTACATCTTCGTAGAAATCTTATAAATTGAACATAGTTAACTGCCTTTAAACACATTTCATTATTATTTGGAAAATGATACAATACCATAATATAACTAGGATGATAACGAGTCAAATTAGACATAAATAGTATCTTATTTTAATTTGATCTTGTAAAATAAAAACTCAATTCGCAATCCGTTCATTACTCATGCATATATTCATTTTAAAAAAACTCCCAAATATTAAAAATTATATTTTTAAAATAAAATTATAAAGATATATATATATATATATATATATATATATATATATATAATATTTAATATAAATTAAATTAAATCTTAATTTTAGTTAAATTAAATTTAATAAAATATAAATTTTATTTTAAATTAAATTTAATTAAATAAATATAAATTAAAATATCTATCCGAAACCGCAAATAATAAATCCTAGCTGTCAAAAATTTTATCCATATATGTATGCGAATTTTATCAATAGGTATCGGCAAGCGGAAATTTTTTTGTCAGACCTAGAATAACTTTTTAATGTTTAACTATCACAATAACATCTTAATCAATTATGGTTATCCATGAAACATAATTACAATTATTTGAAATTATTTCACACAACGGATTAGAATGGCCACTGATTTAAAATTATTTCACAAGGCAATTTCACAATTTTTTTTAATATATTTAAATAAAAAATTTGAATTAATCACATTTAAATTTTTTTTTTTTCAAATGTTTTGTATGATGATAAGAAAATTTAAATTTAGTGAACCTTCAATATTTTTGTTTGGATAAAATATTTCGATTATCACAAAATTTAAAAAAAATTATTTAAATATCAAATAATTATTAAGAATTTTGAAAATATTAACATTGATAATCTTTTATAGTCAAGGTATTGTTTTTTTATTAACCAAAGTTCTTCAAGAACTTTTTCCTTTATATTTGCAAAATAGGTTGCCAATTTATGTTAAATAAGATTATTATAAATAAGATTATTTTCAAGTCATGAAATATTAAGCTATGAAATATTAGATTAACCAAACTAAGATATCACAAATCATAGTTCATGTAGCACTGGAATATTTGAAATTATTTCACCATCAGATGTTTGGCATGCATTCTATTGTAGCACTGGAATAAATTGTTTCCATTAACTGGAAAATGCAAACAGATATTGGAGCATCTTCTACCTGCAACAATAAATAAAGATTAGCATGAAACATGATGCAATACACCTTGATGATAAAGAGAAATTAAGTGCATTCCAAAATTATAACAAAAAAATTGTGATGTTTTTTTATCCTTTTTATAGAAAAGGAAAGTTTACAAGGAGGAAAATATGATATATTGCAATAAGGTAAACCCCTTGTATATAGCTTGGGATGAATAATATTTCAGGTTAGTATGCATAGATGTAATTGTTACCATCAACCTAAAAAATAGTTTTCCATCAATCAATGTCAGATGGGTTTCAATCAATGGTTTCTTTCAAGAAGAAAAGATAGGTAAGTTTTATTTTTTATAAAAAAAATTATTTAATTAATATTTTAAATGGTGAAGAGATGGATATGAACAATTCCCCCTCAGCTCCTCCACAGTTTATGAACAATGAGAACAACATAGTCACAAGAACAACAGAGTCAACCAGATTGACCAAATAAAATTGAAAGACAAAGGATAAAAGCACTCAAACCAATAGACACTAGCAATGACATGCAATAAATGTAATAGTGCAGAAGACAATAAACATGATTACAAGAATGAAAATTATAAAGAACATAGATGCCATGCCAAAATTGTCTAACAAAAACGTTAAGAATTTACATAATTTAAAAGGTTGCATTAAGTTTTCAGGTAAGTTTCAATAAATTATGTTAAGTACCAAAGGAATGGTAAACCATTATACATGTATAGACACTTTAGAAGCTTAACTATGATGAAAAGACCTCTTAATAAGGAAATAAATTAAGATCAAATAAATCAAATACAGAAATGAATTCTTCATGTTAACAAAACTGTCGAAGAAAGTGAATTATTTAATGCTATACAATACTACCTCACTCTCGTGGATAACGAATTAATATTCTTATCAAGTGTATCGAGAAGTATAAAAGTAAATGTTACTTGGAACAATCTGCACCAGTTATGTTAAAACCAAAATAAAATAGTAGCAACTATTCATTTAAAAAACAAGATTCACTAACAAGAAAAAAAAAAAAAAAATACCTTAAGAGAAGAAGAATTGAAGAGAGGAGAAGTTGGTTACGGTGGCCCTTGTGGAAAGGAAGTGAAGCAAGAGTTGGCTTCCTATGTACACGTCTGAAAGAGTAGAAAGCCAAGGACAAGGTCGTCCCACATGAGAAGCCAATGTAGTCCAGCATATATGTTATGCGAATTGTTCAGATCCCACGAACAAGACCATGCAGGATCCTGTAATAGAATTCAAGGTTAAAAAAAACAAAGAGGTACTACTAAACTATGATGGGAGATAAAGTGCAATCTCTGAGCAACAAATTAGTAAATTAGCACACAACATAAAGGTGCATGAAAAAACTATTTTAAAAATCTATTTCTATAAGTAGTTTGGAGAATTCCCTCTTATATACATCGTTTCCAAGGATTTAGAATCACAGGAACTAACGAGGATTGCCTTGCCCTCCTGCTGTACGCTATTCAGTATTATTTGGTGCCTGAGGTTGGAGAAGAAAGCTAGACTTTTTGGGAAAGTTACTTACAACACTGCATCCTTTTTGGGATTCAGTGATTTTGTTATCTTTGTTATGATGTTGGGTTGATGGTTACTGTATAAGAGCATCTTTAGAAAACTTTCAAAAGGGATTGGAAACCTTTACTTAGCTTGCGGTCTTTTTGGGCTCCTTAAGGTTTTTCGTTGCTCAATTCAAGGAGGATAACATGTTAAATATACAAGCAATACAAATCTGAGGAAACACAAAGCATACCAATTATACACTATTGCAACAAGCTTTATTACTATTAGTTTACCAAACGAAAATATTGAATCAAACTTCACCTGTAGATCATAATTGATAACAAGATTGCTACTGTCCAAGTTGTAACACAAGAAAATACACCAATTACCGAGGTTTACTATGTCAAAGAAGACCAATTAGTACTCAATGTAGCTATACCTGAGCACTGATAGTTTCTTCCCCAATGAAGAAAAGGGAGCCATACTACTATTAGAAGGAGAAATATGAAGGTCTTTAACACCACTTGTAGCAGAAGGCAGTAAGATATCTTGCATCTCAAATGAGACAAGAAGCTCATCTACAAAGCCAAGTTTCCATGAAAGTTAAATCGAAATCCTTTTTGCACAAGGGAAACTAAAGCCACATACAAATAAATACTTCAAATTGAAGAATCTTACTTTAGTTAGCAAGTGCATTCCTTGTCCTTGGCTTTCTACTCAACTATATTTTCAAGTAATGGAGAGAATGAGCCAGAGTGTAAAAGACAGAGAACAAATTGAAGATTTCATTTTACATATGGTTATATTGACCAAACAGAGCTGCAAAGATTAAATTAGATGCAAAATGAAAATAGTAGCAACTCACCATATACAAACCACTAAGAAATTCCACTATGCATTCTTTATTAAAGTAAATATCATAAATTGGATTCTGAGATCAGTATTAGATTTAAGATTAACTCATTAAAGGAGGTTGGCCATAACATAATAGTTCCCTTATTGCATAATAATGTTACTTACTCTGATATCATCAATATCAGGATTAGACATACATAAAAATAATGGCATTCTCAAAGCCACACATTTATTATAGATAGAAATTGCATTAACAAAGGCAGCAATGAACTGAGAAAACTGTCCGACCATGATCATGATATCCTGTAAGAGTGCAAAGATGTCTTCTTAAATTCCAATAAGAAAAAAAAAAATTAAAATATCCGGAAAGGAAGGAGTATTTTAATATGCCTTCATTATTAAGTGATATGTTATAATAAAAAATAGTACTATGAGCACAGCCAACCTATGCAATTGATTTCATAATATTTGAAAGAAACTAACAATGGTGTTTCAAAATATTCCAAGCTATTATATGAATATAGCAGAATTGACAATCAGAAGGATATATATATATATATATATATAGGTAAAATTGTAGATCCTCTACAATTGCCCCTATCACACACGTCCTAATATTTATAATACGATAGAGCCTGTCAAGCAAAATAATGTTTCTCAAGATGAAAACTTACAAAAAGTTTGAACAAACTCCTAGTTAAACCGGCCAATCTCCAAAATTCTGCTACTAGTAAACCACTTCTGAATCTGAAAGAAAAACAAAAGATGGTTAAGTTACATAGAATTAGTAAGAATAAAATAAACAAAGTAAATGAAAGGACAAAGTTTTACATAAGAAAAAGGGTCTAAGGTAAAATTTAAAAGAAAATAAAATATAACATAATCTACACTGAAAGATTAACATAATATATATATAATCGAAAACTCATTACAAAAGTAATTAGAATAATGAAATTTTACCTATCTACAATTTAGCCAATTAGATCCCAAAAAATAGGTCCTCTACCACTTTACAATGTTCATCTGGGAAAACCAGTTTCAAGATTTGAAGCAATAACCCATAATAATAACATCCGTAAGAGAGGCAAAAAGGAAACTTTTAACCAGATGAACAATAAAATAATGTAACAAATGAATGATGTCTATATAAAGATATATAAAGATGCCTAGAGAGATGCTTAAGCAAAATAGTAACTAGCCCAAATGCCTCTTAGAGAGGTTTCAAAGACAAGAAATTACTAGGTATGTTATACTTATGTTCCTGCAATCTCTTGGTAGGTACTGGTGATGATAAAATCAGTGCTATTCATGGCTATTAAATCAGTAGTGAATTGACTTTCGAAAGGCAAAGTAAGATAAGAAAGAAGGGGGACAATAACTATTGTAACTCCCATTTTATAAGCCAATAAAGATGCAACAAGATTCCCATCACTCTATTTTCCAGTGATGAAGTCAGGATAACCTTGTAAACTCAGCAGCAATTTCACTGGCAACGTCCTGTTGACATACTCAGCCATCAATATTAAATGGAAATGATACAAATCTAAATTAAGGTAAGAAATTGCTTAAATCCTAATAATGTTTCATGGGCAAGTGAACAATTCAAATTACCTCTGAATAAGTCTCTAGATAAGGCCACACATAAAACCTTGAAATCCATTTACGAAGAGCCAGGTAAATTTCACAGCAAGATCGTTAAGAAAGAAGTTTATGTTTCTATATTTCTTATAATATATCATCCCATTCATACTCCTATTCTAGTTTGAGAGATTTAGTTGTGCCCATATCCATGCAATCCAGACTTCATTCAAATGCACTAATAAATACAGAAGTTGAGTATTGAGTGATATTATACTTTCAATAAATACCTTGTCAGCATTTCTCTTTAGAAGGAAAAATTCCTTTTCCAGCCGCAGCACAGATAGGGTGACAGGATCTCTGAATTATTTCTGAAAACCTTCCAAACAGACCATCTATATCAACAGTTCTGGAAATGCTTAAGATATTGTTGACCTGGAAAATAATTTGAAACAATTGATAATAGCAATAATATAATTGAAAAAATAGCATACAGCTATTTAATCATTTATTAAATTATATAATTGAAAAAAATAATTTTTTTTCAGATAAAGCCCATATTTCTGCAGCCATATAAAGATACAGTGAGATTCCTTTTATGAAATGGTTTATGTTCCATTAAACTAAAGAAAAAAGTTCGCAAAAATGCTTGAAGGTGATGGGCGACATTCTCCTTGTAAGCTTTTCAACATTCATCAAGTCAAGAACCTTTTTAGGCACAGGTTCTGCAGAAAAAATTGTTAACAATAAAACGGTTAAGGACCTCAACATTTCATTGCTATCNCCTACTCAAATAATCATAAGAAGCTTGTTAAAATAAAATTCAAGGAAAGAACAATTGATAAGAAACAGAGTAAATTGTACAAACAACTATTGAGGTTGTTCAAAAACACAATGTTCTAGCTTTTTTATGATCACAGTAACGGTCCTTATAATATTCACACAACACAATGAATAACAAGAAATGGCAGTGTAATTCATTTCAAACTATTAACAGTGGAAACCAGAGAAAAGGGTATCATGTGAGTTCCAAAACGAGTGGTGCTAGTGTAATTTGCTCTGGGAAATGAGATAAAGACGATTTGGAGTAAGAGATAAATTAAAGAGCATACTTTTAAAGCCTATTTGATTAACAACAGAAACAAACTTGTGAAGTTCCACAGTCCAAACAACTCGAGCTTTCTTATGACATGATGAGTACTCATTGTCATGGCCATTCTCTTGGTCCTCGTTATCATAGTCATCCTCGTTCCTCCTCTTTCAAGAAGACTTAACATTTTGATCTGAATTTCCTTTTGCTACTGAACCTCTTTCATTATCACAGATACCTTTGACACCAGAAGAGCAGCAAGTTGCCTTTGATGTTGATCAATACATTCACAGAAACTAAAAGCGCGCAACAATAGAAACCATATTACTTTCGTGTCAACAAAAAGCACACGCAAAACCCAAATCCAAATTCGCAAAAGAGCATAGATCAAAGGAAAAAAAGGAGAATGCTCACATCTTACGTAGAGAGAGAATAATTAAGTGAATTTCAGAGCAAGAAACAACACATTCTAAATCAATGCATATTACATATTTCATGTTCCATCCTAGTAGTATTTAAAGCTTGGGCGGCGCACATCTATTTTCCGGTATATTTCACCAGTAATCCCCACAAGAGCATTTTCCATCCTTGAAATGATGAAACCTTTTGTTATCTCTAACAATTAATTCCCTCCCAACAATCCTAGACATAATCTTGATGGCATTGTGGCAGTCACCACAGACACGAAGGTTCTTGATGATTCTAAGAGGTGTTCTTGGTGGAGTACTAATAAGGCCATAGGCAATTGCTAGACGTTCACTGTGGTAGAGCAAGGCTTGCTCCTTTGCTTCTTGATCAATGTCATGAAGAACATATCTTGTATCAGGAACATATCCCGCATCTTTCATCCCACTCAAGGCCTTCAACTTTTCATCATCCTTGTAAAGAGTAGGATTCTTATATTCAATAATTCTGTTCCTTCCATCAAGCATGCTAATTGCAGTATACTTCTTCGGAGGTGGCGTGGGGATCTTATTCACAGCAGCCTTTGATGGGTCAAGACTAACCATCAACTCTTCAGCATAGTCTTCAAGATCAACATCTCCATGAACCCGAGCATAATGCTTCAGTTTCTCCCATACGTTTACAGTAGGCTCAAATGGCAATTTGGCAATAAACTCCTCAGCTTCATTGAGATATGCAGATTGTCCCAAAACATCCAAAAGCCCCATGTAGTGCTCCACCCCAGGCTCTATTCCATACTTGCTTTTCATTGACTCAAAATGTACGTAAGCATCCTCCACAGCCTCTGCACTTGCACAAGCTGACAACACAGCAAGGAAAGTCTCTGAAGTAATCTCCAAACCCAATTCATTCATCTGCTCAAACAGCTGCAAGGCATCATCCCCATTGGTGTTATTTGCGTAACCCCGCATCATCAAGAGCCAAGAATCCATATTCCTGTTGGGCATATGATCGAACACCCTACGTGCATCCGTCATGCTTTTACAATTCCCATACATTTCAATCACCTTGTTGTTGAGCATGAGATCACTCCTAAAAGAAGACTGCAGAAAGTGGTCATGGGCCTTTTTAGCATCTTCAAGGGACTTGGATTGGCCACACAAGTCAAACAGAAGATTGAAGCAACCAGCATCAGCTTTGACCCCTTTGTCCATCAACTCTATTGCTTCTTTAACATTACCCTCCGTGCACAAAAGTGCCAAATCAGTGATTGAAGGAGGTGGCGGTGGAGGAGCAGGGGAGGCTTGTCCTTGAATAGATGTTTGATTGTTGTTCAGCTGGTTACTAGGGTTTCGGAATTGGTTAGGGTTTGGGAAACCCTGAGTACTAGGGCTCCAGGGATTCGGGGTAGCAGGGTTTTGACTGTTCCCTCGATTGGGGGAAGTGGATGGGCGTAAGTTAGGATTTTGAGAAGTGGGAGTTTGAAAATTAGGGCTTTGACGGGTTGGGGATTGAGGATTCCACTGATTATGGTTTTGGCCATGTTCTGGAAATGGAGGAGGCACATTATGTTGACGAGGTTGATGGTTATGGTGAAGAAATTGATTGGTCTGTGGATTGAAATGTTGAGACTGATGTTGCTGCCATTGTTGAGGCTGAAAGTGTGGAGGATCAGAAGGTGATTGTTGTTGGTTTTGGTGGGAAGGGAATCTTTGATAGTGGTGTGGAAGAGCAGAGGTGCTTAGAAATTTAGTGGTTAGGGTTTGGGTGTAGTGGTTGCCATGGATAAGGTGTGTCCGAAGCTTGAAGGAGGAAGAAAGCATTGTTGTACGCGCACGCTGAATCAATGGAAACGTCGCCATTTCTGATCAAGGAAGTTGCAGAAGGAGCTAGGGTCTTGGAGGGTAATGATAAAGATGAATAATGATAAATTGTTTAAAAGATATACGTTCATACATATGAAGAACGCCGTTTCGTATCTATATATGAATAATGCACTTTAAATGATCATAAAATGTAACTTTTTAAAGGTTCACTCAACACAAAACTCTGTTTCATTATTTCACACGTCACAACTTCACAGCATAATGCTATTGTAGTTTTCCTCTGTTTCGTTCTAATTCTTCCTCTCATATTTGAACATTAGATTTGTGTTCTAGTCTCTACTCTCTCTTTTTTCACGTAACTTTTACTTATGGTTAAGTTCTTTATATTTTTTTTTTGTCACTTCCTCCCTACAAAATTATTCTCCCCTTTTTGAAATCCAATCAATTAACATTATATGGAATTCTTATTTTCTTCTTCTCACATTTAATCTCATATTTGTGTTTTAACTCTATCTCTATATATTTGTATTTCATGGTGTTCTTAATACCATGTATTTATAAATTATTTTAGAAATTAATAATTGTTTTAATTTTTTATGATTTTAAGTTTTTTTTGTCTTTTATAAGGTTGAATTTTAAAGAATATAATTACAACTGCGTTTTTAAATAATAAGCTTTTTAATAGTGTATGATTTGATTTTCTTTATTTCTCAAACATAAAACTTAAAATGGAGTTGGACTTTTTTTAAAACTAGAAATTTATAGTGGAAATTGATTGAAAACCTAAAACTTTACTGGACTCATATTGTAACCAATGGGGTAAAATTTTTATTTGTACAGTTGAATTGACTTAATTATTTTTGTTTTAAATAAAGAAATATGTACAATACACAACTTAGACTCAACTACAAGTCAATCTCTACCTATTTCGGCTACAAGTTGACTTCTACTAGTCCAGTCACAGGCCGACCTCTATCAACCTAGCCACAAGTCGATTTGTATTAGTCTAGCCACAAGCTGGTCTATCGTAATCTATTGACGTGTTATTCTTTAGCTTAGCATAATCTACATCAAAGTTAAATGGACTATTGGGTCCACCGTGACCCATTTAGGTGAGAATCCATAAACTTATAATTACCTTATAAATAATATAGAACTTATAATTACCTTATAAATAATATAGTTATCGAGGTAAATGATTTACATTCACGTTTTACAACATTTTTTGCAGACACACCACCATTTATTCCATGGAGGACGAGTATCGAGACAAGGAAGGGAGAATATTTGATGCATGAAGGGTTCAGGAAGTCCATGGAGCTCATCTTCTCATGGTGTACTCGACTTTGCAAGAACCAATGCTGCCCATCGTGGGATCGAGAAGTATTCTGCAGAGAAAGTCTCATTATGCCTACAAGAAGTAGGAGGACAAGCACAAGAGTTGTCCTACCCCTTCAGCCTCGCCAACAAGTACCGATATCTACAAACAACATGTCTTGGCTTCTACATGCCAGAGTAGTGCAACAGAATGTTTAGCATGAACAATAAACCAAGAGGTGAGTAAATTGGTTTCTTATCACAAATATGTGCCTTTAATAATTTTCTCTTAATTTTAACTTCATTGGCGAATAATTAAAACAATAACAAAGAGTAAGGGAAAAGAGAAAACTCCACAAACTATTTTAAAATGGTTCAGACCACAAGAATCCTATGTCCAGTTGCTAATCTCAAACAGAGATTAACTATTCATTATCACAAAACCAATAAACTATTACAATCACACAAAAAGACAAGTTTAAGGGTTTAGAAACACCTCACTTGTTACCACAAGAGATGAAACTCACTTTCCTTGAAGGCCACAAGGGATGAATACCTCCTCTGAATGCTTCACGAAAGATGAATACTTCCTTTGAATCTTGACAAAGGATGACAAACTTCACTCAGCAACAACAACAACAACAACACATAATCACATTCCCAATGAAAGTTTTCGCTTTTGCGAACACCAAGTTCTCAAATCCAAAGCACAAGAGTTATACAAATCCTAGATCACACTTTTCACAGATTTAGTAAACAGATGTGTGTTAGAATGAGAGTCTAAAATCCATTGTCAGTTTTTTCTCGCGTGATAATTGATTATCCACTTACGGTAATCAATTATGCATTTAATGAGTGCAAAATGGTAAAAAAAACATGCTTAAAAACTCAGACGGTTAACTATGATAACCGATTATGGATAATTGATTATCATACTTTGGTAATCGATTATTCCAAAACTAAAATTGAGTTTTTAGCAATCTTTAAAAACCTCTTTGTGATAATCGATTATCTTTAAGTAGATTGTTATGAGCCAATCTAACAGTGATATGAAACAGAGAAAATATGCACCAAGAATTGTAGTATATTCCAGTATTATTTTCGACTGTGAGTTCAAATGGTATCACAATATACAAAAAAAAAAAACTATAATATTAACAAGCTCTCAGCAATGAAGGAATACTCTAGAGAGAAAGAGAAGAATTTCCAATCATTGCCTCCCCAATTGCATAACTAATTTCCCTTTTTGTAACAATCCTTTCCCCATACAAAATCCTTCAGTCGTGTATTCTCCTTTCTCTCCCTCACGTGTCTGTGTCTGCCATTACCTTCTGTAGACGGTGCCATGTGGCCATGTGACTCATCTTTATCTTCCATTTCCTTTTCCCATTCTACCCATGCAGTGACCCATTTATTTCCGCTCGTTACAATACCCTGCCCATCAAGATTAACCTTGTCCTCAAGGTTAAAGTCAGGGTAAGCTTGGACAAACTCTTTAAGGTCTTCCCATGTGGCTTCTATTTTAGATAACCCAGCCCAGTGGACTAGGACTTGAGAAATGTGGTTGAACCTGCAGAGGATGTCCCGTTTCTGAAGGATAGCTTGCGGCATCAACAGAGGACCCTCGGGTAGTGTCGTCAATGGGAGGGGAACATAGACAGTGTCATAGGGGCCTTTGCATTCTTTTAACTAAGATATATGGAAGATGGGGTGGATTTTAGCAGTTTCAGGCAGTAAGAGTTTATAAGCCACGGAGCCAATTCGATCTATGATTGGGAATGGACCAAAATATCTCAGTCCAAGTTTTTGGTTTTTTCTCAAGGTAATGGAGTTCTATCGATATGGTTGGAGTTTAACCAAAACCAAATCACCCACCTTCAGTTCTTTATGCATGCGTTTTTTATCTGCATATTTCTTCATCTTTTCTTGTGCTTTAAGAAGTTGCCTCTTCAATTGAGCCAAAGCTCTGTCCCTTTCCTCTAAGAGCTCCTGGACGGATGGTGGATCTTTAGGATCCAATGTATATTTCATGATGGTTTGGGGATCTCTGCCATACACCACCTTAAATGGTGTTGTTTGTAGACTGTTGTGAAATGTTGAGTTGTACCAAAACTTTGCTCATGGTAACAGTCTAGTCAAGGTCTTAGGATTATCAAAAGTGAAGCACCTTAAATACATCTCTATACATTTATTTAGTGCTTCTGATTGGCCATCGGATTGCTGGTGGTAAGTTGTAGACATGTTCAATGTTGTGCCACTCAACTTGAAGAGATGTTGCCAAAATTGACTGATGAAGATTTTATCTCTGTCAGAAACGATAGTTCGAGGAAATCCGTGCAGTTTGACAACCATGTTGATGAACATTTCAGCCACTAACTTACTAGTATAATCCGCTTTTAGGGGAGCAAGGTGAGCATACTTAGATAACCTGTCAATGAAAACCATGATTACAGTATATCCATTGGAAGGTGGAAGACCGATAATGAAGTCCATAGCTATATCCTCCCAAACTTGATTCAGAATGGGTAGTGGCTGTAATAACCCTACTGGAAGGGTGGTGGCAGATTTTGCTTGTTGGAAAATAAGGCATTCTTGGACATACTGAGTAATATCCTTGAGCATGCCAGGCCAATAAAATTGGGAACACAGTCGAGCCATAGTTCTAGTTATTCCAGCATGACCCCCTAATGTGAACTGTGGTATTCCTTGAGCAACAATTGTATGATTTCTTCATCTCGAGGAATTACCACTCTATGCTTCCATTGTAAGAGTCCATCGGAGTATGAGTAATTACTATTAGGTGGTTTCCCGGAGACACAGGCTTGTATCACAGCTTGAAGATGATGATCAAGTTGTGTTGTGTGCTGAATTTTGGACAACAAATTAGTCTTTCTATTGGACCATGCCATAAGGAAGGATCTGAATAAGGCATCTACGGCCTGATTATCTTTCCCTGGTTTGTATTCAATTGTGAAATCATATCCCTAAAATTTGTGTAGCCAAGCCTGTTGCTTAGGGGTTTGGAGGGATTGGTCCATTAAACTTTTGAGGCTTTTCTGATCAGTTCGGATGATGAACTTGTGACCCAACAAGTAATGTTTGAATTTGGCGATGGCTTCTATGATGGCATAAAACTCCCTGGTATAGGCAGATTTTTTTTGCATCTTGGAAGATAATTTTTTGGAAAAGAAGGCTATAGGATGCTTGTCTTGACTCAAAACTGCACCAATTTCCAAACCGGATGCATCAGTCTCCAAAACAAAAGGTTTGGTGAAATCTGGTAGAGCTAATATAGGAGCAGTGGTCATTGCTTGTTTCAAGGCCTCAAAAGCTTGAGTGGCAAGTGATGTCCATTGAAATTTATCCCTTTTAAGGAGATTGGTCAAAGGGTGAGCTATGACACCATATCCTTTTATAAAGCGTCTGTAATAGCCTGTTAGACCAAGGAATCCTCTCAATTGTTTTGTGTTGTGAGGGCAGGGCCACTGTAAAATCGCTTGAACCTTGCTAACATCCATTGCAACTCCATTCCCCGAGATAATGTGGCCTAAGTAATCCATTTGAGAGAGACCAAAATAACATTTGGATAATTTGGCATATAATTGGTTTTCTTTCAAGACGTGCAAAATTGTTTCCAAGTGAGCAAGATGAGCAGACCAAAAAGGGTTGTATACGAGGATGTCATAAAAAAAACCAACACGAATTTCCTTAGAAAGCCTTGAAATATGTCATTCGTGAGAGCTTGAAAAGTTGCTGGTGCGTTTGTTAATCCAAATGGCATGACAAGCCATTCATAGTGGCCTTGATGGGTTCTAAAGGCCGTTTTACATATGTCAGCAGGATGAACCAAGATTTGGTGATAGCCTAAGCGGAGATCCAACTTAGAGAAGAATTTAGCACCAAATAATTCACCTAGTAATTCCTCCACAGTTGGGATAGGAAATCGGTCTTTGATTGTGATAACATACGATGCCCTGTAGTTAGTACAAAATCGCCAAGTACCATCTTTCTGTTTTACCAGAATAATTGGAGATGAAAAAGAGCTGGTGTTGTGGGTAATAATGCCTTTGGCCAACATCTGGTGCACCATACTCTCAATCTGTTGTTTCTTACTATGAAGGTATTTGTATGGCCTTACTCTCACAACATTCACATCCGACAAGAGGGGAATGCAATGGTTCTAAGATCTATTTGGGGGAAGACCCTTTGGTGTGGCAAATATCGTTCTGTAAGTGTGAAGAAGAAGTGCAATTTTTGGTGCAATATTCTCTGGTATAATTAATCCATCATCTTCTAGAGGTAGAGGTTGAGTTAGTTGTAAGGTAAACAACTCTGCAATAGCATCTGTTTTGCACAGTCTAGTCATCTGATGTAGCTCTGCTGGTTGAGGCAGAGTTGGGAGCTCACCTTGCAGTGTAATAAGTTTTTTGTCCAAATAAAACTTTAAGGCTAGTGAACGATAATCAGCAATGTGTGGGCCGATAGTTGCCAGCCAAGTAACACCTAATATCAAATCAACACCAGAAACAGGGAGTAAGTACACGGGAAGTGTAAGTGTATGGCCTTGCACCTTAACCTGGATTTCTTTGATAAGCCCTTCGGTAGACATGGCACTTCCATTGCCTACCAGAACTTGCAGTGATGACATCTCCTCCACCGGAAGCTTAAGGCAATGAGCGATTCATGGTTGCAAGAAATTATCAGAATAGTCATGCCTTGTAATGACCCTTGGAATCTCATAGTTCCCACACCGATAGTACCCTTTAAGGCATTAATAGAAAGATGGTGTTCAAGGTGTTGTTCTAAGGCACGAATGTCGGTATCAGTCTCCTCCTCCTCCTCATATTCAACTTGGAGAAAGGTATATTGACGATTCGGCCACTTATGGGTTGCTGTGAACCTTTCATCACATGTATAACATAGCCCTTTTTCCCTACGTGATTGCATTTCCGCAGGTGACAGACGTTTAATGGTGTTGGGTCGAAAGGTCTGGGGAAAAGGCCGTTGGTTAGGGGTAGGGAGAATTGGTTGTTGTGATGAATTTGTGTAAGATTGAGTAGTAGTAGGTGAGGTGTTTGGAGTGGTATTTCTGGAAGGGTTGGGTTGGTATGGTTGTGGTTTGAAGGAGTATTTCTCTTCAAACAAGCAGGCT
The DNA here is from genome assembly GCF_000741045.1 of Vigna radiata var. radiata. NCBI lineage: Eukaryota > Viridiplantae > Streptophyta > Magnoliopsida > Fabales > Fabaceae > Vigna > Vigna radiata. The sequence goes on along the minus strand of NC_028357.1, from coordinate 6,941,628 downwards.
AAGGAAATGGCTTTAAGTATTGTGTTTGGTGCTTGGGCTATGACCTCCCGACGAATGTCTGGTTTCAGCCCACTGATGAAGCAATCGAGAAGGGCTTCACTACTAACACCATAAATACTTTTAGCCAAGGCAGTAAACTGCACATAATACTCATTGACAGAGGTGGATTAGGTGAGTTTAAACAGGGCAAATCTAGGAGATTCGAAGGGAGAAGGGCCAAATTCCAACTCTAAGGAGCGGACCAAGGTATTCCAGGAAACGATGGGATTATTTCGTTGCATCATTTGATACCACGACACTACTTCTTTCTCGAAATGAATCGCTGCTATGGTCAATCGCTGTTCATCCGGAGTATCGTAATACTCGAAAAATTTCTCCGCTTTAAATATCCATTTGTAACACGTCCGAACCATCAAAACGCGGAAAATCCAGCTTGACATTTCTGACCTGAAATGGTCCGTAGGCATGGCGTGAGTTCGCTCCTCCATGGGCCATGTTCTCCTTCAAATCTTCAATGGCATTACAGAGTTCTTGCATCTCTGCCGCGTGCTCTCGTTCGCGTTTCTGCATTAGTTCCAAGATCTGCCTGAAGTCATTTGAATAGGAAGACTCGACCATGTTCAATGAAAACACCAGTTGTTATGAGCCAATCTAACAATGATATGAAACAGAGAAAATATGCACCAAGAATTGTAGTATATTCCAATATTATTTCTGACTGTGAGTTCAAATGGTATCACAGTATACAAACAAAAAAAAAACTGTAATATTAAAAATCTCTCAACAATGAAGGAATACTCTAGAGAGAAAGAGAAGAATTTCCAATCATTGCCTCCCTAATTGCATAACTAATTTCCCTTTTTGTAACCATCCTTTCCCCATACAAAATCCTTCAGCCGCGTATTCTCCTTTCTCTCCCTCACGTGTCTGTGTCTGCCACTACCTTCTACAGACGGTGTCATGTGGCCATGTGACTCATCTTTATATTCCATTTCCTTTTCCCATTCTATCCCTGCAGTGACCTATTTATTTCCACTCGTTACATAGATAATCGATTATTGCATAACTTTCGACTCTAAAATGAATTTTAAGGCATAAATTATATGGAACCAATATAAAGCCAACTACTTGTTACAAAAGCTTTAACATATAAAATAAGTATTTATAAAGGTCTTTTTGCAAAATGAACACTTGAAACTTGATTTGGACATCATCACAATTTTTAACTTTATGATTTTGCTAGTAGAAATATATAAACTCTTAATAAAAAAAATTCATGCATAATTATTATCATAATTAATTATCACTCATTTAGGTTGTAACTAAACACCATAAACAAAACTTAATTAGTAAAACCTTGTGATTTGATTTATTTGAAGAAATATATATATATATATATATATATATATATATATATATATATATATAATATATGTATAATTATTATCATAATTAATTATCACTCATTTAGGTTGTAACTAAACACCATAAACAAAACTTAATTAGTAAAACCTTGTGATTTGATTTATTTGAAGAAATATATATATATATATATATATATATATATATATATATATATATATAATATGTTTGTTTACAAGACTATTCTTTTTTTTTTCCTTTATGAAATTTTCTTAAACTAAGAAGTTTAATAATTTAATATTTAATAAACATGTTTAATATTATAAATTAAAGAATTATAAAATCTTAGAACATGAGAATTAGATAATATTTTTTTTTTATTTTAAATTATTTATCATTAAATATAAAATATTTATTTTCATAAAAATAAAATGAAATAGATGTATGTTTGTACATATTATTTACCCCTTCTTAATGTTGATAAGCTTGTACAAAATGCTTAGTTCGTCTACATAGTCCATTCTAAAATTAAACTTAACATGCAATACACCAAATACACTACAATATAATCTAATACTTTAGAAATGATTAATTCATTTAGATAACTAACCTAGTATATTGTCTAATTTTGTATATATAATATTTGAGAGCATGACACTATCAAGTCTCTATCGTGTAGACTAAAGCTGGTTAGTTCAACTGATGAAAAGTCTATAGTTTCTCTTAATAAAATTGTTTAGTTTATATATTATAGAAAGAAAGAAAAATATAGCTACCAACATTATTTTATCTTCGATTCCAGTCAACTTGAATTATGAATATTAAACTGTTAGAAAAATAAAATCTTCACTGCAGATTCTATCTACATTATTAAAATTACTGAATTAGATAGCTTCTATGTTCTCTGCTCTAATAATTTATTCTGTATATATGATTAGCACGTGCTAACGATATTGATTTGCTAGGCACCATAAAAAACTTCTTTATATTTTTTGTATTTTTATTTCTCTTCGTTTTATTTCTTTCATTTTAACTTTTCATTGGATAGCCCTCTGAGGGTAAAATAGTTTTTGTATTGATAAGACTAAACTTAGAATGGGTTGTATCAGATTGAGCCTGGTAACTGCAGGTTAGATTTGGCACAATTTTCCATTTCTGGGATAATAAAAGAATTCAAACCAAAATCTCACTGTTACAAAATTGTTAATATATAGAGTTTAATAAAAGATATTGAGTGGTGCAAGCTAAAAGATTTAACATGGATCAGGAGTTTTGAAGGGGGAAGAGAAACACAACTTACTTTCCAAATAGTAGAAATTTCCAGTATTAAGCTTATATTTACTATATGGAAAATGTATTTTTAACATTCTTCTTTACAACCATTTATTTGACAGTTTGTGATTAGTCTGTTTTAAATATACAAACAAAAAACATAATGACACATAATATCATGGTCATGGTCATTTATGATATGCATGAGTGGTCTAGATATATAAACCTTCATAATAGATTGCTAGACTCATTATATTCACTTACTTATCTGCGTTCAGTTTTCATGAAAGTTACACAAGTACACATACAACTCTCCCTCTCATTTGGTGGCCATAAAAAACATGCTATTAATGTTAAAGCCTTAGATTAGATACTCACATGTTGTTCCAAGTGTAATGAACTGACTAAAAAAGCTAGCAATCATTAGTAATAAGTCATTTAAAACACAGCCTTTATCACTATAGGTGTTGGAAGTCCCACATCGATTAGAGAGATAAGACTAATTTATAATATATAAGTGAGGTGCAAACTTCACCTTACAAACTGGTTTTGTGAGATTGAGTTAGACTTAAACACACTTTTTAATAATAGGCGGTACATCCATCAAGATACATTACTATGTGGACAAAGACACAAAACACTGGAATCAACCAGCAAACAGCAAGCAGTTGAAATTAACAGCACCAACTGCTACGAGGGTTGCCTCAAAAGGCTCCTAAAGATGTATCCCTTTTCATCTTGTCATAGACTGTGATATTACAGGTGATAGTATAGCTCCTTGTCCTTGCCTTTCCCTGTTGGCTTCCCAACCTATATTTCAGTTCATTGCCCTCAAAACAAGTTAGTTTTATCTCATATCCTTTGAAATGAGAAAGGATTGCTAAGAACACAAAGGTGAAGTTTTATGCTTCACTTGTCAGCATAATAAGGAAAATTATACATTGATTACCAAACCTTTTAGAGTAAACAATCACACCACAACCTTAAACTTACACATAAAATTGGAATTCATCTATATCTTAAACTAACTTTAATATATTTTTGTTTCAAAACTAAAAAAATTAAAAGATAGAATGATGTTAACTTTTTTTTCTGTTAAGCAATCTTTTATATTGACTTTGAGTTGTAATGTATCTTTAAGTATTAATCTAAAATACTATTTAACATGTAAAAACCAAAGTTAATATAATTGAATTAAATTTAGAACTAAAACCATATGTAAATTGGTAAATTTCATGGTAGTATGAAATATGATAGTTGTCAAAATATTTTACTTACAAGTTCCAGAAATATTTTACTTACAAGTTCCAGGAAAATATAGCAATAAACTACTCTAGCTTAAAAGTAAGATCTAGAGGGAGAAAGATGACAAAGGATTATATCAAAGCAAGTTTGACCAATAAAATAGTTCCAATCAGTAAAAAAGAAAGTTCAACCTGTCAGCAAAAGAAACAAAGAGATCTTAAAGATGATGAGATGCACAGTATATTTGTTAGCCAAAGTTAAAGATAACATTACCTATGCTCAAATCAAATCCACGGTTTTTAAGTTCTCTATACTCCTGACATAGAGCACAGGTTTCACAACAGAAATGAACTAAGCAATCCATACATGGAGCCTCAGGCAAGTCATATTGTGCCCTCATTTTTGACCTATAATAGCATGAGTACAAGCATGCAAGCCCGCTCAGAGATAGCAGTGTCGCATAAATAGCCCCATTACAAGTGCAAGCTGCATATATAACAAGAAAAAAGACAAGAGAAATAGCAGTAGATATAACCATTATGAGTCATCACCTTGAATATATATTGTACTCATGATTAATGCACAAAAACTTACTTCTATTGCCTTTATCTATTATTTCTGCTATAAATCCGAATGTAACACAAGGGCAGAAGCAAGTAACCAAACCTTAGACAACAACAAAAAACAACCATACTATGTCAATTGTTTGATGTTTGTACACTAAAGACAACAAAAATAATGAACCCACATGATTGATTCATGAGTTCTTAGTCTTACAGTTTCCAGGATCATCAAGACAACGACAAAGACCAGTTGACCATCGCGGTGTCCTGATCACAGGACCCCTAACACTGTTGCTGATGTATGGAGGTGCATAAGATGGTATATGGGGACGGCCATAAGTTGGAGGAACCACCACTGGAACAATATAGCTTGGATGGCTATGATGAACTTCATATGCCTCATCATGTTCATCCACTGCAGGATACATTTTTCTCAGACTTAGCTAGATTTACGTTCCTGCAATGACCCTCTAAGGAAGGCAAACTTTTCTGGCTTATGTTAGTGTATATATGAGCATTTTATATTTAATTACTAGCTTTGGTGAATAGTTTTTTGTTGTGGTTATTTTAATAATCAGAAGTTGCAAAGAAAAGAACCAACTAGTAATGAAATGAGCATTGAATATCAGCATAAATAATTGAACTTTATAAGGTAGGTGCTTCCTCGAAATTCTTACTACAAAAGGATAGGAAGAGAAGACAATTTATGATTACATGTAAGAATGGTAGAAGAATTTGCATGCATGAATAATTATTATTTCCGGATATTTACTATTTGTAATTTATTTATAAGTGACGGATATTTTAATATCTACTTATAAATAAATCGGATGTGAATATTATACTGTTATGAATAGTGAATATTTACTATTTACATAAAATAAAAATAAAAATTTAATTTATATTTTATTAAATAAATTTAATTAAAATAAATATTAATTTATATTTTACAAGATTAAATTTAATTAAAATTAAATTTTAATTTAATTTATATTATATTTTATATATTTTTTAATTCTATTTAAATTTTATTTTAATAATTTATAAAAATATATATTTTTAAAATATTTATAGATATCCACAGGTATCTACAGATTTTAAAATATCTCCGAATATTTTTTAAGTAAATATCCATAAAAGTAACAGATCAAGTTTTGGATAAATTTATTTTTATCAAATCGGATTATAAGTAGACACTATTCCTCCCGACTCAACCCATTGTCATATCCTAGTGGTATGATACATAGTGACTTGGAGATGGTCAAGAACATTATATTCATTTTGATACAAGTGTGAATACAAAATATTTTATCATTTGGTATGACGCAAGCTGTAAATTTAGGCACCAATGATTACTTGGCATTGTAGCATACGGATCAAAAGGGGTTGCAAGACAGGGATAGGGATATAAAATAAATAACAAGTCAATGCAATATAAGCTATTTAACAACCAAAAATGTTATAGTCTGCTCAACAACCGAAGGATGTAATTTACAGTGTTTTCTGATCAACCAGACAAAATTATAATATCTGCAACATGTGCAAGAGGAGAAAAAAAAGAAGCTAAAGAAACAAAAATTACGATATATGTTGAGGTTGGGATATAATCTGGTGACCAACTCAGTCATCTCAACTTACGATGTTTATTATCTTTAAATCATAAGATATCTCAAACAATCTTACATTTGTAATATTTTCTTTTTGGCCTTTTCTAATATCTCTGCAACCTGAGGAATATATAGTTTACACATTGACTTCAATAAACCTTTGTAATAAATTATAACTGGTATTGAAAACTGTATACCATAAAGTTTCAAACCTAGAGATATATTCAATTAGATTTCAAAAAGATTTTAAGAATTTTTTTATAAAAATATATTATCTTATTCAATCAAGATTTTTAGTTTTAAACATTAAAAATAAAATCTTATGATATTTAATCAAAGATTGTAATTAGAAACAACAAAATTTAGATATATTTAATTGATATAAAAACGAATAATCAGATATGAGGACTATACAGTAGATTATTTTATTTATTGCATTATTATGAATTTCATGTCATTTTTCCTTTTGTATGTATAAATGTCATTATCATTAAACAATCTGGCTTAATTTTTTTTTCACTTTTATTAGAATTTTTTTTTTGTCAAAATAGTGATAACATATTACAATTTTTTTAATAAAATTAATATTCTCTTAAAAAATAATTCTAACCTTTTTACTTACAATAACTTTTAGAAATAACCTTTTTAATTATAGATAAATATTTAAAAATTACTACTAGTGCAAAATTAGACTTTAACGTCACCTCATAGATATCGGACCAGAAAACACTCAATGTAAATTATTGATCGGTGATATTTTCGTAAATAAGTGGGCATATAAACGTCAGTTCGGAGGGGCCCCGACGTCTATAACATAATAGACGTCAGGGCCCCTCCTAATTGACGTCTATATGCCTGACAAGTAGATGAAAAGTCATTTCTTTCCGCCATATAGACGTCTTTTAGGAGGGACACCGACGTCTATAATATTATAGACGTCGGTGCCCCCTAACCGACGTCTATATGTCTGTCAGGTAGGTGAAAAGTCATTTCTTTCCGCTATCTAGATGTCAAATCCCTCCATAATGATGTCTATATGCGATTACAGACGTCGACGCCCCCTACATCCAACGTCTATATGTACCACGAATATTAATTTTTAAATTAAATAGACGTCTCATTAGTGAGATCCCCAACGTATTTTCAAGAATATACGTCTGATATCCTTTTAAGTAAACCATTATGAACCAACAGTTAAGCGCACTTCATCGTCTTCCTGCGCCTTTTCTCTCTGCAACATTGCATTTCCAGGTGCATTTGATCTCTTTTGAACCGTTTAATCTTACGTTTACTCCGATTAAATTAATCTTTGATGTATTATCTTTCGCTTGAACCGATTAAAATGAGTTTTCGTTGTGTTTTGATGCGATTTTTCTCGTGTCTTTGGGTAGCATAGTGTACCTTCTCCCTTTGCTAGCTTCCTCATAAGAAAAACTTGCGTCTTTTGGATCTCTTATGGCATTTCAACCTAAAGCCGAACCTGGGTCCCTGCCTAGTTTCCATGTCACTGTATTATTTTTCTTTGGCGGTTGGAATGGAATTAGGCAACGACCCAGGTTCTGTTTTGGGTTGAAATGCTATAAGAGATGCAAAATATGCAATTTTTTCTTATGAAGAAGCTAGCAAAGGGAGGAGGTGCTACAACGCTACCCAAAGATACGAGCAAAACTGCATTAAAATACAACAAATACTCAGTAGACGTCGGTTAATGCCATATCCGACGTCTATTGTGCACTTAGACGTCGATTAGTGCCATGTCTAACGTCTTTATAGTGCTCTTAGACATATGTTAATTGCATGGACCGACGTCTGTATAGACGTCAGACATGGAACTTAACCAACGTCTATAACGACGTCGGATCTGCAGAGTCTGACGTCCGATTAACGTCACCCATATAGACGTCGGGTCTGAATGTGATGTTATATAGGAGAATTAATTGGACTAGAACTTGAAACTAGTTTCCACTCAATCCCAAGCCAATGAAATAAAATGAGTGATCAATTCATCCATTAATAAGTATAAACCAAATTTGTAAATAGATTGAATGAAAGCATAAATAAATTCTAAGAAGTAGAAGTACAAAGAGTTAGAATTGATTACATCCAATCTCAAAATAAGAGAGTTCAATTACTCATAGAATATTGCAATGCGATCCCATTAACATTTAGACATAAGATTTACAATGAAATCATCTCTCTCAAGCCTCACATACTCATTCCTACTGTATTAATACATATTTAGTCGTCCACTCAATGCCTAAAATGAAGACATGAGGTCTATATTTATAACTGTCTAGGGTGTGGCTTGAGCCACAACTTTTGGCACTTGAGCCATAGAGGATTTATTCTAGATCTTTTCAAACTACCTTTTTGCAGCTTAAGCTATACTTTTTTGGGCTTAAGCTGTAAAAGTTATATTCTAGATCGTTTCAAAGGTGGTTGCTTAAGGTTTCCCACCAAGATGGGTTTCCTCTATGGCTCAAATCTCGCGCTTCCATGGCTCTACTTGTGCAGTTTCCTCCCAAGCTAGGTTTCCTTTGTGGCTTAGGTCTTGTGTTCTATGTTGGAGCCTCCTGAGATTACTTCTAAGTGAAGGATTCTTCATGGCTTAAGCCTTAGGTTAAGGTTTGAGGTTTTCTTTTAAGGTGAGTTTTCTTTTAAGGTGAGTTTTCTTTGTGTGGCAAAAGTCCAAATTTCACGTTGTAGACGTGTTGAAGTTAGTTTGTTGTATGTTGCTTAAAACTTTGACTTTCTATTTGATATCAAGAACTGTAAAACAAACTAAATAGGAGTGAATTAACCATAATGTAAGAAAAATGAAAAGAAGATAAGTGCCAAAATTATCTTAAAATTCACTTAAATTAGACACTTATCAACAGGTAGCTGTCTACACTCAATGTACGACATATGACCCTCAATTACACTTAGCTTTCGATAGATAGCACTCGGTCCTCGACATGCAACATATGGCCCTTAAGAGACAACACTCAACCTTTGATAGGTAACACTGAAGTCTTGGCATGCGACATACCTGGTGTGTTTTTGCACTAAGTTATCTTAGAAAGAGAATGTTGATAAAGTCAAAATATATTTGAACATACATATAATACATATAATACATATATATATATATATATATATATATATATATATATATATATATATATATATATATATATATAAAAGCTATTGTAAAATAAAAAAAATCAACAAAATTATTTTCTAACTTTTGAACAATTAAATAACCATGGCAAATATTACTATGAATATATAGATTAATTTTTTTTTAAAAGGAATCGTTTTGACCATGCGAATATCATCCAGACCAATTAGATATGTTTAGAATTATAGGTTAGCAAATATTATAACTTAAAATTTATTCTTTGGACATAAGAGCATGAAAAAAAATGTTAACATTATGAACAAGCAGACAATCTAAGTATTCTCTAGAGAACCTATTATTAGGTTTTGATAATAATAAATAAAATTATACTTTTATGATTACCTTATATTATAAAAACAGGATTTTGTCAAATAAATAGTATATAATAAAATGAATATTCTGTATAATAGACCATTTAAAATTCTTGTACTGTAGAGTGTTTATATATAGGTTGCGTCTATCTTATAAATATTAAATGAGTAATAATATCTTTATTAATGGTCTTTTTCACAAATCAATTAATCATACAACAAATGAAGGTACTCACCACGCAATATATATTAGGATACAAGTTAACATTAATAAAACTTTCTAAACAAAAGAAAAACTTATAATATACAAACTGCAAATTGTTTTGTTTCATTGCTTCTTTTATCACAACTGTTATAAGTATATTGAGATTAAGTGTTTTTAAAGGAAGATTCCACTTAATAATACAAGACGGATATAGAATATTCGAATATATAACACTATTAAGATGAAGTTTGAAGCGACACAATCATATTCATTTAAAGACTATATCAGAAGAGAAGAATGAATGCATAAAAGAAAGACACAATGATCTTAAAAGCTTTTATACACAATTTTTTCTGCAAGTTTATTCTATCACAGAAAAAGTATTCTATAACATTACAAAATTGTTTGTATATAAAGAGGATTTAGTGTGTCATGTTTTTGTTGGGAGTTGTCGTTTAACCATTCTTTTGTGTTTCTCTTCTAAATTCGAAGTGATAATAAATAATAGATATTTGATATTGTTATTATTGCCGTGATTAAATTAATATTATTAAACTACAATAATTTTAGTATTGTTAAAATAATAGCAAATAAAATAGAAAAGATAAGTCTTAAGTCATCATTTCTCAAATAATAGAGAATCGATTCTTAATAAATTAGTTTTTATAAAAAGTATACAAAATGGTTAGTAAAACAAAAACAATAACAAAGATAAAGATCAATAAAAGATTAAAGAATAAAATAAAATAAGAAAGAGAAATAAATTATAAAAATATTAAAAAGATAAAAATAATGATAAAGAAAATATGTTGGTTTCAATGCTTTTTCAAAATAAGATTCATCATTGATTATCTAAAGATTATTGTTCAATTAATTATTGTCTTAGAATTTCAAATGAATCATTGTAAATTCTCAATTAATTTGTTAGTATTATCATTATTAATCAAAGTACATTTTCAATTAAGACCAAGAACTTTATATAGAAAGTCCATTCTTAATCAAATATTACTATGTCTAATGATAGTCTATTCTTTTACTTCTTATACCAAGTAAAAAATTAATTAACCAAAGTATATTTTTTATTAATTATTGCTAAAGTTTTTACTATTAATTAAAGTACATTCTCAATTATTGGCAAAAACCTATTCAATCACATGAAAGTTTGTAACTTTAATCAAAGTAAATTTTAAATAAAATAAAAAACCCTTGGACTCATACGATTGATATGTTATGTAGATTTAACACCATGCTAACTTGCTATAATGTAATAATCATTACTTCTACTTGATTATGAAGCAAAAGACATAGATAAAAATAAATCAGAACAAGAATAAAAAAAAAAAAGCAAATTTATTCATCTAACCTTATAATCTAATTAAGAAATTATAGTAGAATCAACCCTAGAGGTTTAACACTCCTTAGAATGTAGAAAAAAACATAAAACAGAAGAAGAGAAGGTGAAGAACATGAGAGAAAAGAGAGGACGGAATTTAAACGCCCAAAGGGTTCTTAAGCTCCACATATGTGTTTCCCGTAGTCTCTTTATATAGAAATTGGATTGGACTTTGTTCCAAGCAATAACACTCAAATCTCAAACCCACTTTATTTCCTAATTACCACATTTTTCTCGAGTTACATTTACCCCTCCTTAAAAGAATTTTCGCCCCCGAAAATTGATCCACTTACCAGAAAGATAAGGATACTCATTCTTCATAACTTTCTCTAACTCTCAAGTCATTTCTTGCGTAGCTTTATCCCATAACACCTTCACTATGTGAATATCCTTTCCTCACAATGTTTTAGTTTGCACATCTAGCACTCGTACTGGTCTTGCTTTAATGGTTAAATCTTCTTTAACTTGAATGTCATCCACTTCTAACACATGACTTGGATCTGACATATACTTCCTCAATTGAGACACATGAAAAACATTGTGCAAGTTTCCTAACCGAGATGGTAGTGCTATCTCTCATAGGCTGCTGGACCAATCCTCCTAAGCACTTGATATGGTCCAATAAACTTTGGCCTCAACTTCCTTGACTTAATAGTCCTCTCAACTCTTACTGTTGGTGTCATTCGCATAAACACATGATTTTCAACTTCAAACTCCAAAGATCTTCTCCTTTGGTCAACATAAATCTTCTGCCTACTTCGTGTTGCTCTCATTCGCTCTTGTATCATTTTCCCCTTATCAAGAGTTTGTTATAACAACTCTGGACCTACAGTAACTGATTCACCATCCTGACACCTTCCATACAGAGCTTCAAATGGTGTCATCACGATGTTAAAATGGTTAATATTAATGAACTCAACCAACGATAGAACCTCTTTCCATCACCCAAGATGATCCAAGACACACATCCTCAACAAATCTTCCAAGGATTGAATGGTCCTTTCAGACTATTCATCGATCTAAGAATGATAAGTCGAACTCAATCTCCGCTGATTTCCCAAAGCTTTTTGCAAAGTCTGCCAAAACCTAGTTTTAAACCTCAAATCTCTATCCAAAACAATACTTGCAAGCACTCCATGCAACCATACAATCTCACAAATATACAATTCGGCTAGCTTCTCCAATGACATTTGCTGATTTATTGGCGAGAAATGAACATACTTAGTCATTGTGTCCTCAATTACCCAAATGGAATCATGTCCTTCTAATGATCTAAGAAAATGAGTTACAAAATCCATAAATATAATGTCCAATTTCCACTAAGGTATTCCCAATTGATGTAACATTTCTCCCGAACTCTAATATTCCACTTTTGCCTTCTAACAAATCAAATAAGATGATACAAACTCAGTCACATCTTTCTTCATACCACTCCACCAAAACGAAACTAAGACAATAAATTGCACCAAATAGCAAAATTGAACATGATCTAGAGTGAAAAGTTCTTGTTCTCGTTGGTGTATTAAATGGAATCTTGACTCAAGAAGACTTATTGGAAAATAACAAAATTGAATTGTAAATGGGTAAAACATTAAAATCAATGCAAGTAGCATGGTACAAAGTCTGGAAATTAAAATTCAGAAAGATCAAGTGCAAGAAAATAAATTTGATATAGGTAAAACAGAATCAACATTGAAACTAAGGGAAACAAATTTGCAATTGCATTAGATTCAAGAAGAAAAATATTACAAAGAGGTTTACTCAAGGATTTTGTGGTCACTTTGTACTTACAAGACTCCTCTCACGTAGCATTCCCCTCTCCAAAGGCTACTTTGCATTCAATAAAGATCAAAATATTATGTGTTATTGGTTGAACCCTCCACAATTTTCACAAACTCTCTATCTACTCTTGGTGAAGACGAAGACTCCTAAACTACACTTTACTCTAAGCAGCAAAAAAGAAGGAGGAAAGAAACCGAGCCGATACGCCAACTCTCTCTTAGATGCTTACACCTCCCTTTTTAAAAGAAAACTAAGACTTATTTTACAAAAAAGGACAAGAATAACGAAGGACCTAACCCTCAGCTCCCAAACTGCAACTTTCGTACCAAAGGGTTTTTGCACATTACCCTCTCAACTAAAACCAAGTTCTCACTTAGTGCCTCTTTGGACAGCATATTGACTCAACTTCAAGCCTTCACCCCTGCTTGCCTGTGCTCCCTGGTTCAGCAGCTATATCAACATACAAAGGGGAATTTCGATTCAATTGGGCGCGGGCTGTCCAATTCTCTATGCAGCTATGCATTTTGGGCTCAAAAGCAAATGGGTTGAAGCCCTCTGATTTGACCAAGTCAGCCTTCTTTGACTAGGGGCTATTCTTCAATTTGAGAATATTAGAGCATGGTTAAAGTCCGAAAATGCAAAGCAAGAGACCTATCTAGGCAAGAATGTACTTTATTTTTTATTTTTATTTTTATTTATTTATTTTCTAAAGAAATAAAAAATTATTATTTACAAGAAAACACTATTTAAGAGAAGCTTTTTAAAGTCATAAAACTCTACTTTTTATACAAAAGCTAAAAATCTATTCTAATCGAAGAAAATTACAAACTAACTAAAACTAGAAAGGAAATTTTATAAACGAAAAAGGAGAAAAAAAAATGAAGGATTAACTATGACTTCATAGAAAATTTTTAGAAACTTAAAATCATGGACATGTTTCCAATCACTAGTAGTTGGGAGACCTTCATCACCAAAAAAAACCCATATAGTCTTCATTGTCAAGGTTTTCAAATACAACTTGAAATTTTGTTGTTGGTTCTAACATCAAGACACAATAAATTTTTGCAATCAATATTTGAAAACTCTATGCAATCTCTAAACTTAGTCAATCTTTGTGGTGAAGACCTTTCAAATCTGACGGTATTCCTAATACTTGTTATTGAATTGTGCAACTTTTTTAAGCCATCACTCACAAGTAAGTTTATGCATATGAGCATAACATCTCATATGGAAAAATTGTTCATCTAATCCACCCATATTCTTCAGTTTTTTTTTTTTTTTTTCTTTTATAAAATATATAGCAGCCACATCATTAGATGATACATTATCAACTGTGAGTATGGACACATTACTTACTCTCCATTCCCTTAAAACTTCTTCAACTTTTCTTCATATCGTTTCCCCTTTATAATTAGGTATGAATAAAAAACTAATTATCCTTTTTTGATACCTTCAATAATTGCCTATGAAATGTGTAGTGAGTGTTAGGTAATTTAAATTTTGAATTGATGTCCAACAATTGGTAGCGAGTGCAACTCTAGCACAATTTGACTTAAAACATAACTTTTTCATCATATACAACTGAAAACAATCTCTAGCTATTGTGAAGCTTGATGGGATAACAAACAAAGGTTGTAATTATCTACACAAGTTCTTAAAACCCTCACCCTCTACCACCCTGAATGGTTGTTCATCCACAATGACAATATAGAAATTGCCTTTCGAGGGTTGCAAGAAGACTATTACTATCACCACTTTTAAATGTGAGAGTTGTTTGGTTGGAGTCATTAGTGGTAGCAAATGGATATTTAGAAAATAACCTTGTAAGGTGATTAAGAAGATTAGATATTCCATGTGTCTTTGGATCACATCTAAATTGCTTACCATAATGATTACATGTTGCAATTGAATATGTGGATTCAAGAGATCTTGTGAAGTGATCCCAAACAACATAAGTTGTTTTCTTACCACTAACATTTGATTTTCTCTTCTTTTTTTTTTTGTATTTTTCGAAAGAGGAACATTATGGTCTACTCCTGCAGGTTCAGGTTCAGTTTTGTAGGGTTTGGCTGGTTAGCTTGTTGTGAATTTGGAAGCAATTCTTAACTATATGTCTCTCCATTACATTTGTAATGAAGAAGTCATAGTCAATAACTACCAATCATATATTTGTAATTTATTTTAGAGAATTCTATATATAAATTTAATTGTTTAACCTTTCTAATATTGTAGAACAATATTGACAGAGAATAAAGAGTTTGTGAGAAGCAATCAAATTTCTAGTAGATATATTCTTAAGAAAAAAAGTTTTAGTGTATAATGGATAAAATTAATCAATAGTGAGAATAAAGAAAAGTAAATCAATATTTGAAGAAAACCAAAGAATCAGCATTTGAAAAACTCATGTGCCTTGGGTGTCATCATAAAGAAAAGGGGAAATCAATGTTACCTTACAAAGGTTTTGTACTTCCACTGTCCACAACGACCACATTCAAAACCTCTTTCCTGTGGAAGCCTATTCTGCTGACTCCCCCTATGTGTGCGTCGCCGAAAAGATCCAATGGCCACTATTGAAGGATGAGATTGTCGTGACCCAAATGATTCGCACTACTTCTTCTCATTCCACGTCCCTACGGGGCTCTGATCCTGGGGAGGAGGAGCTTGTCGTGGTTTTGGGGAGTTGCAGCTGCAGCTGCTTCTCCGTGCAAAGGTTACGGAGAATGCGATGAAGAAAGGCACGTGATGGGAGCATGGCGGAAGCGGTTTCAACGAAGGATTTGAAGTTGGGGAAGAAGAATGAAAAGCAGGGGCATACAACTACTAGAGTTTGTTCCCAAAGAGAGTGTTTCTATTCTTAAAAAATTATAATAATAGGAAAAAATTGTTTTAATAAAAAAAATTTAACAATTTTTTTTTACAACATATACAGTTGTAATTAGTTTATTTCAAATTTTTTTTTAAACATAAATAAAATAATAATTTGTTATCAAAAAATTCTTAAAAAAAGTTGTCAAAATATCGACCTTCATAATAATATTTTAGGTATTTTCAAATGATGATATTTTGACAAAAATTTTCTATAATTTTTTTACAACAGAACACGTGTAATTATTTATTTAAATTTATATTTAAAAAAATATTTAAAACAAACCAATCATAATATGTCACATATACGTTATCAAAAAATTGTTAAAAAAATGTTGTTAAAAGAAATTTTTTTTTTCAAATATTTTTTCCTCGTTATTATCCATCTTTTGTACCCGTTTTTATCAAACTAGCAATCCTTTCATGTTACACTTCTACGTTTATTTCATATAAAATATAAAGATAAAATGATAATAAAAATATAAAATTATAACTTTTAAAAAAGAAAAATGTAAAAAATAGAAAAAAATAATAGGTTTAAATTTTGTGGTTCCTAAGTTAAAAGTTAGTGTTCAGTTTAGTACTCATTTTTAAAAATGTAAACCTTTAATTTCTATGATGTGCAAAATGAACACCAGCTTTTAACTTAGGACAAAAAACGATTTAAACCAAAATAATATTAAATGAATGTAGAAAATAGAAAAAAAATTATTTTTCTATCCAAATTCATGTAAAACTGATCCACCGTTTTTTTTTTTTTTTCATTCAGTTTATTCGGATGCAATAGTTTCCTCAGTTTCTTTTTTTTTCACCCCTAGCACAAATGAGAACCTAACATTTCCAAATAAAAAATGTAATTAAATTTTATTGGGAAGAAGTTATATAATTCTTTATAAATAATATAATGCTGTCAAAATAATTCATTCCATAAAATCCTACATAAATATTTTTAACAATATTTTTATCCAACCACATAATGTTTATATAATTATAATTTTAATAGCCACGAAATTACGGATCTCCCTATGAAGATTTTCAGCAGTCCTAAGTTTTCTTACAATTTGAGTTTTAATTTATTACTCAGATGATTGGTCTCTTAGTTTAATAAAAATGATATTAGATTTAACATGAGAAAAATGATAGTTTGAAAAACATATTTTTTTTTTACATTCATTGATACTAACTTTTTCTTGCTTGTTTTCAAAGAATTATAAAAGTTGAATTTTTTAAAATAATTTTATCTTTGTTAAATATGTTAAATAAATTACTCTTACTCTTAACATAAATTGAAGTGAGATTTAATTAAAACTGACCTAAATTTTAAATTTCTAAAATGATTTAAATTTTAAACTTCTAAAATAATTTAAATTAACTCAAACCAAAGTTTTAACTAAAAAAATTTCCAAATAGTAAATCTTGAATGAAGAAGTCTAATCTAACCTTCCAAATACAATATAACTTTCAAGTAAATCTTGAATGAAGAAGTCTAATCTAACCTAAAAATAAGGTATACAAGAAAATAATCTAAATTACTGTACATAAGTAAGTCAGAGAAGGAAGGTTGTATTGCTGTATATACCTAAACTATGAAGGTATTAATTTCAAAATGGAAACGAATGTTTAGACCACTAACCTTAACAAAGAACACTAAAACAGAATCCAAATTCTTACGTTAAATATAAATAATGTATCTGTGTAAATTTTTTACGTTAAATTCTTCTTTGTTCGAAGTTAAATCTGTGACGGAAATAACTCTTTTCACTGGTTTCTTCAGTATGACCTAATCTCTTTGGTTAACCATTGATAATTAAGTTGATGAGTTAACTAGGGTTCAACATTTTCTTGCCGACCTAATGAAGGCTATAAAGTATCGATTCTCTTTTAAAATGTTGAAATTCGAATGTCTCGAGAAAATTGGGGTAGATTCTCCTCTAGAGTCACCTTAATTACGAATCCGTGATCACTTGTGCTAGGGTTCCAACAACTACCAACATCCGTTCACACCATAATAATCTTAACCCCAAGAAAAAAGAAATCCCCTATAGAAATCATTTTCACAAGTTTTTGTCACAACTTTATTTAATCAAGTTCTAACTGCAAAATGTTTGATGTCGGATTTAATTTAACCTATTATTATCATGTGATAAGTTAAGAAACAGGCTTTAAATCTAATTCAAAATCGACTTGTTAAGAATGTTGTACTCTACTTATATATTATAAATTGATTTTATTTTTAGTCGATATGAGATTTTCAAAAACACTTCTTTCGTATCGAAGTATAAACATCTCAACCTGAAAGTAAAATTAATGGACGATCTAATAATAACCTGACAACAGGTGAAACAGAATGTCTATACCATTAACTTGTGTTAAAAGAACGAGTATGTAGTGGTATAACATGGTGGTATGACTCTTTGACCTATATTTTTCCAAACAGGATCAAAGTTGGATACGTTGTGTATTGATTTTAAAATTAAGGTACTATAGACTAAACTGATAAAGTAAGAAATAAGGAAAAAGAGGCATATTTGGCAGGATTAAATAAAGCAATTAAAAGTTTACAGGTCCCTTGAGCAAGATAATCCAAAGAGATTACTGTGTTACGTTTTGCACAAGATTCATGCATGGCATGCGACAATAAAGTAGAGAGGGTTTGTGGATCTGACATAGTAAAATGAGCCTCGAGCATTGAGTGTGAGCATATATGATATTGGATTAGATTAGAATAATAAGGACTAAAGCTTCGTTGATTGGATGGTATATATTAAAATAGAATAATAAGAAGTAAAAGCATCATTTATCGGATTACAAGAGACAAAGTTTGCTAACAGGATGGGAGACAAAAAGGGGGACAGGCTCTCATAGCTATGTGCTGCTTTTCATTAATCTTCTGCTAATAACAAACATCAATCTACGATGCAGCATGCGACCATTTGTCCTAAGCTCAATTGCCAACCAATATATAAAACCTAGTCCACACACTCAGAATGTGGATTTCATGTGAACAACACTTGCAAAAACAAACACGTGAAGCTCGATACTTCAACTCAAAGATTCTTTGCCGCATGAATTATTACTCTTTCATTGTTTCCTTCTTGTGCTTACAACTAGCTTTTCCAATATTTGACAGAACAAGAGAAGAATATAATACAGACATGCTAAACAATCTGACTTAACCCACATGACCCTCAGAATTCATATCATCAAAATCTTAAACAATGTATAATATAGATAAAGGAACACATTTTTTTAAAGATTTTTTCTGCAATTGGTCAATAGTATCAGGTAACTGTTAAACACTTAAAGGTGAAGACCCGCATTCCTAGCATAAAAAGACAAATCTAAACAACATGTTATGTCCACTAAACACACACACACATAATAGAATCCCCATCATTATATAAGGGCAAGCAAGCAAGCAAGCACCTGCATTTGGAAATTAACCCTTCAGACTGACCGAAAACAGTAATATATATATAAGTTTTTCCCATATTTGTCCCTGCTCTATAATCTCAAAGTTCTGTAGTAGTGCATGAGCTTCAATCATGGACCCCAGAATCTCCTTCTCCTATGATTTTGTGGTTTCCCAGCAGGCAATCAAGCATGAAAATATATACACAGAAGATCCTGTCTCTTCGGATTTTGAATTCTCTGTGAAGAACAATTCTATGATATCAGCAGATGAAGCTTTTTTCCAGGGCATGCTGTTGCCTCTGAAGAGTAGTGACTGCTCCAAGAAGGTGACTTTGAGGGATGAGTTGCTTGCTAACGATGACTATGAAGAGGAGTTAGCAAGAATACCAAAGAGTTCAAGTCGGTGGAAGGAGCGATTAGGCCTCAGGAGGGTTTCATCTAAGAAAGATAAGAACAACAAGAATGATGGATTTCAGCAGAGAGTTGGTAATGAAAAAGGGTTTACTTCGGGACAAGGAGACAAGACTGTTACCTAAGACAAAATGGTAAGATAATGTCAACCATATTTTTTAGCTCTTTATCTTTTGATACTAAATATCCTTGTTTTATGAAGGTGGTGTAAGTTGTAGAAGCATTCATTTCTCAAGGATGGGATGACATTACTAATATCTAAAGACATATGAATTGCAAGAATTTTGGTCTGACTTCCTTCTCAACCCTTATGTTAAATTTAACCTAAGTTATCTTCCCCACCTATGTAGTAGTAGAAAGAAAGTAGTAATCTTTGTACAAAAAATTTGCAGTTGAACAACTTCCATGTGTCAATGAGTATTTTTCTTTGTGTAGTACATCAGTAGAAGTGGCTTTTGTTTAATAGAAAGTGACTTGCTAGTTGTTATTAGTACCACTACTACGTAATCAAGCATCTTCTTCTTCTTCAAGTTCTCTACTACATCTTATGCTGCATATTTTCATTTAAGATAATAATCCTTTCACAACATTTTTTTTTTCACACCATTTTAACAGTGTGTCATTATCTAATTAGTTCGTGATGATGTTTATAATTATTATTATTGATTATAAAATAATTTTAGACCAATAAAAAAATAATAAATAAATTATGTTAAAATATTATAAAAAAATATTGTCAAAATATATTATCATTTCCAAACTTTAGTTTGAATAATATTTAAACTTGCAAACTGAGTTCACTGTAAATCAGTTTCAAATTTTATATACAATTTTAATGCGCAATGATAAATAACTTTATTTTTTAAATAGTTTCGGGTGCAAATGCCTTCTAGCACTGATTTTGCTTACTCAAAAGCTATTTTTGCTAGAGAAAGACAACCAACCTCAATCATTATTGATAAAAATTAAAAAAAAATACCAATTACTATCGTATACTTACAAAAACAATAAATTTATTAAATCAAATTCCTGAATTTTTATCAATAAGTAAAATGCCATACTTTCCTATTTAAGGAAAAGTATTCAAGTGTTAGGAGAACTAGAGAGACAGAAAAATGAAATTCAGTACTATCATGGAATAAAATAGATTGATACATATAATTTATCTTAAACAGAGTTGAGAAGCAAAGGTCCTAAGTGTTATTCTTTTTAATCATCTTAATCTCTTCTTCTATAACCTTGACTCATATACTTCTTGCATTGATGTTTCTTCATAACAATTAATCTCAATCATAGACATACGGCAAGTTTTGTATATGTCTACCAAAGATCTTACTCGTCTTGGAATGGATTCTGATGAAAAATCTTCTTGCTGTTTTTGTTAAGGTGGAAAAAGCGTACATGAATCTCCTACCTTTTCTTGAGTTTCTTTTTAAGATTGTTGCATTAGAACTAAAATGTTGCTTTTAATAACTTTCTCTTCTTCCCAATTCCAAGAAGCATTTTCATCAACCTTAACATCTTGACTCGACTAATGATGAGCATTTTTGTTCATAGGTTATAGACTCGATAGCCTTTTGACAATGTGTTATATCCTAAGAATATTCCTCGTACAGTCTTGTCTTCAAGCTTATGCCTCCTTGATCAATAACATGTATGTAGTAGATAGATCCAAATACTCGTAGGTGTTTATCTAATGGCTTTCTTCCACTCCAAGGTTTAATAAGAGTCTTGTCTTGGACTATCTTGATTAGATATCTGTTTAAAATGTAAATTGTAGTGTAGACTGGCCCAAAAAGTGTTAGGCACACTTTTCTCTT
Organism: Vigna radiata var. radiata; assembly: GCF_000741045.1. NCBI lineage: Eukaryota > Viridiplantae > Streptophyta > Magnoliopsida > Fabales > Fabaceae > Vigna > Vigna radiata. The sequence goes on along the minus strand of NC_028357.1, from coordinate 6,920,215 downwards.
TTAGCATTGGTTTTGCCATCTTCATTACAGTGTGGTTCTTACTCTCTCAATCACATCTAAGTAATTTTATATATTTTTGCTTTGCTTTTGTTGTTGTAATGGTGGTGTTCTCATTGGCCTAGAAATGTGAGTGTAGATTAACTTTAGCAATTCTTTTGCTCTCCAAGTTTTTTCGGTAGAGAATGGTAGTCTATGTTGCTTTCCCAAAGACATTCTTCATAGGCTTCATCACTATCTCTTAAAGATGGAAGATTTCTCATCATATTCTTGTGATATAGCAACTTCATGGCATGGAAATTGAAGTGGTTGAATCTTTTATGCCATAACCATGAATCATTGACTTGCACTTTCATGGCAATGTTAGTAGCATATTTGAAATTTGTTGGAAAACCTTTGTTCCCCTCTTCCATTTTAACTTGACCTATCTCTTGCATTTAGTTGTCAGATAGAACATGTATATCTTTCAAAATGAAAACTATAAACTTTCTCCATATTTAGCCAATGCTTAAGAAATTTTCTTTACGATTGGGTATTAGTAGGACGTCATTAATGAGTCTCGTTCCTTTTTTAGTCTTCAACATGACAATGCCTTTGCCTTTAGATTCCATCATTGTACCATTCCCCAATCGTACTTCAACTCTAATAGAGTTTTCGATTTCTTTAAAGATGCTTAGATCATTAGTCATGTGATTATTACACCCACTATCCAAGAACCATCTCCCTTCTGATTCTTTTTATTCTTTTGATTCTTTGCTTGTTGATTCTTGTTGCAACAATTTTTTTCCATGTGTCCAAATTTCTTACAATGTTGACATTAAGGTTTTTCATTATGCCAACAATTTTTTTCCAAGTGATTTGTCTTTTTACAGATGCCACATGAAGGATATTTTCCTTGATGGGTCATAAATAAGCTTCTAGAATTTTCTTTATTTCTTGTAATTTCTCATTTTAATACGTTGTTGTTGAAGTTATCAAATTAATACTACTTTACAAGGCAATTTCAGTATTGTCAGGTTAGTAGTCAAGAAAATAAATATGTTTAAAGTAACCCTGAGTCGTTTCCAACGAATACGAAATTTCTTTCCAATACTTGATTCTTATGGAGACTCTGAAAGATTAGTAAATGCTATGCAATGCTTAAAAATAAAAGTAAAAGGCTATGCTAATGAAATTAATCATGTCTATTCTTAAATCTCCTAACCAAATTAAAAGTTAATTAATCAAAGTAAATTCTCAATTAATTATAGTTGAAATTCTTACCACCAATCAAAGTATATTCTCAATTAGTAGCAAAAAATCATTTAATCATATGAAAGTTCCTAAGTTCAATCAAAGTACATTCTCAATCAAACCTACAAACCCTTGAACTCATATGATCAATATGCATGTAGATTCAAACATTTTATAATGCAAAAATCATTACTTTTAATGTGATTGAGAGATGAAAGATATAGAAAGAGGATAACTCAAATCAATAATCAAAAGAAACAAATACATTTATTCAAATTAACCTCAGAATCCATGATGAAATTATAGTGGAATAGCCCTAGAAGTTTAGCCCTCCATGAATGGAGTAAAATACATGGTAAAATAAAATGGGAGGAGTGATGAATGATTGCTTCCTGTTAGCAAAATGATGAAAGTAAAGTTTTGATGATGTCCAAATCAAGTTAAGATATATCAAGATTCATGAAGATCCTTTGAAGACTTATTTTTGTTATAAAAAGCTTTTGTAATAATTGTAGTTTAAAAGTTTAAGACTTAGATTTGTAGTAGGTTTTGATTCTTGTACCTTCATATTTTATATTTGCTGTTCAGAATAAAAAAACGCACGGTTTTAATCGATTAAATCAAGTATTAATCGATTAAAATATTACAGGTGCTGAAAACTCAACTGGTATGGAAATAATCGATTAATACATATTTTAATCGATTAGCTAATCGATTAATCCTAAGAATAATCGATTAAAACTAGTTGTTGGAGTTTTCTAGTTTTTTGAAAACTAGCCATTGTACTCATTTAATAAATTAACACTTGTATTAATCGATTAAAAGCGTTAAATGGCCAGTTTCGTAGAATGGAAGAGTTTTTGGTTGAGTATATAAATTGGCTCATTGTTTCTTTCAAAAACAACTCTTCCCTTGTGCTTAAGAACTCAGAAACTCTTGAGAAGTGTGTGTTCTTGTTCGGCTTGTGAAACTCTTGTTTGTGGAGCTGGTGAAGTGTTGATACGGTGACAGAGGAAATAGTCGGTCCATCCTTGGTGCATCTAAGGAGGTGTGTGGAAGAGGATCATCCTTCGTGAAGTATTCAGAGGAGGTGTTTCATCCTTTGTGAAGACTCAAAGGAGGTGCAAATTCATCTCTTGTGGTATCAAGAGAGGTGGTTTCTAAACTCTTACAAATTATTTCTTTGTGATTGTAATTTGTAATTGTTTTGTGATTAGTAAACTGTTTATCTCGGTTTGAGATAAGTGACTGGACGTAGGATTGGTAAGATCCGAACCAGTATAAAAATCATCCGTGCAAATTTCTCTCAACCTTACTCTTTTATTTATATTTATTATTTGCGTAGTAAAATAAATTGAGTAGAAATTAAAAGGCACACGTTTATATTAAAACCTCTCTTGGTTTGTTATTCCACGCTAACCATTCCGTTGCAGCCGCTCTGACACTTCCAATGGAGGAGTTTATAAATGGGTTATGATTTCTTCTTCCCCTGGATCTCTTCGTATAGGGCTTGATTGGGTTGGATTCTGAATATTCTATTGATAAAATCTTTTATCTTATATCTTCCAAATAATTAATAGATTTAGATGATTATAAAATTATTTGGAAGATATTTTTTGTTGATAAAATCTCTTGTCTGATAATGTAATATTTTCAAATTATATTCTAAATAATCCAATATCTTCAAGATATATTTGATTATTGTAGAGATCTAAAAATATTTGAAAATATATTTTGTTTAACAAGGTAATTATCTTTTGATATTTACTGATATAGTTAAACAAGGTAATTATTTAACAATATCAAATAAAATATATTAAGATATATTTTTTCGAAATTATCTTTTATCATAAACATTCATCAATTATCAAATCCCTTTTTGTAGAAAAATAGAGAAAACCACAAGATCCAATCCAACTTTTGTTACCTCTTCCCTCTTCTTAGCTTAGCCAAATTTATTCACTTTTTCATACTATTCTTGGATTGACTTCATGTAGTCTTGATTATTTGTTATTCTTGGATTCATCTTTAAGGTGTCATGAAACTTTAGCCGATTGTTGCAGCTACACTAACACACCTCAAAATAGCCAAAGAATATTAATGCAACTAAAAATTTATTTTTATCTTGTTTTAATATCTCATGCTCAATAAACCCAATTATAACAAATATTAATTAAGATATTCTTTTAAAGTACAAAAACCAATTAAGAATTCAATATTAAAGGCTAAATGAGAGCATAAATATGCACTCATCACCTTTACTTTTATTTCCTTCATATTCTTTATTATGATATGGTAGTTTTAGTTTTCATTGAAAGAAATTTTCAACTAAGTCTTTTTTACTCCTTTTCAATCTTTGTTCATAAGTTTCAAGAGAATCCACTACTTGTATTACTAACAATGTAGCCTAATATTTTGTTTGTTCAATTATGGTTGCAATTGAATCAAATTTTTGGAAAATAGATATTAAATGTTTTTTTAAAGATTTTTTGTCAAAAATATTTTCTCCCCATGCTCAAATTTGACTAACTATTTTTTTATTCTATAATAATATTCTTTAATGACATCAAATTCTTTCATTCTTATTAATTTAAAATCTCGTCTTAGAAAATAAAATTTAACATTGTATACATCATCACTTCTTTAAAACTCTTCTTATATTGTCTTCCTCTTCTAAACTTACTTTGCATTTATAACACCTATTATTGTCAGAAGATCGGGTCATCAACTACTTCTTAAAAAACATACAGTCTTTAATCCCAGTTTTGGCCCAATGGTAAACGAGGTTTAGCTTGATGTTTGTTATCATAAAACTTCTTATATACTCTGTTTCCATAGAATTATGTTGACCAAAGTAGTATATAGAGCAAAGAGCATTTCTTCTCCTATCCTCTGAATCGTTCTCACCAGTTTAAGATACAAAGTATGAGGCAGGTTAAATGGGGTGTCTGCTTTTAAGTGGCAGATGATATATTTACACAAAGTGTCCTTTTGATCACTCCTTTGAAATCAAAATCACGTTACATAGTTGTTTCCTTATCAAGTTTGGCCAATTAAATAGCTGAAAACTATGACACCTCTTAAATTGTACGTTCTGTGTCTAACATCTATCAAACACCGACACGTATACAATACCACAATGTGTAGTAGTGTAATGATTTTCTGAAATCTTCCCTACTTATTATATATGTTTCTGTTATTATAACAATAAGGAATATATATTACACAATCAAGAATATGTCAAGTATATCTATCTATCTATCTAAAATGAGAGCGGAAGTGAAAACTACGAATGAAAATCATTCAGTCAATCAGATAGTTTCTCTCAGGTCTAAGATACAAAAGAGTAACTAATTAGTAAATGAAACTTTCACAACAAATTAGTTGTAACAGAAACCTATACAGTATGACTAAAAATAAAATTTTAAAGTTCTTTTATTTAAAAGATATTAATAAAAATAAATTAAGTAAAAGATCAAAACACTAAATATATTATAATTTCAGTTTACTTTTACTTTATAAATTATTAAACTATAGAATATTTATTAAAAAAGAGAAACCTGTCCTCCCTTCGTTAACCCTTAAACCTCAACTTTCAAACATTTCAGAATCTAAATCCCCATACATCATATAGCATAGATCTGTATCCTGCTCGATTATATCCCAACATTGTAAAAGTTCACCAAGGAACACAGCTCTTCTGCACAGACCTTTCTAGCAAAAGCATGACTTTTGTTGTAAAGAATTTGAAACCAAAGATCAAAATAGGCCCTTCTAGCATCGCAAGAAATAATAGAAATCTTACACTCGTAGTACCTATTCAGAATAAAATATTCACAGTAAAAAAAATCAATTAATTTACAGTAATAAGCAATTATAATAAATAAACATTATATTACAGGGGAAAAATATTGGCAACACAAAATTGCCACATTATCAACAGCTCCGGTACTGACCACAGTAAAATTAATGGATTGGACAAAGCTGGGTTTCAAACACGATACACTATTTACAACAAATAAAGGCATTATACATAAATATCAATTTTTGCAAAGAATGATATTATGTACATCTAACTACATCAATTGGGTCATTGTACCTATAATGACAACCGTTTGAATAAGATTAACAAGCACCATCCATATTTACAGCATATGCAGGTTACTCAGAATCTCTGATAGAAAAGAATCATCTGACTGGTTCTGTAACTCTAGATCTGCAGCCAATGCACATATTTAGAACTGGAAAATGAAATACTAGAAAGACTATACGCATAAATAAATGCTCAATTTACAGCATATGAAAGACAAATCTGATTCAAAGATGATTTTATTAAATAGAGTGATATTTCAAAACAACAACGTTTAGGAATCAATGGTTATATCAACAGGTATCTCATACATTTTACTGAAATCGATACATAGTGAGAATAGTATGAAGAAATGTTAGTTTCATGGCACCCATCAAGAGATAATATTGAAAATTAACAAGCCACCAAAGATTCCTTTTTAAGTCATACTTCAATTGATAGAGTACATTTTTTTCTTATCTTTCACCAAGAAGGGAAGCTCAACTCACATGATACACAAGAGACTATCCAGCAAATTAAAGAAAAACACTTCTGAATCTGCTTGGTAACGGAAGCAACAGTATCAATAATCAATCCTCACATAATAATCTGCATAGAGTTAAATATATATATATATATATATATATATATTAAACGTTAAAATTGTAATGTCAATTTAGTACGAAGACAAAGTAATGTCAGTAATGGAACCATTAATCAGTCTTCTTCCCAGGGTTGTGCTGGACAATATTTCTCCATGGACTCCTTTTTACGTTCTGGATCTAGGCTGTAAAGGGGGAGGGAGGAAAACACTGTTTATATCCAATTTTGGAAAAGTCAACGAGTTAAATTAAAGTCAAGTCAGCTTTATCACAGACCTATTTCTGAATCCAAGAAGAGCACAGTGTACAGCACTTGCACAAGCTGAAGCGGGGGCTATAGCAGCAGCAGGAACAGCTCGAACAGCAGCAGCCAAAGCAGGTCCAGCACCTGAACCTCGCTGAAATTTTTTTAAGGGACTCTGAACTAACACGGCAGCAGATTTTCCCAAGCCATCACTAAGGCTCTCATAAGCCTATAAAATCAAGAAAAATAACCTTAATGTAGCCAAGGAAATAATGAACACAATGAACTTTTGTCATTTGTACAAGCATCCATGATCCCCAAGGGAATGAGTAAATAAATCAAAACATAGATTATGTGATTGAAGCAATTAATCCAAATGGTTTCAACAAGTATAATGATATTTGATAAGAAGTGGGACTTCCAACAATATTTAAGAAAATAAATTGAATACTAATTTTGGTACAGGCAACTTCAGATCAGATTATTCATAATGTGTTCACAGAAGACACATTCTATGTCCCTTCACTTAACACGTGTTGAAGAAGTCAAACATAGACCAAGACTAACATATCATTCTCAATAATTTTGACATTTCACCTGTTGAATTCCTTCTTGGGCATCTTTAGGTTGATTGGATCTAACATCTGTTTTTATTTTGTCTTTTACAGGCAGTGGAACTGGAGAAGGTATGCTTGAAAGAATATACTCTGCTTGGAGGAGAATGTCGTGGGCTCCCGCAGCTAGATGAACACCAAGTCCCACAGCTTCAAGAGAAATACTTCGAAGAAATGCAATTGTACCTACAAAGATTTTTTAATATTACAATGAAAACTGAACCAGAGTAGAGCAACGTGGCATTAGAATTTACTGTCCCAGAAAACTAAGAAAATAATTTTATAATAATTCTGATAGGTTTCTGATATAGAAACCTAATCAATGAATATTAATTCACACTCACAGAAAAATAGACAGCAAGAATGAATCGAAACTGAATATTATTCACAAAAGAATAGGTTTGTACATTCAAGACTCAAGGGCCTAACCCCTTTCACAGGCTAACCTGTCAACACTCTAACTTCTCAAAAGTCCCCCTTTACAACTATACAAAACCTATTTATACCACTCCTTTGCCTCCTATCCTAATCTCCTTACCCATTATAACCAAATACCCTATATCCTAACATTACCCTCCTATCCTTCAACAACCTTGTCCACAAGGTTGACTCGGGATATTGATCCTAGATAGTCACCAGGTATATAACTCCAATCCTCACAACCCCGAATTGTTGTTCCAGGCGAATCCCAATGAATACCAGACTCAACATGTTAGCAAGCAAATGAATAATCCCAGCCTGTAACCAAATGCAAGTGACAAGTCTCCATCCATGATGCTTGTTCCCAACATTATCCCACCGAAGGGCTCCCATCTTGGTCAATGTTGAAGAAGGACCAAGCAACGGATTCTCCTACATAGGTTCGAATGAGAATCTTCCAAGGAACTTGGCCACGCAACCACCTTGGGTATCGAGGTTAATCTTGGGCCAATTGTTAATGTACATGGAAATAACAAAAACAGCAATATTAGCAACCACAAACATAGGAACCAGCCATGATGTCCAATAGGTATCAGCTTCGTAAAGATTAGAAGACTCATGCACAGTGTAGTTTTCTTCTGTTCAGTTGTTCTTGGTTCTCCCACCGCCAGTCTCAAGATCTCTTCTAGCCATAATTTTTTTTTCTCTCAATCAAACCCAATTTCCACGTCTCAAATTTTATTCTGTAAAGATGCTTTATATCATGAAGTGGTGGTAGGCCCTGCACCTCCTGAAGTACTCGTAGTGCGCCTGCAGCACTGCCTCCAATTCGGCTTTCTGCTCACCTGTCAAGTAAATTGGTCCCTCACTGTCCACCTTTTTCTCCACTTGGCCCAGATCCCAAACCATCGGCCAAGCATCTGTCAACTTTAATAAAGCTCTGGACAAAGCTGGGTCACCTCGTATCATCACCTTCTTACCCTCCAGGAAATATCCCATGGTCATCTCTTTCCAATATATCATCACTTCTCCTAACTTACCTAACCACTCTACACCTAAGATGACATCCACCCCGCCTAGCTCAAATAAATGAAGCGTTTCCTCGATGTTTGCACCTGCCAAAGTCATGGCCACTTTCTCACAACACCTACGCGTCTCTCTTCTCTGCCCATCTCCCAAACTCACATGATAAGGAGGTGTGTCGTCTATGGATAACTTCAGCTCTTCCCGACTGATAAAGTTGTGACTGACCCCACTGTCAATGAGTACCAGCACCTTCCGGTCGCTTATCATTCCCATCAACTTCATAGTTATGGGTTGAGTCAACCCCTCTGCAGAACAAACAGATAGTTCCATATGTTTTGGATCCTGGTCTGTTCCTTTGTCTGCGGCGTCCCCCTCATCTTCTCTAGAAGCAGGACTCGTAAACTCTTCTCCGAAGAGCGATGGTCGGGTGCGAACGGACTTCCACATCGGAAACATCGCCCCTCTTCTCTCCTCTTATGGAATTCGGGGTACAGTAAGTTTCGCACCATCCTTCCCCTATTGTCGCTCCCTCCTGTCGTACTCCCTCTCGCACTACTCGCCGTCACCACTCCGTCTCTTCTCACGGGCCCATTACCCTCTGTTTCGCCTGATTGGTGCATGGAAGGTCGTTCGGTCTCACCTTGTACCACCGCTCCTGTCGCGCGCGACCCCGACTGTTCAACCTTGAACCCGTTCCAACTTTCCCCTCTCGCTCTGGTCACTGCGTCTTCTACATCCCGGGCGATCCTCATCGCAACCATCAATTCTTGAGGATCTTGAATGCGAACTTACCCCTTAATATCTTCCCGTAGTCCAGCCAGGAAAAACCCCAATGCCGGCTCCTCTGACAAGCCCTGGGTCTGACCCAACAATATCTCGAAACTCCTAACAAATTCCTCCACTGTTCCGTCTTGTCTCAGCGTCACTCGTACGCAATTCCTTGAAATCCTCCTCTGAAACAATTGATCAACCCAGCTTTCAGCCCAGACCAAGAATAGTTCTTGGCTTTTTCTTTCCAGAATTTGAACCAATAACTCGCACTCCCTTCCATACTAATGTAGGCGAGCTCTACCTTGTCCTCCTCCGCCACTTTCTGAATGTCAAAGAAACGTTCCGCTCTGTTAATCCAATTGTGAGGCTCCAACCCTTCAAACGACGGTAGGTCAACCTTTTTTCGCCAATTTTGCTACCCCCTTCAGAGCTTCCATCGTGATCGTTCGGCCCTCCTCCCATTAGCCTCATCATTTGCTGCATGTCAAGTCGTATCACAGCAGTCTCCGCCTTTATTCCCTCCACTGTGATCTCAAGATTCTCCAATCTTCCCTCCATATTGCTCTCCATCACCGTCACAGCCTCCTCTTGATCCGACAGGTCGGACCAAATAGATAGGTTTCTGATATAGAAACCTAATCAATGAATACTAATTCACACTCAGAAAAATAAACAGCAAGAATGAATCGAAACTGAATATTATTCACAAAAGAATGGGTTTGTACATTCAAGACTCAAGGGCCTAACCCCTTTCACAAGCTAACCTGTCAACACTCTACCTTCTCAAAAGTCCCCCCTTACAACTATACAAAACCTATTTATACCACTCCTCTGCCTCCTATCCTAATCCCCTTACCCATTATAACCAAATACCCTATATCCTAACACATTCAAATGGGTTTAGAAAACTGAATTCACTAACAGAAGGTTCATAAGTGCCAACTGGCATCATAAGGAACACTAAAACTGATGGTATGAGTTGTTGCGACTGGACACTATTTATTTACTAGTGAAAGATTATGTACAAATACAGGGTCTAACATGTCCTGCAACACCAAAGCAAACTTTTACAAACAAGCAAACAAACAAGAGTAAATTATGCAAAATATTATTTAAGAATAAAAAGGGTTCTTAGCAACAATATTTATAGTTTGGCAACAACCAATCAACTAGTTAATAAGTAATTAATGTATGGTTAATGAGAAACCACTTGTTATCTTATTAATCAAAATAATTAAACTTTAAACTTCTTAAAATGTAAATAAAAAACATTTTTTTACATAACCTATGCAATCAGGAAATCCTTATGCAATTAAAAAATGTCCAAACATTTATAATGAAACTCAAATTAATAAACATGTAAATTAGCCTTAGTCAAACAACAAACTCCTAAACTAATTAAAAAATCATGAATCAACTAATCCCTAATTCTGATGCGAAGGATTGGCATCAATATTCAAAAACTAATTGAAATCAAGATAAAGAGCTAGCTCCATTCAACTATGACATTCAATCCATGTTAGATTCAGTGAAACCGAAGTCTGTTGTACACAAAAAGAAGAAAACAGTTTCATCAAGGATCTCAAATTAGGATACTGTGAATCAGCTTTAAGTGTAGATAGGATCCAATTGCAATGTATAGGTCTTGAGTCACGCATTGAATGTATGGTATAATGGGATTCACAAGACCTCGAGCTCTACAACTACAATGGTTAGCTTTTATCGTATGGTTATGCCAAGGTTATTATCAGTTTGTACCAGCGTTCTCCACCATCTCTCCTCAATTGCAATTGAGTAGCACAGGAGGTGACACCAGTATTGTAGGATTCACTCGGGATTATAGTCTAACGGCTGGCACACAACCACACCTTTGTAAGATCTGATTGCAAGCTATAAAATTGGAGTGCTAGATGGGAAGTAAGGGCATGCGTGATGTTTATAGAACTGTGAGCTAGCCAACTACAACAGCTAGCTTTTGTGGTGTGATTCTTCTATGGTTAGTATCATGTTCAATATCTAAATAAATTTGCAGAAATGTTAGTACTATCTACAGATCACTAATAAATATTTTGACAAATTATACTGCTGTAGCTGCTTATATTTTATTATCTTGTGCAAAATTCTAAATTATACAGGTAAAACTAGCAGAAAAATATCTACCAACAACCTACCCCTCTGCACACCCTTGAGCACTCTCCGCTCCTTCTTGTAGCTCTCTACTGGTGATGAAACCAGCTTAGCAGCACCAGCCCCAACTGCAATCAATGATCGTACAGTAGGAAGACCCCGGAGTATTTTATGAATCTACATATTGAACAATGTAAATATTATAAATGAAGAAAGCTAAAAGGTAAACCTGACATTTCCAAGGAATATAATCCAAGTTAGCATACCTGATTCTGAGATATATCTTCCAACCAATCCCCTACAGCAGTTTCACATACACTGGCCCAACCGTAGACGCCAGAGGCATGAACATGTTTGAGGTTAAGCTCAATCCCCTGGACAACATTCAAAAATATTCATATTTACTTTTTGCAACAAATAGTTTATTTTTTGAATTAGTTGCCAAAGATAAAAAGGGCCAACAATGTTTTTTACTCAATTTTCAAGGTGCACAACCAGGAGAATCATTGCAACACCAAATAATATTCATGAGTCAACAAACACGTCAAACTCAGTTTAAAAGATAATGGTCTATAATTTGAAGAATATCTTGAAACAGAGTTGTCATGTACATTCTTTGTGAAATATTATGCGAAATATTATTTAAGAATAAAAGGGGTTCTTAGCAACAATATTTATAGTTTGGCAACAACCACTAAAATAGCAAGCCTTGATGCTATACTGTTTAACAATGAGCCCATCAGGTGATAATATAGGTAATTATAAAACTAAAATATGAAAGAAAAGAGGACAGCCTGGGGTATAAAGCTGGGCTGGACTTTTTATCTAAATTTAATCAACAATAAGAAAGAAAAAAAAATTAAAAAATTGAAGAAATTTTACCTTCCAAGGGACAAGATTTACAAGCTCTACATACTTTCCATTCCTTAAGGCTGCTAGATCTACATGAGTTGGACTGTAATCCACCCGAACAAGAATAGGCCATATATCTAGCTTCTGAAACCAAAATAAATATATGAATACAATAATATTACCAGGTAGAAGAAAAGCTTTTGAATTAATGTCTTAAGTATGCTTTAAGACAGGGATTAGACCACAACACGTGTTTCTTCAACTTCATGGGAGCAACAATTCAATTCCCGTGCAACACACTTTCACCAAAGTGAGGAAAACGGACTAACTGGTATAGTAATTGGGATTTCCGTATTTCTTAAACACTTTATGTTGCCCTAGAGAACAATGTACAGTCCAAAAATATGGCAAAACATGAAATTATTATAGAACACAACTTGCCTGGAAGTAGGGAAGCAGTGCCTCTGGTGCAACTGAATGAAATACATGACCTTTATCTTGCTTAGTCTTCTCAAGCAATGATTTTGAACCCTCCAAATCTTGAGAACTATTAGGAAACTGACCCTTCAATGTGTTTTTTCTCCCAAAGAAGTCAACAAAAAAATCAAGCTGGCGCTGATGGAGATGTAAAAGCAGAGGTAAAATAGTAACATTTAACCTGAAAAGGAGAAAGAAAAGCATGTAATATATGACATACTTCATGCTTAATATTTCCTATATATTATTTTAAAAGTTCTAGGGATTGCTGTAATTAAGTGGACTTTAGTTGTGAAGAAAGACCAAAATATCTAATATCCCTGTGTATATTTATTAACATAAATACATAGCCATGAAAGTTGTGAAAAACACAATGTAACTGCCATGCCTTTAAAGCTATGAGGAAACTGGAAGTCGAAAGTCATCACAATGACTTTACCTAATAGTTGAAGAAAGTTTAAGCAATTCCTAACCAGTCAGCCTATTTCACTCAACTAATAGTAAGGTTTACAAAGGCAATACCATCTCCAACAAAAACAGTCAGAATGGCACTTTACCTGTACTCCTCGAGGGGAGTAAGAGGATCTGGTCTAACTGCATCCAAGTCCAATTTAAATGCTTTCGAAAATGATTCCCTAGGATGACCTTTTGAGTGATAATATCCTAATACCTTCCAATTTAAAAATAGAAATATTAAAACCTATAACTTGTAATTTTAAAGATGTTTGAAGTAAAATCATGTAATTTAAATCAACAAAATTTTCAAAGTTACCAGTTTCCAAGGTGCATCATGGCTTCTGTCATACAGATAAAAATCTTTAACAGACACAGACATCTTAGATACATGTAGTCCACCAACTGGATATATATCATACTGAAATTTCAACCCAGACAATGCAAGTTCCATGCAAATAGATGTGTCTCTCCCAGAATGCTGCCCACTTTTCTCAGGGTCAAGCCAGTCAGAACCACCATACATTCTCCATCTTATATCAATTTTCTTAAGAATTACACGTCCACAAGTCTCACCATGTGTTGAACTATCATCAGATGAAAGCATGCCTTGATGATCTACAGCCTTTTTCATTCCAGGTTGTTTGTTTTCCTCTGCAATGTGGTTTTCTAATACTTTCAGAGAGGTTCCTCCATACCATCTACCACTTCCTCTTTCAATCTCTTTATGTTCCACATTCCTCAGTTTGTGTCTAGAAAGCTCATCACAATGAATACCTAAAGATAGCTCTGAGAGAGGGCGCAAGTCAGACAAACAATAGCTTTCTATAATCTCTGGAAAACAACCCTCTTGCAGAAATGAAGTATCACTACCTTCAGGTCCAGGCACACTCACTGGCTCAGTCAAAGTTAGTTCATGAGAAAGAACTTCAGGCTTATGCAAATTCATCTGACCAACTTCAATTAAGCTTCCGTCAAGTGGAATCCCTGATTCAAAAGGATAAGATTGGGGTGTATTATTGTTGTTTACTTTAAATGCATCTTCACATATTTCATCCATCCAGCCAGCTATTCTAGATCCATCCATTGAAAATGTATGAGGGGAGCATTGTTCAGATATTGCAGACATTGAGTCAAATCTGCAATTCTTGTTTTCAATTTTTAATTCGTTCCTTTGCTGTGCCTTTTGAACATTATGCCACCTATTCTGCAAATGCACGATAGATTCCTCCACGTCAGGAGCAAATAATTGCTGAAGTTGGGCAGCCAAACGAATCAGACCAGCAGTCGTGTCATAGCAAGTTTCCAAATTAACATGAGATTTAGATAATTCCAGTTCCCAAAGAAGACTGCTAGTACAGTTTGTTTTCAAAATTGCCTCCATAAAAGCCTCCTGAGAAACTTTAACATAACCAGATTTTTGAAGATGTTCAACACTATAAATGTCAGACATAGAATTCAGTTCCGAAATTAAATGAAGTAGAAGCCCCAAGTCATGCACTCGAATTTGGAAAACATTTTCAACTGTGTCCGCTGAAGATGAATTTGAAAGAGTTAAGCTGGATGCGGCCAACAAACAGGAAACACATTGTTCACTCATATCTTCTTTGATAAATGAACAGCTAGACTCTGAATTCAGTTCACTCTGAACTGCAGGATTCTTCAGATAAGGCTCATAGCTTAAAGCAATATCGATCAAGCACAAAGCAAAATAAGTTGTGTGAGAGTTATTATGTTCCTCCTTTAAAACACTATGATCTCCTATACCTTCGGTATTAGAAGCAGGCAAACAGAAAAAGGATGAAATTGCATTAAACCAATCCAAACGACCACCTACAGCAATAACCGTACCACAGCTGACCGTAATGGATGTCACAGCGACGGAAATCTCAGGATCAGAGAGACAAATTACTTCAGAACCAGCAAATTTGGAAGATAATGTATTAGAACCTCCTCCATCACCTCTTTTCACAACGGAGTTGCTACAAGTAATCAGAAGAAACTCATGATCAGGAAGTCCAGTGACAGACCCCCACAACTTGCCTTCACCATGAGCTAACCGGAAGAAATTTGCAGCCTTAATGCCACCAGTATTGGTGACCGATAGCACCTCAAACTGTTGAACCTTCAGCCTGAACTGACACCAAATTCCAGGAAGTTCACTCTTGATTGAACTTTTGGTTCTCTCAGATGTATCCCTATCAATAAGAATTTCAAGAGAATCACATTCCAAAAATACTGATGATTGTGACACAGAAGATTCCTTTTCAACATTGGCTTGCTTAGAAGCCGCACATGTCAATGCATTCAGTGTCTGATGTAGAAGATGATGTATGCCTTTATATTGAGAATAATTCATATTAATCACAAGTTGAGATAGATGGACATGTATGAGAAAGGATGAGCTTAAAATCATCTCTTGTTGAGTTTGAGACTTCCATTCTTCCAGATCTTTCACTGTTGATACAGACACAAACTCGTCCCCCCTTCTTCCAGTGTCCTCTTTGCCCCTAGTTTGCTCTGAATTAGCAAATAATCTGGCTTTCTTAGCAATCCAAGGACCAGTAACTTTACCCTCTTGCAAAACAACACGAAAAACAGAGAAACATCCTCTTCTATGAAAAATAGAAAAGAAGCAGCTAGCAGAAAATTTCTCATTCTGCACATCATAGGAGATGATTCCACCATTCTCATTACTTGATGTGATCAAGTAGATGTCAAGATCACAGAAACTCAATTGAAGAGATTGAGCAGATACTGAAGGAAATCTTTTCTTCGAACTTGCATTTGAACTTTGACTATAAACTGGAGCACATCCATTGTTCAAAGGTGATGATGAAGTAAAATCAAGAGCAATGAACTGTTCCCAGGGAAATGAATTGTTATGATCTCCATCCCTTTCAAAAGGAAAACACAATATCACTCTTGCATTAGATATTGATATATCACCATGCAAGCACTGTGTTGGGGAGAAAGATATCACACAGGGACTAGAACCTTCCTTCATATTACTCTGAGATGGTGCACACTTGATATCTAAGGCTTCAGATAGAATTTCCTTTTCTTTGTTATGCATCCCAAGTGATTTCTCAACTTCTTTTAGCAGATTCATGAGCACATTAATTACTGAAAAGATTACCCAAAAACTAAACGGGGGCAAGCTCAGTGAGAATGATGTGTTTCCTATGAGACAACCATCAGATGAACTTGATTGCACAGAGAATTTGCAATTCATGACACCAAAAGTTCTAAACAGTGTAACTTTCAACAAACAATCATTGTTTCCAAATGGAAAATCTGTCGCAACAGACCCAATTAATGAATGTGAATCTATATTGTAACAGGTAGAAGAAGGGAGAGCATCGAGGACCTTAGCTTGTAGGTGTTGAACCAAAGCAGTTTGATTTTTAGCATCAACTCCAATGTTCCAAAAATTAGCAACTTCTATATGCCTCACCTTTGCATCTAGAGTCATGCCTTGAGGGCATACCTATGGGGATTACAATGCATTCTAAGTTAGAGGAGGAACTTATTCAAAAACAAGTATCAGAGTAGATATAGGTAAATAGGTCTCTCAAAGAAAGCATGAAGCCATGGGTAAAGATTTTGCAAGGGGGTTTGAGGAGAAAACATCAAAGCAAAATTTACCTGCAAAGCAAAAACGATGTTGTTGCACTCTGCACCAAGATAATCAATTTGTAACCCATCCTTGTGACCAATTTCAGTGTCAGAAAATTTCTTCTGTTCATCAACACAGCAAGACAAAACAACAGATACTCCAGCAAAAGTTGCGCTGAAATTGGTTTCCATATGTTGCTGTTCTGTTTATTAATATCATAAAAAAATTAGTGAATACAAACTATCAAAAGGAAACAGCATATATTTTGTGTGCCTATTTGTTCAGCACAAACATTAGAAATAGTCGTTTAGCTCCATATGTTTACTTGTATGCAGACATAAAAAAATGCAATATTCAGGACTGAACTGCATACAAAAAGTTTAAACCAAACAAATTGAAGATATAAAGTTTCCATAACAAATAATAGCTTGAGAAGTAAATACCAGATGGAATATGCAAAGATCCAGAAGCAAGGCTGGATGCAGCAGTAATAGCACTAAAAACTGAATATGTCCAATTCCACATTCCACTGTTTCCTAAAGCTGATTGAGAATTTCTCATTCCATCAAAACATTCAAAAAACTGGTCCACACTGCAGAATCCCAATAACAAAATTATCAACATATTAAGAGTCAATAAAGATAGGAAAGACCCATGAGCTGATAAAAATACTTAGTTGATTTAGCTACCATGTACATAATAGATGTCCTAAGGAAGTGATATTTCTTTACATTGTTAACATTAGGTAAAATTGCACAAAGTACTTTAAGGTTTACTCAGAGTAACCATAAAGTTTAATTGATAACACAACACGAATTATACTTTCATTTTAAAGTTTTTAGACTAATCTGTAACAGATACATCCAATATAGATGTTTGAATGAATTTTAAAATTTTCTACTGGAGAGTGTAGTTTTCTCTGAGAGAAGAGAATTAATTGATGACAAATATTTAATCAGAAGGTAGCATAAGAAACTTTTCTATTCAACAACATGGAGCAAAAGAGAAAATATGAGATTGCCATGTTGTAAAGTTAATTGGTCAAACTAAATAAGATTTTCAGAATTGTCATTTGTCAAGGTATCCAGAGAGTCTCGCAATTTATTTCAATTAAATGTTTCTCTAATAATAATAACATTTAAGAGGGAGAAAGAAGGACCAACCTTGCCCCAAAATCAAGTTCTTGAATACCATCCTTATTGTGACTGGTATGAGTAGATAATGGTACCCAATCAGATATAACATTAGCTGCAGGAAGTAAATCTTCAGCAAGGGTTTCAGGTTGGATCAAAGAAGCATATTCAGCTGACAAACTGCCATCGGCAGTTATAATCTCACTGGAAGCACTGCCAATAGAAACTGAAGTTGATGAATGCCGTAACAATGTAGAATTTAACTGGGCAGATCCTCTTACATTGTGATTTGTGCAACCTTTTCCATTCTTATTCAGATTCTTAAGAGTTTCCCATGATTGCAATAGCCATTTAATAGAGCTGGGCTGAAATCTTAACACTATGGGATCAACATGAGCAACTGCATCCACCTTGCAAATGTCCAAGGAGCCATTCTTCCAAGGAATACTTAATTTTATACTTCCACTAAATCCACCTTTGTTCCCGGTCATGACTGGACATGTTGCTATATTTGACCCCAAAACAGGTTCATCACATCCTGCACTTGATTCATGCTGAAAGTAGAAATCCTCATTATCTATTTGGAGAAGCTCAATAACTGCTCCATGAAACTTTACAAAGTTTGTTAGCTGGCTTATGCCAAGGACATCAACATTCAAATCAGCATCTTCAGACAGACTAGTTCCGCATTGTATTTCAGAAATCTGAAGAACTAAGGTATGATGACAATGTGTCTTATTTTCTACATTATCTACAGATGGATCAAATGCAACAATTACATTTGTTACTGTAACATGGAAGCTTGTGAGCAACCACTTTATCATTTTTGCAATGGTTTTCACACCTTCGTGAACATCCATTGAAGCCAACTTCTCAGCATCATCTGATATTCCGTGTTCAGTCCTCGTTGAGCTGTATCCATGGTGATGGTTATTACTATTATCCATGCCACATGTTTCATCTTCACTTGTTGACATTTTATCTAAGCATGGAGAAACTACTAATTCAAGCCCATTCACTTCAACCTCACAACCTTTACCACTCCAAGGCATTTTAATCAACAGGTAGCCAATTGAACCTTCTTTGATCATTATGGATGATTTCTTACCAAACTGATAAAACATTTGCAGAGGAACGCAATAAGTCAACAAAAAAAAAAAAAAACTAAATAAATACTGTTGATGATTTTCAGCTGAGAACAACTCCCAATTCTATAAAAGCAATCTTAAGAGTTTACTTTGTAATAAAACTTAAACCCTACATTAAGAATTCACAGTTTCCCTATAACAAACACCTTTTGACGTACTTAGGTCCCATTTGAAATAATTTATAATCTGGCTGTCCATAAACTGTTTTCAGCTTATTCCAATAAGCTCTTAAGAATAGTTTATGAAAACAGCCTATATCTTGTATAAAACAATTATATGAGTACTTACTCAGTTAGACCTTGAGTTATTTGACCAAAATGATCCATAGTCCTTGTGAGAGAGGTGATGCATGTATGAGGAGCATATCAAGTGACAGTACTATATTATCACAAGAGATTGACGGAAAATCATTTTTTTAGCCTCAAGGCCTTGCCTGACCCTACCGACGCAACTCATGTAACTTCAATTTATCATCAAAAAAGGAAAAAAGAACATTGACAGAACCAGAGTCGACCGTTAAATCTCAGCTAGCTGGCCAAAACTAGAAGTTACAGAAAACCACATGACTTTACATCCTAACCTTGACCATACATACATGACCGAATGAAAAGAATTTAATCCTCTCCCTTCTATGTGTGTTAATAAACAACTAATTCAAGTTAGACTTCCTTCCGGGCTGTTGGCAACACACTATTTATTAAAATTTCATACCTTCCTTCAATACTACCAACCAAACCATCATAGAAAAGGCGGCGAGAATAGCACGAATACCTTGGTGTTGACGAAATCGACATTGAGAGCGAGATCGGAGAGCTGAATGGTTCCCTCGGAGAGTTGGACGTCGAGCTGGTCGAGGTCGAGGTCGCCGAGAATGAACTGGCCAAGTTTCTTCTTGAGGAAGAACTTGCAAACCCTCTTGAGGGCCCACCGCGAGAAGGTGGCCTCGGCGGATTTGGCAAAGTTCCGCCAGGGAAACATGGCTGCGGGAAGGAGAACTGGGCAGAATTAGGGTTGGGATAGAGAATCAGGAGGGAAAATCGGAGGGAGGGATGTTGGGAGGTGGCGGCGACGAACCATAAAGCTCCATAAGATTGGCACGCAACCACGAGATTGTAGGAGGAAAAGGAAGGATGGTTTTAAATTAAATAAAAAAATTTAAAAAAAATCTACTTCTACTTTTTCTTTTCTTTTTTCCTCCCCTTTTCTCCTCCTCTTCCATCAAATTTACTTTATCCTTTTCAAAATCAGTTACTTCGAATTATAAATTCGGTTAACAATAACAACCAACAGATCATAAATACAACTATTAATTAATAAATAAATTAACAATTCTCATACTATTTTATTGTCATCTAAATTCTTTTTGTTTTTTGTAATTTATTTGTTTTATAATAGAATAATAATACCAGGACCTTATAAGAATAATTTATATTTTGAGAAACTAACCATTAAATCATAAATACATTTTTATTTTTAATATTTGTAATATTTATATTATCATGATTTATTTTATATTTAAATAGAGCACTTTCAACTTATTTATGTTATATGATAGGAAGATATAATTAGAAATTTATATATATATATATATATATATATATATGATCTTTTCGTATATATTTTCTTTTGTTGGATTTACTCTTTTCAGTAATTTTTTATGTTAAAATAATTACTTATCAATTTTTTTCTTTTAAATGACTATTTTTTAAAATATAATCGTTTTTTTAGTTTGATATTTTTAAACTTAACCTTTTTTTAAAATAAAATAGTTATATAATAAAAAGTTACGTATAAAATAAAATAAAATGGTAATATTCAAAAAAATTGTTATTACTAGATGTAATTTACTAGTGTCATGTATAGTCTATATATGTATAAAGAAAATTAATTTCACTTGTCTAACATATAACGTATATAAAAATAAATCTTAAATGTATAGTAAATATTGTTTTATTATTGTATTTCAGATTTATAAAATTTTATATACATGTAAATTTTACATTTCTTTATAACTTATTTTCCAAAATGAAATTTTAATTTACATTACTTCTAGGAATGCAAATTATTTTATAAATATATCAAATTTTTCAAACACTACTATAGTTTTATATATAGGTAATCTTCTACACAATCATATGCTCTTTGTATCACATGATTATAACATAGCAATCTAATACACAAAAATATAAGGTAAATTAACATGAATAGTCACATTAGACAATTCATAACCATATAGTTTTCTACACATTTAACATTAACAATTCATATAAGTATCTCTCTACCATGCATTCTATACATGATATTATGACCTACTTCTCAAAGATTTTGTGCATTGAATCGAGTCTCATAGATTTTGCATATGTCATATAGACATCGTCCTCTTCAAGTGTTAAATTACTCTACAGAGCTAAAGTCCTTCAAGACCAATTTCTCCTCATATGATATGATATTTTTTTACAATTCTACTATATATGACTCCTTTTCATACCATACTTCATAACACAGAAACTTCCATCAACTTTCACTTTCTAATTATCTTCTTCTATGTAAATCAAATAATTGGTAGAGTTTGAATAATTTCTTTACTTGAGATTACCGATTTAAATACACTTACGGTATACATTAATAGTGATTTTCCTACTTCAAAAACACTATACCAATTAATATGACATAGCATTCAACTTCTTAGTTTATGCTATACTTAGTCTCACACATACAAACAAGCAATGCGTATGTGTGTAATAATAATGAATATTGGCTTCAATGCCTTAGCTCTTCTTAATCTTACACATTAAGTTATAGGCTTATTGTCTTAGCTCTACTCAATCCCTACACAATAGATTAAGATATCGTGTCCTGACTTTACTTAACTTCATGTATATGTATACACATATACTTTTGTATCAATAATAAATTTTGGCCTCTTGTGAAGGCTCTATTCAAGCTCACACTTGTCATTATTCTATCTCACTGTAAAAGAATACATCATTTGTAAAAAGTTTTCTTCTCTTTTATTCAAAACACTTATATTGTCATTTAATAGAGTATTGTCTAATGAATACACTCCACTAGATGACTTAACACTTAAAAGAAAAGGACTTGTCTGATGAGTGTATGGTCTACTCATCTCATAAACTTTTTAGTATCTCAGTTTGACATGATTGGCTTGGATAACGGTTGAATTTACCGTTATCTATCCTATAATTTTGATACTAAATTAACCCTTTTTGACTTAAAAACTTGCTTGAACTCTTATTTTTAGTATATTTTGTGAGTAAAGAGAGTTGAGGTTATATTTTATGATTTTATTACTAAATTTCATTGATTTTGTAGGTTATTGGGATGATTTGGAAGAGGAGTTGAAGTATCAAGGAGTTAAAACTCAAAAGGGATAGAAAAAGCACCAAAAAAGAAGGCTATAAAAGGTCACAAGACACTTGACTGCCCTTTTCTAGGGCCCTCAGCGCTAGAGGCTCACAAGCACGCCTGACTGCCCCCTTTTAAGGACCCTCAGATTCAAAGTCTAGCTTCAACGCCTAGGCGCCCTTTTTGGGGAGCTGAGCGCCAACTTCTTGTATCGCACACCGCCTAGGCGCCCTCTGAGGGGCCCTGAGCGTTATTCCTCTCACAG
Organism: Vigna radiata var. radiata; assembly: GCF_000741045.1. Classification (NCBI taxonomy): domain Eukaryota; kingdom Viridiplantae; phylum Streptophyta; class Magnoliopsida; order Fabales; family Fabaceae; genus Vigna; species Vigna radiata. The sequence continues at coordinate 6,897,799 of NC_028357.1, read as the reverse complement.
CAACGCTTGGACACCCCACTTAGAGCGCCAGCGACGCGGGCTTGGACTTTTTATTTGATCTATTTAAGGACCTCTGCACCTTAGGGTTTGTATCTTTTGGCAGCATAAGCGAAAATTCACACTTTTCGACCCTCTAGAGGCAGAATTCGAGAGCTCTCCTCTTTGATTTTTAGGGTTTTTCTATCTTTTTCATTTCATTATTCACCTAGTTTCTCCATGACGATGGAGAACTAAACCTTATTTATTGTTGGGGAAAGATGTAATCTTGTGAACTCTCATGTATTTGAATTTGTTATGATTTATATAGGCTTCTTTTATTAATTGTTAGGGATTTTCTCCTATGCTTATTACGTGTTATGTTTTGATCATTCATAGCATGATTTTATTGTCTTCTTTGTTATTGGGAAATACCTAGAAACCACGATCTAGAGAATTTCTCCCAAAAGCAATATTGCCTAGACATAGGAATAAGAGGTTTGGTTGTCTTAAGCTTCTAAAAGTAATGTAGAATTAATTATTAGGGATGCAAGACATTATGGTCTAGTAATTAATGATAGACTTTCTTTGTCGAGACACTGGGTTTTAAGTAATTTAGAAAATGACATTAACAATTTAATGAAGAAGAATTCTTATATGCATGAGAGTGAATATGTGAAATCTAAACCCCAACAACATAATCATCTCATATTTTCAACAAACATCCACTCATTCTTGTGTTTTGCCCAATTGATCAAATTGCATTCATATATTGTATTTGCATTCCAAAATCAACAAAATGTTCTTTTCAGTTTTAATTAGTTAAGCGATTACATAACTGTTTAGTGTCATGAGTCTTTTGGGAAACGATATTTGGTCTTACCATTTATTATTACTTGATACGATTCAGTACACTTGCTGACATCATTAGCAGGCTTCTACTTAGACTTTCTCTTTCAACTTTTTCATAATCATATTGTTTGATCCTTAAAATAATTAAACTTAATCCAAGTAATCTCAAACCCACACACTAATACTCTATTATAGACAATTGTGTAATACTTTCTCCATTAACTATAGAGTACTCTATAATAACATCAATAATAATAACATTAAATTTGTAACACCCTAATTTCTGAGATGTCACGGGTTATTAAAAATCGGTAAAATTCCAAATTTACATAGCGCGGAAACGTACTTAAAGAAAACCTTATGCAATTACATTATTCTAAGTAATAAAATAATGAAGGAAATATTCCAATTATATTGCCTTAATTTGTAAAAATAAAATATTTAAATGAATACCAATGTTATTCCCCATTCTCTCTTTATTCAATCGTGCTTCTGGAACATTTGTAACATTATCTGCTCACGTATGACACATTATATGATTATCGACGATAATTTCATTCACAAACACACCAACACAAAAATGTATAAGGTAAGCTACCAATAAAACAATCATAACAAATAGATACACACGTCTTGATTATATCAACATAATCAAACACACAACAAGATACATACTTTCTAATTATACCAACCATAATCAAACAGACGATAAGATACATACCTTCTAATTATATCAATCTTAATCAAACACCCATACATAGTAGTAATAACAATAACATTTCTAATCCTCTAACATAAATAATTCAATTATACTAAATTACTCGATCCTCGATCCCCCAATCCTTGAACTTTGATCATTGGTTCTTGATCTCTAACTCTTGATGTCATCACTAACATCTCACACATAGACCCTTGATCTAGCACCCATGCTAACTACTTACTATAACCATTATAGTAACACCATTATCAACATAATATAACCTAGAGCATCTCAAGTACCATGATCATCATCATAGATACACCACCATCACAATTATCTCAATAATGAACAACACCATGAGCATCACTATGCCATAATACCATAGTGGAAAGAGTTCATCTCAATCTTATACCCTACCTCACCAACTGTAGCCTCCCCTACAGATAATCTCCTTCCAATGCACACAAGGCAAAAGAAAGTACCTATCCGCAAATAGAACCAAGATTTACGAGGTAAAACAAGTAGACTTATCCTCCATTCTCATGTTCATCAATCACATACTCAAGTACATCTCAACAATCACTCATGCTCCATTCTAAACCACAAGTCAAACTGACCATAAACATAACCACTAACCTCAATCTCTGATTATCATCATGTTTAACAGCTCCTCAGGCTTGGATCACGTTCATTCTTCATCAAATTTTTCATTTTTCACCAAAATGCATTGTGGTAATTGATCATCACTTAAGATAATGGATTATCTCAGTAAAATTTACCTAAAAACATTACGTGGGAAGGGATAATCGATTATCATCCCATGTAATCTATTATTCCCGAAACCACACTCAAAACCAATGAGCAAATAATCGATTATAACTAATGATAATCAATTATTGCCGAATCGAAACACATCCTAGACATGATTCAAGCACTCAAACATACAGACATCAATCCTAGATAACGTGGAAACATAGTTAACACTTCATACATGCATTCAAGCATCACATACCCATGTAAACTTACTCAAACACATATAATTCATTACTTGAATCATCCAGATCCAATCATTGACATGTTATACCCCCAATAATAGCATGCAAAATAATATCCGATAAAAACACCAAATAGGGTTTTCAATAAGCAAAACTAACTACGTATAATGCTTACAAATGAGAACCAAGCAGATGAAAATTCTCGAAAACAAAGCTGATGATGCGAGGTTGTTTTCTCCCAAACTAGACATAACAATCTGAATGGCTAGAATGAAGTACTGTACGTCTGGAACCCAGTGTCCAAAAATTAGTTCGATCAAACGGTGAACGACTTCACAACGACGAAAACACCAATGCAGGTTTTATGAAATTCTCCAAAACATAGTTGCTGATGCGAGGCTATTTTTTCCCAAAATAGACATCCGATTGACGATCTGAACTGTTAAAATGAAAAACTATACGTTTGGAATCCATTGTCCAAAAGTCAGCCCGATCCAACGGTGAACGACTTCACAACGAAGAAAACACCAGTGCAGGTTTTATGTTATGCGAGAATGACTTCTTCTCTTCGTTTCTCTCTCACTTGGCTTTTCCCTATCTTCAAATGACTCTAATGTGCCCTACTAATCTGACCCATCTCCACTAAAATAAAGTGAGACATAATTGTCAACATTATTTGGCCTATTCTCCACATGGGAATGGAGCCTAATAACCTAACACTTACAATATATATTTGCATGGAAACTCTCAAGCATCATAACTTTGTTCTCTGTTAGCATCAAACCCTTTGTTGGGATAACCCAACAAAACATACATAATACATTCATAGGGAAAACTTATCACAAATATTACATAAACCCTATGTCCATTCATATACAAACTCTTACCCAATAATAACCACAAATAATCACAATCATATATACGTGTATCAAAACAAGGACTACAAATCAAGATAATTAAAAACACATATAACATACAACCATAAACAAGCAAAGGCAAGCTTCTCTATACCTTGACCAATACTAGAGTTTTATCTACAATCCCAAAACACCACCAATCTTCCCTTTGCCCTAAGGGTTTTTGTTGTTATTTCTCTTCTCTCAAACGTCTCTCTATCCTTTGCTTCTCTCTTTGATTTAGAGTTTCTAGTGTTTTTAAATACAAATATCATCACTTTCTTTATTTCTTAATATTTTTAATGTCATTAATTATGATAAGTCTAACAATAATATATATTATCATTATCTAGTCATAATATTTAATTATATCTTTTTCTCTAATAATAATATCTCTTTTAAATTTTAAGATTATATTTCTTATTTTAATTCCTGCACCTATTAATAAAATGTAAAAGATCCTTTTATCTATAGACAGAAATATACATATAATAAAAAAAATAACATAATAATTATGTCTAAATAAATATATACACACAAAAACATTATTTACCATATGAAAAGACCAAAGTTAGACAAACTTATTTCTAATAGTCATATTTTCCCGGATCTTACAAAATATAATAATAATAATAATAGTAATAATAATAATAATAATTATAATAATGATAATAATAATATTAATAATAATAATAGTTTTAATAATAATAATAATAATAATAAAAATATAATTAATAATAATAATAATAATAAAAAAAAAAAGTTTCTTCTTAAGGTAAGTTTCTCCTTAAGGTAATTTGATATATATAAACTAAATATTATGTTTACAAATTTTGAAATAAAAGTGTCTATAGGTGTCTATTTATTTAATTTAAAAAGAACTTTTTCATCTTTTTTCCATCTTTATTTTTTTATTAAATAATACTGCTGACGTGTTTTAGACAAAATCTATTTCCATACATAGATAGTATCATATATCGTTTATTTATATCACCAATCTCGTCATTTTTGTGACAACCGATCGTAGCTGCCGAAGTGTAAACATAGCAATGGAAATCAAGCCTGGTTTGTCAGCACTAGTTACTGGTGGTGCCTCCGGAATCGGTAACTCCTTCTTCTCCTTTATGTTATTCATAATCTTATCCGTCACTCTTCTCTCCCACTTCGAAATTATCGAATTCAAATAGTTTCAAAAATAAGCTTCAGTTGACTTTTGGAACCGATTTAGCGAGCTATGTTCGAAAGTTTTGCCACTCCTGAATTTAATTAACACAAACTGTTAAATATGTTGGCGCTCTTTCGAATTAAGGATCTCATTCCTTCCGTATGACAGTTTGTTGCGTAAGCACTTCGTTCATTGGTGCCGTTTCATAAAGAATCGGTACTAGTTTAATTGGGAAGAGAAAATATAGCAAACTACATATGAATTAGTTTGTTTAGATATTTTTTTTCATAAATACTATAATTTTTTTATGAATTAAAATTTATTTTCTACCATTTAAAATCAATTTTGAAGGAGGCTACAACCAAGTTAAGCTTAAGAAAGATAGCACATTTTGATGCATCTGCAACCAAAATATACGCTCGATGAGATTTAGTTGTATAACGTGATTCACTTGTACCATTTTAGCGTGTGATGTGATTCTATGTTTCTGGTTTTTGTATAGGCAAGGGTCTTGCCTTAGCTCTTGCAAGGAAGGGTGTATTTATCACTATTGTGGATTTCTCTGAAGCAAATGGAAGAGAAGTTGCAAGTCTTGTTCAGAAAATTAACACCAAGTTTCATTCGAAGTTGGAATTTCCCTCTGCAATGTTTGTGAAATGTGATGTGACTGATGCAAGTAAGTGGGATATAATCTATTAACAAGCCATTCACCTGGCTTCTGGGTGCTGGTAGTTGGAATTCTTTTCTTATAGACTCTTTTTAAGATCCTTAGCAAATCTTTCTTTGTTCTTCAATGGAAGTTTAGTCTTTCCATTTGGTGTAGTGATGTAACACCACTTAAACATGAAAATTTGTAGTTATGGAGACTCGAATGGCAGAACACATATGATAAAGTTTCATAATCTGTAAATGAATTCTGTGTTCCAAGTTCCAATTTCTAAGTTTTAACTATTATGAGGTGGGATCTACACACGCAAACATACAAGCATTTGCTGTTTAGATTATCTTTGGTGTACATAAATGTATATTAATTTATAATTATATACAGGGGATTTAGCTGCTGCATTTCAAAAGCACTTCTTGACATATCGAGGTCTAGACATTTGTATTAACAGTGCGGGGATTTCTAGTTCTACACCATTCCGTAGTGATCAAACAGATGGTACTCGAACATGGAGGCACACTGTTAATGTGAATTTCACTGCTGTTATTGATTCCACTCGCCTTGCGGTAAGCTTGACAAGTTACCTCGTTTATCCAATATCCTTCGATTAATTATTTGCTTTATGCTGTGAAAAGAAAGTTGTTTCACGATCTAAATGACATAAATATTATAATTTGCTCCCGCATAATCACATTATAGATCACATACTAGAGTTCACTACTTTTCTTTTTTAAATGAGAAAAAGGGGCCAAAACCATTGTTTATGTTGGAACTCATTATCTTCATTTTAATAGATTAAAGCCATGGAAGCTGCCAAAAGGCCTGGTGTGATTATCAACTTGGGTTCTGCTTCCGGTCTTTATCCAATGCTCCTTGACCCAATATACAGTGGCTCTAAAGGTTTGTTATTTACCAGCTTTGATCAGGGTACACTCCTTCAAAACAAATTTAAAAAAAAAATTTGCCGGACAAAAGAGCTTAAAGACCTATTCAATTCAACTTAAGTGACGCTGTTAACAACATGAGCATTCATACTTGTGGATGACCATTTAGCTTAAAGTAGGGGTCAAGCAAAAGCCAGTGTTACCGTGGTCTAAAATTTAGAACTGCTATTTTTGAGAATCAGTTCTGAGGTATTTGAGAGAAAACTGAGGAACTATTATTGAATGTACATATGATAACAGTACAGAGGTCTCCGTATATAGAGTTATACAAGGTTACCTAACTAGCTAGACGAACTGTGAAAATTATATCATGAATAGTGATACCTGTTTACAGCTGTCAGCGGTATTGACTTGACTAGGCAATGTTATCTGATACTCTAAAACATCGACTATTTATTAAGATTTTCATCTTTTTTTTAGTTTTTTTGCCTGTTTCAAAATTTAATTAAGAATGGGGTTTGCTGTTATCCAAATCATGAAATTTGTGATTATCTTCTGATCCTGAGTCGCACCTCCTTCTGCCCCACAAATAAAACTAATTATATGTCCCAAAAATAGAAAACAGAAACAGTCACTGACAGTGAAATCTCCTTGTTGTGCCTTAACATATATTTAAAAAACTTCAAATAAAGATAAAAACATATAATATAGCTTTTCAGTGAGATTTAAATAATGGTTTCAAATCTCTATCTGTAGAATTTATGTAAATTAAGTTGCTATATTGCTTCCTAAAATGTTAAAATATACTTCTGCAGGTGGTGTTGTTATGTTTTCTAGAGCACTTCGTCTATACAAACGTCAAGGAATTCGAGTCAATGTGCTTTGCCCCGAGGTAAGATCGACTTTGAAGAATGGATGTTCTTAGTTATATTATTATTCTTCAATCTATGGAAATTCTTAGAAAGTAGATTTTAAACTGTACTCAATCTCACAAAATAAGCTTATAACGTGAGATTTGCACCCACTTATATATTATAAATTTATCATATCTTTAGTTCATATGTAATTTTCAACACACCTCATGCTGACGATTAGACATTTTGAGCATGAAACTAGATATTTATGAATGATTTGATAGTGACACACTAATAGGTGGCATGATAGGTGCAATGAACTTTACTAGAATAAACTTTGGTACCATCTTAGAAAGTAGACCTTAACCGTAACTCAACCTCACAAAAGTGATTTGTAAGGTGATATTTACTCTTACATTATAATTTAACTATATCTCTAATTAATGCCAGAAATATTAGATACTTTGTTGAAATTGACTAGAATTTTTCTGAAAAAAGTTCCTTGTGAGATGGAATAGACTAGTACTCCTGGGTATTGATTTTGTTAAATCATTAATGCGTTTCATTAATTTTTGGTTCTGGACCGAAGCATTGAGATGCTATTTTGGGTCCCAAGTTCCAAGTCGCAACTAATTTGAGCTGAGTTACAAGGACATACTTAGGGGAAGTAAAGCTTCCCATCCCAACGCTTTTCTTCTTTTTTTTTTTTTTTTTTTTTTTTTTTTTTTTTTCTGTTAAGAGTCTCAAACTTGAAAGCTTGGTTGGAACCAGGATCATTGCCTTTCAGACCAACTTGTGTTAAATGTGTTTTGATTTTCAGAACAAAATTTATTTTAACTCTTTGTTAAAATGAGCTATAATGTGAAAGTTTGGTGCAGTTTGTTGAAACTGAGATGGGATTAAAGATAGATCCCAAATTGATCAACTTGATGGGGGGCTTTGTACCTATGGAAATGGTGGTGAAAGGTAAGTCTATAAATTTCATTGTTCTCTCATGTGGCTTGAGCAAAAGAGAGTGGCCGCATTGTTCCTTAACTTCGTAGCTTTCTAAATCACAAATTTGTAACTGCTGCTTTGCATGCACATCTCTTTAAATAATTTAACATGCTTAAGTGCATCACTTTTATTAAACATATCTAGAAATGATCTCACATGATTAGTCTTGTATCTAAGTATTTTATAAGTATCTTGGACAGTATTTTGAGAGTAAATTCTGCATTGTGTTAAACTATTTATAAATGTTTAACCCTGTGTGCTCTATACATACTAAGGATTTAGCCTATGCCTCTCTTTTATTTTAACAATTTGACCAAAATAAAGTATACAAGTGAGGGACAACTATCATTTCATGAGTTAGTTTTTGGTGCGGAGTTAGTCCCAATTCCTTATTATTAGATGATATTAGAGTCTATTACTCATTATTGTTAAACTTATATGGCCACATGTTATTGGACAGTTATCAGCCTACACACAAATGTCTAGTTTATCAAACTTTCTATTCAATATATCCAATCTTTCACATGAGCTTGTTTTAACATTGACCAGTGATATACTAAGGTGTAATTTAGTGAGATGGGAAGAGCAAATCTCACGTCATGAGTTAGTTTTTAGAGTTGAATTGGGCTTAATCCAAAACTATTATAATATATTTACTGGTTTGATTAGATTTTAAGTTTCTTGTAAAACTATTATTTGGGTTTAGTGCATATTTTGTATCTATCAATAATTCTATTTTGTTTGAAAATTGTGCCGTTAATAATATTTGGTCGACATTTCATGCATGTTATGAGATTGTCCATTAACTCGATAAATAGTCATTGTTTCTTATGTACACATGAATTTTGATATGAAAGCATTTTAACCTCTCAAGGTGCTTTTGAGCTCATTACGGATGAAAGTAAAGCTGGTCATTGCCTATGGATTACAAATCGTCGGGGTATAGAATACTGGCCCACACCATCTGAAGAAGCAAAGTACTTAGTACGTTCCTCTCGTTTCAAGAGAAGATCCGATTATAAAGCTCCATCAATTAAACTTCCCGAGACTTTTGAGAAAATGTGTGTATTTGAACTGTCTCTCTTGTTATAAAATATACTGCCTCCGGAGGATGTTTATTTTCTATTTCCATAGTGTTAGAAAGGGACCATTTATATCTTCTAATTGACGGATCTGATGACTATTTGTTATAAAATATACTGCCTCCGGAGGATGTTTATTTTCTATTTCCATAGTGTTAGAAAGGGACCATTTATATCTTCTAATTGACGGATCTGATGACTATTTTCTTCTCACAATTTAATTAATTGAAAGATGCTTTATTGCTTGCAGAGTTGTCCACACCTTGACTCACAACTTTCGGAATGCAACAAGCATTGTGAGAACACCACTGAAATTACCTATCAAGCCGAAGCATGTTCTTGTTAAGATAATTTATGCTGGTGTGAATGCTAGTGATGTAAGTTCAGATATCTTTCTAAGAGGACTTGTGTATGCATATTGTTTAGTCTTTTTTTCTTTCTTTCTTTCTCAATTGTCTCTATTAAGAGACATGTCCGTGCCCTAACTTGCTGAAGAACAGCCTCGACTTTGGAAAAAGATACAATCTTCACTGTTGAACTTGTCAACTGAAGAATTATTCATTAGCTCAACACATGCATGTTCAAGTCAGAAACTGCACGGCTTACCATAAAATACACACTAATCTAATAAACACGTGACTTTTCTGTACATATAGAAAAAAAAAAGGCTCTGTTTATTTATCGTTTAAGTATGTTACAACTCTTCAAGTATGTTAAAACATCATTAATTTATCATGTTTGTAGTGTGTTCGTGGATAAAACATGTGGAGTCTCATGATATCAGATCCTCATTTTTGAATCTATACTTGCTTGACGCCAATGACTTGGAAAGTTACGAAGTATCTATATTGAGTAATATTAGTTTTTAGTTTTTTTTTTTTTTTTTTTTTTTTTTTTACAATATAAAGCTTCTCCCTGCTACACAGTTTTTTCAAGCGTTATCACCTCTAATTATCTAGAACATTTATTTTAATCTATAATCTATAATTCTAACAAGTGTGAACAATGTAGGTAAATTTTAGCTCAGGCCGCTATTTTGGTGGAAACAACAATGATACTGCTTCTCGTCTTCCATTTGATGCAGGATTTGAGGTATAGAAATATCCCCATTTGTAGATATCAAGATATGAAGTATACCACTTGATGCAGTGGACTGCTACTTATATTTGTACATTTTTTTGTTATATTTTAGGCTGTAGGAATAATTGCAGCAGTTGGGGACTCTGTCACTGACTTGAAAATTGGTATGCCTTGTGCATTCATGACTTTTGGAGGCTATGCTGAATTCATAATGGTGGGCAGTGCTTAATAATGTTAATATTTTTTATATTAATTGGATAATTATTGGAGTTTCCACGTACTACGTATTTATTAAATCATACGAGGTGATGATACTGAGGTGATTCTTATGACAATGTAAGTTATTGATGATGTCTTGTTACATTGATTAGATTCCTTCAAAACATGCCCTTCCGGTGCCTAGACCAGATCCCGAAGTTGTGGCCATGCTTACATCAGGGTTAACAGCCTCAATTGCGCTAGAAAAGGTTAACTAATATAAGATTTTCTCCTTTTGTTCAGATGTATCCTTGTTACTTCTCTGTTCATCTTTCATATCAATGTAACTCAAGTTTTTCAATTATTTACTTTATTTGAATCTTATATTTGGTTTCAGCTTGTTCTGACCCTAGTTTCCTTTTGTACATTGAAAAGGAAGGACGGATGGAATCTGGAAAAGTGGTCCTTGTAACTGCTGCAGCTGGAGGAACTGGGCAATTTGCTGTTCAGGTACTTCATAAATCCTGTGCCACTTTTCTCAACCATATGCATTTGTGCATATGTTTTCAGAAACTATTTGTTCCATCAAATCGAAAGTTTGTTGATATTCTGTAGAGTTAGGCCAAACCTGGATAAAAAAATTAATGTTTTGCAAAAGAGTCTGCGGATTTTGTATCTTTTAGTCTGAGTTTCGCACTCTTTTTATATTGTATACATTTCTCACGGATACACTATTTTATTCTTTCTTTTATTCAAGCATTACTTGTTCTTGAGGTCACACAAAAACCTCTTTTATATACTCCCTTGATTCCTTAATTCCAAAGATAACTGACATCTATTTTAACACTAAAGATTGCTTGTTTTTCTGCCGTTTCTTTAAATTCTTGGAGATGAGGTCCTACGTCTATGAAATGAAGAAACAGAAAACAAAAAAGTGATAGAACAACCAGAAACTACAGAAACATTCAAGACAGGTTCTTGATTGACTTTATTATGAGGAACTTTGTTTCTGCTAATGTGGTAGAAAACACAAGGTACAAAAATTGAGGTCTTATGAGAGGACCTTAAGCTCTATTTACACTCAAGGTACAACAATGACACTTAGGACCTTGTTTCTTTACCTCTTGGCAAGCAAAGTGTTGGTTGCCGTTGGGTTTATACAATGAAAATTGGACCCGATGTTCAAATTGATCAGTTAAAAGCTTGCTTGGTTTCCAAGTTATATACCCAGATTTTTTTATCTCGATTATGGTGACACCTTTTCTCCTATGGCCAAAATAACTTTTGTTTGTCTCTTTCTAGCTATGACTGCCATTCATCATTGGCCTCTTCATCAACTAGACATTAAAAGTGCATTCTTACATGGTGAATTGCAAGAAGTTTATATAGATCAATCCCTTGGTTTTCTTGCTCCCGACTATTCTCGTCTTGTTCGTAAGCTTTAATGGTCTGTCTATAGTTTGAAGCAATCTCTTCGGGCTTGGTTTGGTCGTTTCAGTTCTATCTTGATACAGTTTGGCATAATCAGGTGTGAGGCTAATAATTTTGTCTTCTTTTTTCACTCCTCTTCTAAGAAGTGCATTTACCTTGTTGTTTATGTTGATGACATTGTCATAATGGGTGACAATGAGACCAAGATTCGACAACTCAAAGAGAACCTTTCACAACAATTTCATACTAAAGATCTGGGCTCTCTAAAATATTTCTTAGGCATTGAAGTTGCTCAATCTGCTTCTGTAGTTGGCATTAATCAACGTAAGTATGCCTTGGATATTCTTATTGAAACTACTATGCTTGACTGTCGTTCTTGTGATACTCCTTGTTAAGAAGCGGACTTTAAGCCTGATTCAACCCCACAAAACCGGCTTGTAAGGTGAGGTTTGCACCCACTTATATACTTTAAATTGGTCTTATCTCTAGTCGATGTGAGACTTCCAATACACCCCCCTCACGCCGAGGTATATACATCTCGAGTGTGAGACTAGATATTAATGAGTGGTCCGATAACAGCCCGATAACGGGTGGAACAATATGTCCAACAAACAACAAATATCTCTAGGATAGGCTTTAACCATGGCTCTGATATCATGTTAAGGAGTGGACTTTAAGCCCAACTCAACCCCGCAAAACCAGCTTGTAAGGTGAGGTTTGCACCCACTTATATACTCTAAATTGGCCTTATCTCTAGTCGATGTTGGACTTCCAACACTCCTATTAATCCCAATATCAAGCTTCTTCTGGGTTAGGGTGAGCCATTGAAAGACCTGGAAAGATATCGTCGCCTAGTAGGCAGACTCAATTATCTCACTATCACCAGACCTAACATCACTTTTGCGGTTAGGATGGTAAGCCTATTTCGAAATGCTCCTTGTGATACCCATTGGGATGTTGTGACACGTATCCTTCGATACATAAAAAATGCTCTAGGATAAGGACTATTGTATGAAGACAAAGGCAATACTAAGATCATTTGTTACTTTGATGCAGATAGGGCATGATCAACATCAGATGAAGATCCGCTACTGGGTACTGTGTTCTCATTGGAGGAAACCTTATCTCTTGGAGAAGCAAGAAGAAAAATATAGTTAAAAGATCTAGTGCAGAAGCAAAATATCGTGCTATGACAGCAGCCACTTGTGAGAGCTTACATGGCTTGGGCAACTACTTTTATAACTAAAAATAGGAGACATCCATGAAATAAGGCTTATTTGTGACAATCAAGTTGCACTTCAAATTGCATCAAACTCGGTTTTTCATGAAAGAACCAAATAAATTGAAATTGATTGTCACTTTGTTAGAGAAAATGTGCTCTCTGGAGAAATCACTATTGATTTTGTCAACTCTAGCAATTAGGGGGTTGACATGTTCGCCAAGTCCCTTAGAAGGCCCTTGGATTGAGTACATTTATAACAAGCTTAGTACATATGACATATGTTCCAGCTTAAGGGAGAGTGTTACAATATAACCAGCTGTTACATATTTCTAGGGAATCAAGCATTACATCTGGGAAATTAGGATGATTGATTCCTAATTATTAGGTGTATTTATTATAATTGATTTTGTATTATGCTATAAATACATTCTGTGTGATTTCCATTAGACACACAATACATTCAAAACGTATACAATTATATAATATTTATAATGAAGAATGATACAAGTATATATGGCAACCAAACATAAATATGGTAAATAGAAGATATTGTTAAAAAATAATATCAACAACATCTACCAATATCAAACAATATCAAAAGTCTATGTTTCCCTAATTAACATGAAACACAATATATCTAATAGGTGGTATCCAGATTTAAGATCCAATTTGGAAAATACCGATGCCCCAACCAATTCATCCAACAACTCATCTATAATTGGATTGGAAATTTATTGGGAATTGTCAATTTGTTGAGAGCCCTATAGTCCACACAATACCTTGAGCCTCCATTTTCTTTCTCACTAGAATAATTGGGATAGAATAAGGGTTGATAGTTGGATGACTAATTCCCGCCTTCAACATCTCACTAATCAACTTCTCAATTTCATTCTTCTTTTGATGTGAATGTTTGTAAGGCCTAAGATTAGGAATTGAAGCTCCCTCTTTAAGGTGGATTGCGTGGTCATGCTGCCTTGTAGGTGGTGGCCCCTCCAAATCTTAGAAAACCTCAATGTGGGAAGCCAACACCCTTTCCACTCCCTGGGGTATTGCAACAGATCCACCCCTTCACTTCAACCAAAATGCATGTGTCACCGTTTTGCAAATTTGTGATCAATCTTTTAAAGGATGTTGCAGCGGTAGAAAGAGCTAGATCCCCACCACTGTTCATTGATTATCTCCTCTTATGGGTAATCACAGCTTGCCAAAATCAGCCGTGACTTCTCCCAAACTAGCCAACCACTCCAATCCCAAAACATCAGCTCCTCCATTATCGAAAATGAAAAATTCTTGGCGAGTTTTCAATCCTTGAACTTCCAACACAAAATCAGTACATTTCCCTTGACACCGAAGCCTACGTCCATCTCCAATCTCTACCACATAAGTAGGAGTAGCTACTGACTTTAACCCACATCTTCCTATTAATTCTTGTGCAAGAAAATTATGGGAGGCTCCACAATCTAACATGAAAATAACCTTCTCGTCACCTATGTGTCCCCAAACCTTCCATGATTTCTTGGTAGTGAGGCCAGCCAAGGTAAACATGGATAACCGCAGAGTTTTCGTACCCTCATTGCCCTCCTCCATTTTCTCCTTTCCCTTCAATGACCCATCCTCATCATCAACCTCTTCTTTAGTGACTAACAGCATATGAAATTTCTTGTTACGGCATACATGATTTGGACCGAATTTCTCTTCACATCTAAAACACAGTCCCTTCTTAATTTTATCCTGCATTTCCTCATTTGTCAATTTTCTGAAAGATCCACGATGATGATTCACCCCTAGATTTTTAGCAAGGTGATTGACAGTCCCTCCTAGTTCTTCTTTTGCTCAGCCTTGAAGAGCCAATTGATTACCCCCTTCATGTGAAAAATTCCTTGTCATCCAACTAATCTTGGAACTCGAGCCACCCTATTTTCGACCGGGCCCTTCCCTTTAGACAATATTTTGATTTTGTCTTCCCCCATTTGAGTTTTCATCATTAATTCCGTCTTAATATCATCCCGTAAGTCATTCTAGAATATCCCAATAAGATAATCTTGATCTATACCCTTTAACAACCTTGCATACGGCTTAAATTGTTCAATGTATTCTTACACCGTCTCAGTCTGAGTTAACGTCATTAAAACTCAAAGGGATTCCTCAACATGTTAGGCTGGAACCTTCGCACCTCTGCCAATTTGAATGATTCCCAAATGGGATTGGGATTGCAAGATTCCCACCATTGGAACCAGTTCCTTCCCCTCCAAAGCTATCATTACGGCCTATATTCCTATATTCTTTCCACCTCGGATACATCTTGTAAACGGAAGTGTTTTTCTAACCGGTTGACCCAGCCAAACGTATCATCTCCCGCAAAGATAGGAATATCTAATTTACGCCACTGTGAACCTGCACTATGCTGCCAATCTTGGTCTTGTCGAACAGACTTTTGTGGAGTACCCATATTTACGCCACTGTGAACCTGAACGATTCGACCCACACATTGGTCCACTTGACATCTTCTCCACCACCACCATAAGTTCGTTAATCAAATTTTACAGTTGCTGAAAACACTCGTGTTGCTCATTCTTAGATTTTATCTCTATCACGAATCACTTCCTCAAACATGCGTTCTAAGGTTTCGAGTCTGGACTCCACTAAACTGTTGACCATAACCCTTCAAACAAATACCACAAGACCAAGAAGGATGCTCTGAATACCTGTTGATATAACAACAAGCAACTAAAGAAACATTCAAGACAGGTTCTTGATTGACTTTATTATGAACAACTCTGTTTCTGCCAATCTAGTAGAAAAGAACAAGGTACAACAATTGAGGTATTTTGAGAGGACCTTAACTCTCCCAATTCCGTTTTCCTCCAAAAACCCAAAAACTAAATTCCTGACAACCTAAACCCAGATTATATATAATAGTCTGTTACAACATGTTACAACTGTTACCTACTTATTTATTTCTCCTTTTATATACTCTACCAAATCTATGAAACACTCATGATAGACTATCTCTTTCTTAAAACATTTGATATTATCGGTGGACTGTGTAATAGCAAAATTATTTCATGTATAAACAAAAATGAATTAAAATTACAAAGCTTGCGTAAATCTATTAGTAGATAGCTTGTTAGGTGCTTCAATCTAGGTTTTGTAGTTTAAACTTCTATGTAGTTTCTCTGCATGAAAGTTTCTTTACCTGACTCAATTTGGATTATTGTGCAGGTGGCAAAATTAGCAGGGAATAGGGTGGTTGCAACTTGTGGAGGTGGGGCAAAGGCCAAGCTTCTGAAGGAGTTGGGAGTTGACAGAGTCATAGACTATCGTAATGAAGATATAAAATCTGTATGTTTTAAATGCTCTGATTCTTTTGAGAGTTCTGCTAACCATAACTACTTTTGTTGTGATTCTTATTAAAATGGACAAGTTTAAAATAATATCTTTTGTAATCTAATTAACCATTCAGATGGTTGTGGTGTCCTTGTAAATAACTTCTTCCCTGATCGTTGGCTCCTTAAGACATGCATGCATGCATATATTTCTGGTCCTTTATGTATGCACTAATTGAAATATCCAACAAGTTGTTGTTTACTTTCTTACAAATGATTCTAATTCTATTCTTTTATGGGAACTGCATATATTATCTCTTCTATTTTATTTAATGAGTTTTTCACCCATTTACCAAAATATGCCTGTTACTATTAACTATCTAGTATTGATTGTTGTAATTAGAGAAAATATCTATAGAATCTGCTTAATTAGAGAAAATATCTATAGAATCCTTTTAATTAGAGAAAATAGGTGTATGATCTTCTAGATTATTTTTTAGTACATTGTTTCCTTATTTCCTTGTTTTAGAAGATTAAATTGTTGCAAATAGAGGTAAGGAGAATGTAATCATCATGAATAAAAATAATAAAATCATTCTCTTTTTCAAGTTGGTATCAAAATTCCCGATCTTGAGAGATCTGTTTCTGCTGCAACAGTAGCCACCGCCGCCACTGTCCGACCATTGTGTTTGTCGCCGTAGTCGATTGGGGTCGTTGATAGAGCAGAAATGTGCACCTTACTCCAGTGATCACAACACTGGAAATCGCTCCGGGAAAGAAGCCGCCATGTGCCACCACCATCGTCGGCGCGTGTAGCCCACACGCCTAGTTCCAACAAGACCCACTTGCCTTCGTCGTCACAAAAATGGTTGCCGGAGCACCTGAGTTCGTTCCACGGGTTGGTGACATCCTGTTTGGCCCATATTTAGTAGATCTAAGTTTTAAATTTTGCTCCTTTTCCCTATGTAACCCACATGTTGTCATTGCCTCGGATAAAGGTCACAAGAGACACCTATTTGCATTTTCTGTGATGTCTAAAGTAAAAATTATTCCTTTGAGTCCTAATGATCTACCAAATATGGTGGGTGCCTATCAGTTGGATGGTTGGAATTTCTTACAATGGAACCAGTACATTTGAAGGATTCTCAAAGGACGTTCAAGACTAGATCACATAGATGGAGTAGGACTAGGACCAGACGATATTCATTTTCCAATTTGGGACAATGAAGATTCATTAATTATGACTTGGATGTGGTAGTCCATAATTCCTAATATGAGTAGAAATTATGTGTTCTTCTGCCAAAGAAATATGAGATGATTTAAAGAGTACTTTTTCATTAATGGGTAGAAATTATAGTGTTGAAGCTGAATTTTGAGCTCTTGCAATGTGTGAAGGACTCTGGATGAAAATCATTTTGGATGACCTTAAAGTCAAGGTGGATAACCCTATGCAACTACAATGTGACAATAAGTCTGCCATGAGCATAGCCCATAATCTAGTACAACATGACAGGAGCAAACACATTGAAATTGACAAACATTTCATTAAAGATAATCTAGACAGAGGCTTTGTGATTATAACTCATGTTCTTACTGAACTTCAGATAGGATATATTTTTACAAAAGGTCTCCTTCTAGGTAGATTTTAAGATCTTGTCGGCAAGTTAAGATTGATTGATATTCATTTACCAACTTGAGAGAGAGTGTTGTAATTAGAAGAAATATCTATAGAATTTTCTTAATTAGAGAAAATATCTATAGAATCTTTCTAATTAGAGATAATTAGAGATAATAGGTGCATGGTCTTCTAGATTATTTGCTACAAATAAAGGTAAGGAGAATGTAATTGTCATGAATGAAAATAATAAAATCATTCTCTTATTCAAGTTTGATACACCTCAAATTCGTTTCCTCCTTCTTTTATAGTTCTTTTATGTCGTACACAGAATTTCGTATAGACAAAGGCATCAATGGAGTAAAGCCCATATGGTAGCATACACGTGAATAAAAAGAAAATCTTTGAACTCCGGAAGAAATTATTTATCTTATTCTAGTGAAAGGAAAGTTGAAATATGAAATAAACCTACAAGTGAAAGGAAAGTTGAAATATGAAATAAACCTCTGTAGGAAGAAATAACTCAATACCTCTGCTGAGCAATTTGCATCGTTGAATATCTATCAACATTCTTTAGACAAATATGCTCTATCAAATAGGCAAACCTTACAATATTATCTAATTACATTTGCTAATATAAGTTTGAAACTCACTGGACATGGTCTAACGGGTTCTAATTGCTAAACAAGAATGAATTATAATTGAAGGGACTGAACAGTGATGGAGAAGACGATCCTTTACATACTGACGACCAATTAAGCACCATAAATTAAATATTTAATGAATATTCACTTTTCAAATCAGGACCCAATTTAAGTGCAGAGTGGACATCTTTACTTTGTTGATTCAATTGTGGCTCTAGTTTCTATTGGAATAAATTATGTAAACTGCTTCCAATCAACATGTTTAAAATTTTCACTTAATTTTTCAGGTTCTGAAGGATGAGTTCCCCAAAGGTATTGACATCATCTATGAGTCTGTTGGCGGTGACATGTTAAACTTGTGCTTGAATTCTTTGGCAGTTCATGGACGACTCATTATTATTGGCATGATTTCTCAGGTTTTTCTTTTTTCTTATCATGCCACGTTTTTTGTCCTTTACAGCACTCCTGAAAATTTCACTGCGACTATAACAATCCTAAAAACTACCCACTACTCTCCACACTCTTTTTATTAAGAGTTAGTATTAACTCATTTAATGATTCTTAATTCACGTAATACCTTGGATTTTATCCTCATTATGTATAGTGAAAATTAGATTTTAACCTTTTCTTATCAAAGCCACAAATTAAAAGGAACATGAAATTCTTTTGAGATGTCTGGAATGAAATTTGGATGTTAGCTTGGCTACATTACATGTAATATCGAATTCTTTTTACCTGTCCCATTTATCTGTTGTAGTAAACTGTTCGAAGAATGTATGAAGCTATTACCCTGTTTTAGTCCCTCGATAGTAGTGTGCTTGATTATGGATAGCAGTAAGTTGTTTCTGACCTCTTAAGAAATGTATTGTTAATGAACAATGTTGATTTCATTTGTTATGTGCATTCATTCCAGTATCAAGGAGAAAAGGGTTGGACACCATCAAAATACCCTGGCCTATGTGAGAAGCTCTTAGCAAAGAGCCAAACTGTGGTATGTAGCAATATAGGCTACCCTTTTAATTTTGCTGATTTCATATTTCATTGTTAATAGAAGTTGTAACTTACTCAGCTTTATTATCCATCTCATTCTCGAGTGGAACATTTTCTTGGTAGATAAGTTGAGCCTTTAAATCTGAATCCTGTCATAGCACGGAATAATGAGATGTTAAAAGGACAATTACTTGTTCCGATAACTATATCTTGATACCCAATAAATAATTTATACAACCAGTTGATGCCTATAATTTTGCTCTCCTTCCCTTTTCTTTACAATACAAAGTTTACTTCCTTTTTTTAATGAGATCAGTACTCTTAAAAGCAGGTCTGTCAAGTAGTTATATGGTTATCTAAACATAATTTTCCATATAGTGTCTGAATTTTTAACCATAATATATAAAATTTTGTACAAGTGGTATGGCCAACTCATCATTCACTTGTTTAATTGTTCTAAAGTGAACGCTTTTCGTTTCAAAACTTACAGCTCGCATGCAAAGTTCCATTTTATTTTTTTGACTTATTTATTCATACATAATTCCAACTTTTCAGGCTGGCTTTTTCCTGGTTCAACATGGTCACTTGTGGCAAGAACATCTTGACAAGCTTTTTGATCTTCACTCTACGGGAAAGCTAAAGGTTATTCATACACATTCCATCCATATATCATGATCAATAAAATTCTCGTTATTAACGGGATATATATATGAAGTGCTAATAAGTATACTTAGAAGTTAACGGTTGCCCTGCCTTTAACGTTTCTATTTCTAAACCTTTCTTGTTTCTTCATACAGATTGCCATTGATCCAAAGAGATTTGTAGGTCTGCATTCTGTTGCTGACGCTGTTGAGTATCTCCATTCGGGTAAAAGTGTCGGGAAGGTATTTACTTAACAAATATAGTGCTATTCTTTTTTAGTTGTTTAGTGACTATTCAGTAACAAAATCTAATAATATAACTTGTCTAGGTTGTTGTCTCCGTGGACCCGAACTTCCTTCCTCTAGAGGCCAAATTGTGAATCATCATCCCATGTCAAATGACCTCACAGATTATGTTCTAGCACTTTCAAAGTAGAAAAGGATAAGCTAAACTTGAAGCTCTTGTACAATTATTGTTGTTGAATGTTTCTGAAATTAGTTTCATCAGCTCAATACCAGAGCTGAAACATTCGCAATGATTTATCTTTTTTTGGATTACTTGTGTGACCGAGTTTCAAAATCGGTAAGAAATACCTGTTCACGTTTATGAAATACCTTTCACATACACGAACTCGGCGAAAACTGGCCACTCTTTCCCTCTTTTGCTTTGTTGTTACTTCTGAAGTTGAAACTGTTCAATCAAATAATTGCTAGTTCGGCACTAATGTTTACATTTCCTTTAAACCTGCCGCAGGTTATTCTCACATGACTTAATTTGGCTCTAGAAGTTTAAATTTGCCTTACACCTGCCCTCAAATTCTTCTTCAAAAAAAATTGCGATTCTTTGAAATTTAGTTGACACGTTAAAAAACTTGAGAATCTGATTTAACCCCTCAAAAATTAGAAGCGTAACGTAAATGATCAAACAGACAAAAGTTACAAACTAACCATTTAAGTCCTTAATCTTGTAAAAAAGTATATTGTTACGAGCTTTCATAACTGCCTTAGGTTTGTAAGTCATTTCCTACATTATTCTCAGCTATATGCTATCAATCAATAATATACGCAAACCACCTTAGTCAATCAATCCTGATTTCACGAAAAAAAAATGTATAATCAGTAATTAATCAAATTATCATGAATCAAATATTTAATATAGTATTAATATATCATCATACAACGCTGCTTTTCTTTTACGAGAGCTTCTTTCATGCCACTTAATCATACCATTATTGTCTTTAGAAGGGTCCCTTAAAACACTTCCTTTTTAAGTCCTTCTCCATTTATAAAACAATGACAATAACTAAGTGCCAAACAATTTGATGTATTTAGGTAAAAATATGATGCAACAGAAGAAGCTGAATTGACACGAAGATACATCCAAGACAAGCTCTTGTCAAATTAATACATCTTATTATTACAATTATTGTGCACTAATAGATGGAGACAAATCACACAACTTAACATCTCTATCAAACACAATAGTTTTGAGTAAGCCATACAAGGTAACTACTTCTTTAAAGAAGAGTCTTAAAATGTAGCTAGCATCATCTATCTTGTGGCAGGGTATAAAATGAGTCATTTTACCAAAACGATCTACTACCACAAAGATAGAATCATAACTCCTTTGAGTCCTTGGTAATCCTAAGACAAAGTTCATGTTTATTTCCTCCAAAGGGATACTAACTCTAGGAAGATGTGTATAGAGTCAATGATGAATTATTTTAGACTTGGCTTGTAACCAAGCTATGCTTCTAGAACAATGTCTCTGTACATCTATCTCATATGCGGCCAATAAAATTTGTTTTTCAAAAGACTAAGAGTCTTATCAACTCCATGATGGCCCATGAGTCCTCCTCTATGACTCTCTTTTATAAAAAGCTTCCTAATGGATCCTTAAGGAATGCAAAGTTTTCCTTTATTAAAAATATATCTCATAGAATCCATCAAAAGACTTCTTAAGACATGATGCATATGTGGATGCAAATGTTTCATCTTTCTCATAAAATTCCTTTATATCATCAAAGACTAATATTTGAGAACCTAGAGTAACTAATAATGCATGCTTTTGAGGGATAGTTCTCTTTGTCCTTTTGTCTATCCCTTTCCTTAGACCCTTCATACTTGGATTTGGATGAGTTAACCTCCCTCTTGGAATCTTTCCTAGTGTAGGATGTGGTAGGGTAATCGCTCTTAGTAGTGATTTTTCTTTTTAATTGTTGTTCCACTCTAACAAACAATTGGACTAGATCATTAGGGTCATTGCAAGGTAAGAGTTCTACCTTATCTCTAATGTCATAGTTTAGTCCACTTTGGAACCTAACAATTGTGATCCTTGGCTCCTCTCTTATCCCTACCCTTAACATGAATAATTTCATTCTTTGTCTTTACTCTTTAACACTCATGTTCCTTTGTTGGAGTCTATGGAGCTTGTCCATCAACTCCCTATCTTATTTGTGGTTGGTTACAGATTCTTAGGTTTCTAACCTAGGCAATCCACCAATACATTGCATGGCCTTGGAACCTCAAGGTAGCCATGAAAACTCTTCTTTCGTCACTCACACAATGACATTCAAACAATTGCTCAACCTCTATTTCCCATTCTAAGTATTCTTCTATGTCATTTTTTCCATATAAGGGAGGAAGGTCAACTCTAGGCTCCCTAGTGTGTTGATCTCTAGGTCTTTAAGATCTCCTAGGTGGGGTTTGATAGAAGTCATAATTGTGGTGACTACTATAAAGCTCATGCTCACTAGGAGATAGGGATGTATCTCTAGTGTACTTCTTCTTTCTATGTGAGGATTCTTCCTTTTGTTTGCCCTTGTTTTGACTCACCATGAATTGGGAAAACATGTCTTTGAGCTCACTAATTTATCTCCTTTGTTGCTGGAGCTCATCTCTTAAGTGGATGCCCTCTTGGCTAAATTTCACACTTCCATGTACACTAGACTGATGGTCACTTATGTTGCGAAGTAGGAAAGTGTTTAACAAGGGTTTTCAAAGAACTTCATAACTATGAATGAGAAAGGTTTTCACAATTGATTTTCTTCTTTTTGGTGAAGGATTTCTAGAAAGAAACTAAGGGCAAAGATGTGTTACCAATGAGGAGCAGCGGTATCTTGAAGCTACTAAAGTTTTAATGATGTTACAAGCTGAAGAATTAAAGACTCTTGTTGTATTTACATTAAAAGCATTTTTGTAGAAATTGTATAGGAATAACTTTGATAATGTAAGAACACTTAGAAGTTTTCTTGTTTAGAGAATGTTTGCACATATAATCGATTATTTGGTGTAATAATCGATTATCACGAGCTTGTTTGGAAAAGTGTTGCTTGCACAAATAATCGATTATTTCTCATAATAATTGATTATCTCTGTCTATCTGAATATTGCCCAAGTCACGTAAATAATTGATTATTTCTCAGGATATATAATTGATTATCACTTTTTGAAAAAACCCCATAACGGACACAAATAATCGATTATCACTTATGATAATCAATTATCACTGGTAGTTGGGAGTTGGCTTTTTAGATTCTGACCCCTGGGCTATATATACCTATTTTTAAAAATTTTAGGAACATCTAAGTCATTTTTAGAATACAGAAAAGTCTGAGGAAGCTCTCAAAGTGTTAGTGTGTTCTAATCAAGTCTTGTGAATAGGAGAAGCTTGCGCTTAATGGGTCTAAGGTTGAAGCAGTTCTCTTCAAGTTGATTGAGCAATTTCTTCCGTTCGTGTGTCGAAGGAAGGTGTTCTCTATCTTTTATTTTTTTGTATTCATCTGATTGTAATATGTAAAACTATATTTTTGTGAAAAGGTTAATCACTCTTTATAATGATTAACGATTGGATGTAAAATCTTTTGATTCGAACCAGGATAAAACATCTTGTGTGATTTTCTCTATCTCTTCACTTTTAATTTACCAACTGTTTGATAAAAGTCCTAAAAGAAAATCACAGTTTTTAAAAGAACTAATTCACCCCTCCCCTCTTGGCTTTTGACCGATACACGCTCTCTAAAACCTTTCCGCTGCGCGATACCAATCTCAATAATTGGTATCAGAGCTTGATTTGATAGTTTTTCAAAATTTTCGAAAATGGTCAGTCATAACCAAGTTTATGCTAAGGGTGCTTCCATCAACAGACCGCCACATTTTATTGGTGATAATTATGCCTTCTAGAAGTCAAAATGAAAATTTTCAAGGGGTCTGTTGACAGAGGTAACTAGGAAGCGGTTCAAAATGGTCCTTATATTCCCATGAGTAATGTTGATGGTGTATAACTAGAAAAACCATATTTTACTTAGACTGTTGAGGAAAATAGGAGAGCCCAATTTGATATTAAGGCTCGTAACATTATTTCTTCTGCTGTTGTACTTGATGAATTCTACAAAATCTCAGTTTGTAAGATAACACATGAAATGTGGGAAGTACTTAAAGTCACACACGAAGATACTGATGACGTGAAACGCGTAAGAAAGAACACACTTATCCAGGAGTACGAGATGTTCAGAATGCAACCTATAGAATTAATACCTGATGTTCAGAAGCGCTTTACTCACATCGTTAACCATCTAACAGGTTTGGGTAAGACTTTTGATATAGATGAATTAAATGTTAAAATTTTGAAGTCTTTGGACAGGTCTTGGCAACCAAAGGTAACAACCATCTCAGAATCACAAAACCTATCCCAAATGTCAATGGCCATCCTCTTTAGAAAGCTCTGTGTGCATGAGCTTGAGTTAAATAAATTGACTGCAGAAGAAGATCAAGGCAAGAAGAAGACTTTGGCCTTCAAATCCGAAATCTCCAAAGGGAAAAGCTCAAAGAGAGATGATGATGATGAGGAGCATATGAGCCTCATGAAAAAGAGATTTGCTAAATTCATGAGAGCAAAGAACAAGGATAAGTTCAGAAGTGAAAAGAAGGACAATCAAGGATCTTCATCAAGCATCAAGTGTTATGGGTGTGGAGAAAGAAGAGATGTCAAGTCTGATTGTCCCAAGAACAAGATAAGTGAAGAAAAGAAATTCCTAAAGAAGAAGAAAGCCTACATAGATTGGGAAGAGAATGACTTCAACTCCTCAAACTCAAGTGACTCAGATGAGGAAGTAAATCTTTGCTTAATGGATTATTTTGTGACACTAGAACTCAAGTAAGTGACTCTAGCCATGAAACTAATGAAATAGATTTACAAAAGACATTTCTTGAGTTATTGAATGAATTTGAAAAATTAGATGTTGCACATAATAAGTTGAAACTTGAATTTCATGAATTACAACTTAAATATGATAAAGCATTAGATGAAGAAGTAATTTTAAGGAATAAGATTAGTAATCTTGAAATGAAAGAATCTGAATCTAATGTGATTGAAAAACTTGTTGAATGCTTATCTTGTAAAAGTCATATGTTTGACATTGACATACTTGAAAATTTACTTGTTAAAGCAAGCAAATTTCTCTCACATGTTCAAAATGGTTTTAGATAGAACAATTTTAAAAACAAGAATGTGCATAAACATAAGAAACCTCAAATCAAAAGAACTCAGAGTTTGGGTTGAAAAATGTACTTTTGTGAAAAACAAACTGCATATAAATTTTTGCTTCTATTGCATGAAGCATGGTCATACTTCTAACAAATGCAACATTAAGCATTTTGGTGTGCCAAATAAAAAGTATGCATGGGTTAAAATTGTGAAATGATGTTTCTTTGTTTGTACTAACCACAATGAGATTGCAAACCTAAATTCTTGCTTAACTTGTTTTGTGGGAACCTTTAAAGTCTAAGAAGTCATTGTGGTACCTTGATAGTGGTTGTTCAAGACACATGACTGATGACAAGAGGATGTTCATATCTTTTGAGAAGAAGAAGCAAGGATTTGTTACATATGGGGATAACAACAAAGGAAGAATAATTGGAACCAGAGACATTGAAGGAGGGAACACATTGACAATTAAATATGTGTTGTATGTTGAAGTACTTACGCACAACCTCCTAAGCATAAGTCAGCTATGTGACAAAGGTCTCAAGGTAACCTTTGAAACTGATAAATGCACTATCTATTTTAAAAATTCTTCTGATATAACTTTACAAGGTGTTAAACATAATAACATATATTTGATAGATATTGAGAGTACATCTAGTCATAACATATCATATTTAGTTACAAAAGAGGAAAATCCTTGGCTATGGCATAAAAGGGTTGTACATACTCATATGCAACATTTGAATAAATTGATTTCTAAAGATCTTGTAATTGGTTTGCCCAAATTAAAATTTGAAAAGGACAAACTATGTGTTGCTTGTCAAAAAGGAAAGCAAACCAAATCTTCTTTTTCATCTAAAAGTATGATTTCTACTTCAAAACCTTTAGAAGTACTGAATATGAATTTGTTTGGTCCTTCTAGAATTAAGAGTTTCGACGGAAACTATTATGCACTTATGATTGTAGATGACTACACTAGATTCACTTGGATATTCCTTTTGACTTTGAAAATTATGTTTAAACTATATTTTAAAATTAAAATTAATAAATATAAACTATTTATATATTAAAAATAATTGCATAGTTCAATCGTTTTGATGAATAAAGCTTCCCAAGACTAATCTTTGGAGCTAGATCAGATAAGTTTAAAATGTAGCTAACATTTAGTATTTGCTAACTTCAGTTCCTAATTCATTTAAATTTTAGTAAGCTTTGATTTATATTCTTGTATTCTTTAATTCATAAAATTTGAAATTATTCTTTTTAATCTTTATAGAATATATGAATTTAAATTTTAGATTCTATAAACTACTATTTTTAAATTTCATATCTTTAATATTTTAACTAATTATTTTTAATTTCTAATGTTTATTTGAAAGTAGATAAATAATATTTATTTTACGAATTTAAAATATACTTCAAATAACATATACTGATATTATATCACAAAACTAATATATATTATTTGGAAATTATTATTTGATATTTTTAATTCAATGCATAAGTAATTAATTAATATCATATAATGATTGAAAGATATAATATGTGATTTTCAAAAAAGTAAGAACAAAAATCCATATATTTAAATCGAAAGCTACCTTAAATTCATTTCATAAAAATATTTGAATGTTTATTATTTTACCAAAATTAAAGTAACAAAAAGCGAAAGAAACAACCAAAACGGTAATCTAACTTCTATCATATCAACAGATTCACATAGACAAGCCAAAGCACTATCTCTGTCTTTATCTTGCTTCTTCCTTTTTTTTCTTTTTTTTCCTTTTTTCTTTTTCATTTGTGACATGCACTTCTTTACTTCTAACGGTAGTTTTTTTTTTTTTTTTTTAAATTTGGATTTGTTTTTTCATCGTCCAAAACCTTTGGCTTTGTATGGTGCCCACTTGAGTGAAAAGAAACAGACTAAAGGTCAAACGACCATAGAGAAGCAATCCCATGAGCACGCATGAGAAATTGTTGGAAAGAGTATTAATAGGAATTTTCAAATAAAATTATTTCTGCTAAAATGAAACGAGGATAATTGTGTGAAAGTTCTGTGTGTCTAATGTCTCTCTATTCTGTGTTCTGGCAATCGATCAGTGGTGTATAGAGGTGACCTGCAAAATACACTCCTATACTCAAGTTAGAATTTTTCTCTATGCAAACTTTAATCATTTAACAGTAGCCGTTATAACATTAATTACGCTTTAACTCTACTTAACTATTGTTGAGACTGAGCGTTCGTGAGACACTTTCTTACATGTTACCCACTCGGTCCTTATCATCCAGTTTGCCACCATATTTGATTAGTCAGCTATAAACCCATAGTAACAATTTCAGTTTAAATTAAACTTAATTTTGTAAAATCAAAATATTCAAATTTAAGTTTATAGATATTGATCTAGATTAATAAATAATTTTTATTTTTCATAAGAACTTATGCACACACTTTATTTTGCGTTATATCTTCTAAACTTGTATTTTCCTTTAAAGAATAAAAGGTGTTGTCTTATAGTTATAACCGAAAATACGATGTCGTATTACCAACAATAAGAAGTATTTTCTCCTTTTCAATAAATCAAGTCATAAATCTAATAAATTACTAACACCGCTTTACTGAGATTGCATCATCTTTTCTCAATTGAAGCCCAAATGAATGGCATGACTAACACCACTTTTCTGAAAATTGCAATAATTATATCCTTTCTGTTAAATTGATTTCAACGGCATTAGTGTGTGTTTGACGTGGCACGCTGAAGTGAATTTCTTACCTGACGTGGGTAGGGACACCTTAATTGACGTGGATGGTTCACGATTTGGTCTCTTAATGGCGGTGAGGAAACCAATGTGAGGCAACCACCTCATCATCCCTGCCACATCAGTTTCGTCTTTCATCTTCAGAACCCTAATCCTCTTACTAACCTCCTTGTGCCGCCACCATCACCGAACCACCACAACTCCTCTGTCAGTCACCATGCACCGTCGTCACTAGCAGTCACCATGGTCCATCTTCTACTCCGTCAACCATGCACAACTTCTCCACCACAGTTCATCTTCGCCAGAGCACCACTTAAACATGCACGAAACTTCCATAGCGTCATCTCTTTTTCGAATCCTCGGTTCACTTGCAAACCTAGAAATCATAGAGCCCTAATACAAAAAATCCCCACATCAGAAAACCCAATCGAACCATGAAACCCACTGCGAGTTCTTCCCTAAACGTGGCAACACAAAAACCCTAATTTGTGAAGGAGGGGGCTTTCGAGAATGTGGTGGTGTAATGTGTTTTCTTTGATTTTGGTTTCTGCTGGGTTTTTGGAATTTGGTAATTGCAGGTCCGCATTGATGATAAACAAAGCTTGGATGGCAGCGACAATGAAGCTTGCGAGGTGACGGCGACCTGACTGGTATGGTGCGAGGTCGATGGTGACGCGAAGGGTTTCACGAATGGAGGTGGAGCTCGTCGCTGTTGATGGTGCAATGGCGTTTGGGTGGCGCTTGCGAGATTTCCTGAATCGCAATTCTCTGGTTTCGAGTTTGTCGTTGTTCGTTGCGATTCTGATTGGTTGTAGAGCTTGCGAAGATGGTGATAATGGAGGACAAGTCACAACGGCTTGCAGTTCGAGTGCGGCAGCGCTGTAGTGGCGAGGTTGATGGATGGTGGGGCTGTCATAGTTGCTGGATGAAGAAGCTTGCGTTTGACGAAGGACGAGAGTGACAGAGGGCTTGCGGTAGCCATGGAGGTTCACGACAAAGGTTGAGGGGATGGTTGTCGATGAGAATGGCAATGGCGACACATGGTATCTAGGGTTTGGGAATTAGGGTTTATGTTTGAAGAAGAGTTGAAGGAGATGCTGACGTGGCAGGATGATAAAAGTCTAGTGTGCCATGTCAAACCCACACTAACGCCGTTGGACCCAATTCAACAGAAAAGGCTCAATTGTTACAATTTTTAGAAAATTAAGACCCAATTGAGAAATTAAAAAAAAAAACAAGACAAAATTGAGATTTCCGAAACTTAAAGAAAATTATAAAAGAACTAAATTACTCGATCGTATAACCGAAACAATTATCATGTCTTTCACGACAGTGTGGATAAGAAGTTTCTGGGAACATTTTTATGCATACGATAGGATTTTTTTGTTAACACTTTTCTAGCAGTACGTCTTTTATTGGTTTAAATTTAATGAAATTTACCAAAACTAAGAGAAAGTGAAAGTTGTGAAGCTTAAATGAGAAAATTTGAGGTACTGTGAAAGGAGTGTATAAGAATGGTAAAATTTTTGTTGAAGGTGCTGCAAACGAAGAAGAAAACGTTATTATCATCTCCCTATGAAAACAATTAAAGCAGTGAAAAACACGAAGCAACACTGGAGATTCAGACCTCCACGATGAAAATAACCCAAAAGAAAAAAGAATGAGGGTCTAAAACGACGTAGTAGAGTGGGCCACGGTGTAAGGGAGAATGTAAAACTCGGAAAAACAATAATAAATGTCAGAAAAAACAGTAGGTACTCTTGCAAATGCAAACCAAAAGCGGCTTCATTCAAATGACAAAGTCAATATTTCTCACTCCTTCCCCTTTCTTTCCTTTCTCTCTCTCTGTCTCACTCAAAGTCACAATTCAGTACCTTTCTTTCGCTATAAATTCAAAGATCCCATCAGAACAGACACTCATTTTCCACGCTCGTGGATCGCTTTCACATTAGGAGAAAAAGAGAGAAAACATGGAAATGGAAATGGTGGTTCCGGTCGACTTCAACTTCGACAGCAGCAACTGCTCCTCCCCATTTATCACCGCCCCTTCCAGCCCTCAACGCTTTGCTACTAACTCCAACTTCTTCTTCACCGCTCCCTCCAGCCCCAATGCCAACCACAACCACCATGATTTCGAGTTCAATTTCACCGGACACCTCGACAGACCTTTACTCTCCGCGGACGAGCTCTTCCTCGCCGGAAAGATCCGTCCCCTAAAGCCGGCTCCGCCGACGCCGCCCCTTCGCTCCCCTTCTCCTGTGACATCTCCCCGCAGGAAGAAGGACTTCGACCGGCTCGCAGAGGCCACAAAAGAAACGCACAGAGGCAGGAAAGAAGAAGAAGAAGAAAAAGAAGAGAAGAATGAAGCGCGAGGGAGGCAAAGAGTTTTGGTGTCTGGTCGGAAAGGAAGTAGTAGATCTTTGTCTCCTCTAAGAATCTCCGACATAGTGTGCGAATCCGAAAACATTTCTTCCTTCACAAGCAACTCCAAATCTCCTTTCCTCCTAGCTTCTATTTCTTTCACCAGAAAATGGAAGTTCAGAGATTTTCTCCTCTTTCGAAGTGCTTCAGAGGGAAGGACCGACAAGAACCCGCTCAAAAAGTACGTGATTCTCTCCAAAAACGAAGATGTTCGGAACTCCAGCTTTCGGTCCACCGAGAGCTCCGGTTCGCTCTCCAAACGCCGCGGCCCAGTTTCAGCCCATGAGTTGCATTACACGGTGAACCGGGCCGCATCCGAAGAAATGAAGAAGAAAACGTTTTTGCCTTACAAGCAGGGTTTATTGGGCTGCTTGGGCTTTAACCCTGGTATGCATCACATCTCTAAAGGAATGTAATCAATTCAATTATCTCCTTTGGATTTTCTTACTGTTCTCTCTTCTTTTCCGCAAAAAGCACTCAAATAATTTTACCATACCTTACTTCTCTAATTTCTCATTCTTAAATCATTCCAATGAACAATAAATAAATAAATCCCAACACATTTTACATCATATTTAACGAGACTATATATTTTTGGAATATATCTTTTCTTTTTATTATTAAGTTTTAAAAAATTACAAAACAAGTTAAGAGTATCGAGCTTTGGTGTGTAAGAATGATGGAAACGGTGTCGTACAGTGTAAAGCGTGTGGTTGTGAAAGAAAAGTAGAAGTGAAGGGCCAGATACCGAACTTGAAAAAAGCATAGCACAGCGTGGCCTTAACATAAATTAAAATTAGAAAAAGTAGAACACGTAAGTGCAAAATGCTAATTGGAATTTGGAAATCACCTACCAAGTGTCTGCTCCTAATACATATATATAAGATTAGCTTTGATGTTGTAGTACTTTAGAGATTTATACAACAAAAGTAATGTAGACTATTAATAAACTTTAGTTAGGAATCATTTATTATACATATTTTTTTCACCTAACTTACAATTAAATAAATATTTCAACTCTGTATAGGTTTAAATATATTTGATGTTCTTATACTCACAAATTTCTATCCATGTAAAATACAGTAATTTTTACTTTTAGATTGCAGAAATATTCTTTTTACTTTTATTTTATGTTATTCCATAATAAAATATAGCAACCACTTTTTTTAGCATTTTATTATTTTTCCAAAGACTAACTATAAACAATTATTTTTCCAAAGAAAGAAAAGTAAACAATTACAATTATTAGAGGTAAAATATATTTAATGAGAAAATATTCTTTTAACATGCCCTTTCGAGTTAACTTAGAAATAAATTCGTTTTCTATATAAATTTGGTAGAATCGATTATGAAATCAAGTAAGATCATATAAAATCATGAATTTGGAGGGATTCTAGGAACTTGAAAAGAAGAAAAATTAAAAAAAAAAATACAATATTCATGTTTTATAACATTTTATTTATTTTTATGAACAATATATTTATAAATTTTATTTATTTTAAGTTATGTAATTTTATAGATTTATTTAAATTAAGATATTATTTATATAATTTTTTTTATCTGAAATAAACTTTTTTACAAATTAAATTTACGAGTGGAGTTCACAAATTACAAATTATGTAAGTTTTCAAGTTTGATAACCTTTTCTGTCATATGACAGTTCATGTTACATGTCCAATTATTTAACTGGGTGAAGAAAGAGGGAAAGAAAATATGAATGAGAGAGTTTAATCGAGAAATAATTATTTTACAAATTGAAATATGAAATGATATGAAATACTAATATATAGTGACACTTGAGTCGAAAAACTAATAGCATGGTGTAATAAGTGATTGAAGGATATGATAATTTGCAGGTAAAGGTAAAAGGAATGTACAGATATGCATGCATGCATGTTGATGGGTTTATGCAGTCCTTTAAGCGAAAAGAAAAAGAAAAATGTCTTTTGGGAAAAGAATGAAAGAAGAGCTGTCTTTATGTAAAGGGAAGTTCTGTTCTGTCCATTGAAGAGGAAACCCAAAATGATTATGAAGCTCTGCAATTTGTTAGCTACTATACTCTTTTTCTTCCTTACTTTATTATTTTCCACTTTTGACACTACAATATACTGTAATATATAAAGCCATGTTAAGAGAATATTTATGCACATTTTCTTTGCACCTCGTTATAGTCATAATACCATGGACAAATGTATCACTTTATCATTAATGCATACTCTTATACGTTTAATATCACATATACTTACAAGTCAGGTTAAAAAGTATTTAAATATATTTTTTTCTTCTAAGACTCTAAAACGAAACAACATTTAAAAAAGTTTCAAAGTTTCAAAATAGATGACATGTTTAATATAATGATTATCTCTAACAATTAAAAAACTTTGATGAAGAATTTGGTGTTGTAATAATCTTGTATTATTACAAAAGAATATTTTGTAATGTTAATAAAACCTTGATTGCAATGTTCCTTACTAGAACGTTGGTATTTTATTAATTGGTAATGAGAAAAAAAATTGAGCAACCTTCAATTCCAATATTACACTTTTTTGTGATTTTTAATTTCTTTTATTTAATTGATTTTTTTCCTAACTCTATAAATAGGGAGTTCTTTCTCTATTTCAATGCACACCAAAATAAGTTTTTCTCCTTCTTTTCTCTTCTTAATTTCATTCTTTAGCTTTTTTTCTTCTTCTAAAAATATTCTGAGTTATTTTTATATTTTTTTTAGAGATCCTTGCTAGTTCTGAGACCCTAAAAAATATTCTGGGAAGTTTCCATTGTATCCTATGAGACATAGGTAATACACCACGGATAAGTCTTTAAGGATAGTGTAACTACACACCTCAGGAAATACTATTTTGTCAGCTTTTATACAACAATCTTAAAAACTTACAACTGACATCAACAATATGCCTTTGGAGAGCCAAACCATTGTTTTCGGAGTTTAGACGATCTTCGCGAAATCACTTTTGGATGTGTCAAAGGTCGAGGTTTTCTCTGGACAGAACTTCTAGTGCTGGCAAGAACGCGTGTCCACCCTTTTAGACATGTATGGAGTTGCTACTGCTCTCAAAAGGTACTTACACAAACCTGATCACAAAAAGAAAAATAATTTTCTTAAATCACGTCCTAATGAATCTAAACCCACCTACCGTAGAGTAAGAAACGACAATCCTCTTAAGGCAAATATAGTCAAAGGAGATGACATTATTGTTGCGGTCGTTTCTCAAGTAAATCTGATGACCAATGTGAGCAAATGGGTGGTAGACTCTGGTGCTACCAGGCATATCTGTGCAAACATAAGTGTCTTTACCTCTTATACTAGTGTAGAAGATGGAGAAGACTATCATCACGTGGAGGGCTTTGCAAGAGGTTGAAAATTTACGTCAGTTAAGGTTAGTTCCATTTGTTCTGAGTTAGGGATTTCGACAAGATTTTGATTTTGTTAGTGTATGTTTATAACATGTATGACCTATGTTCTTACTCTGTTGTTCTGTGAATGGGATCTTAGTTTGGTATGTTATTATATGATGGTGCCAGATTTTGCATGTTGAAATGTGTACTATACTACGAACATTGTGAGGTACAGGCTGCATGGTGATGTTCATGCTGCATGGTGATGTTCAACCTCCTGCAAAGCCCTCCACGTGATGATAGTCTTTGTCTACTTCTTCTTCTTTCGAATAGCAATCCCTAATTTTCGCTTACTCCTCAGGTTAAATCCCTAGCTCAGATTGAAATCCCTAATCCCCAACTTAACTAAAAACACTTTATACAAATATACGTGTCACTTAAATGATTTTTTTTTAAATAAAAATTTCACGTAATGGAATCACTTAAAATAAACAATAAATGTCTGTTACAGATCAGTACAGTGCCAACAACGTCAGTGGCAAGTTAATGGAGGGAGCTTTATTGCCTCAAATTAACAAATATTAGGATACAATTGAGACAAAAAAAAACATGAGGACCCAATTGAAAATTGGACACAAATATGAAGACTAAAACATATATTTAACCAATATCAAAAAGAAAATTACTCTTTTAGTGGAGATGTAAACTAACTGTGTAAACTTTTCTAATGACATATCTTCTAAACTTAATGTACCAAAAATACTAAACCCCAAAAGGTAGAAAAATTAAAATAAAGATTAAAATTAACACTTAAAGAAACTTTTTACTCTTCAACTTTTTGTTTCAATGTTTACCTTTTCGACAATCATCGTTAAATTTTATACTATCAATGAATCAATCTTTTATCAATGAAATTAATTTCAAAACTTGGTAGAAGTTCAAAACTTTAATTATGAATGGATTTATATTTTACTAATTTTTATATTACACTCCTTCGTGTCTTTTTTTTTTTTGAAAGAGTTCGATATAGTCTTCTCTATAAAACTGTTTATAGTTTCAATACAATCTTATATCATTACTTTTTTATTAAACATTATGTGCATGTTTTTTTATTAATAGATAATGCCAAAACTTTTAAAATTATTAATAATCAGTGTACTTTATAATATCTTTTTACATAACAAATAAAATCAACTGAATTAATTAGTGTTATTAATATATGTGATTTATATTAAGAACACACCTGAAAAAAAGGCCTTATCTGACTGTATTCAAAGAAATACGAGAAAAAAAATCGGACAAACTCTAGGTTTATTTAGAAGCGGATAATATTAGATAAACAAATTTGGATAAAATATATAATAATTTTTAAATTTGAATAAAAGGTTATTAATGTTTTGATATAAGATTTACTTTGAAAATGATGTTTTAATATCTATATTTTTAATTTTATTTTTATATGATATTTTTTTGTTAAAATTTAATAATAAGTTAAATAAAGTCATGGTTAATTATAAAAATAATTACTAAAATCACATACGCAATATTTTTATTCAAGATTCAGCATTTATTTCATTCATATAAAACTAAAATAAAAATATAACTTAAGAAAATATAACTCAATATGAAGGAAAGTCAAATAATCACTTAGATTAATCCATAGTCTAAATTACTTATATCTGATTAAATTAAATTACCAAACATAATTTTTGATAATTAGAGTGGATAAATTAGTTTGGATCCAAATCCAAATCCCTAATTAAGAATAAGAGGTAGTATATTCTTAGTACCAGATACCAAATAAATGCTACCTCATTTTCTTAGTAGAACTTGGAAACCTTCAAACATGAGCTGGAGGCAGAAGCATCACCATCAGCCGAAATCATTGACTTCGTACACATTTTAACTTGCCAACAAACACACACAATCTCTTGTTTATTTAATCCAAATTATAAAGAAAAAAATTCTTTTAACAACTTTTTTTTTACAAATAGCAGTGATTTGTGATTTGTCCGTTTTGAATATTTTTTTAAATATATATTCAAACAAACTAATAAAATGATAACACATGTCTTATTATAAAAAAATTGTTAAAAAAAATTATTAAAATATCAAGATCTAACTATAAAATATTAATAAGAATAATAGTATCATGATATACTTTTATATTTGATACAAAAAATGAAGATAAAATGATCATAAAAATAAATTTTTATATTTCTTTTAAAAAAATAAAAAAATAGTATTAAATAAATGTAAAAATTTTAAATATTATTAATGATAATTTTTCATAAAATAAATCTCAATATCACATATATCTCATGTCAAACAAAGTCATTCAACACTCATAATTGAGTTTGCAATAATTAAGGATCCTATCCTACATTTCAATGTGTCATAATGAACTGTTTCCTAATCTTGTTTTAATAACTCAACAATAATTTCTGATTTTTGTTCAGTCATAGCAGTGATTAATAAACAACATTCTGATTAATGAACAAAACTTCCTCATAATTTGTCTTTAGACGTGGAAAGCAAAATAGAGAAACACATCACATAGACATATACATGAATAAAATATCGATAACATTAAACATAAAAGAAGGTTTAAAATATGTTTAAAATTTTTAAATGTTGCAAATTTAACATTTAACATAAACTTCTTAACTCCGAGTGATTATAATATACAATTCATTTACATTATTAATGAATAATACTTTGAGATATTTTGATATACAAATTTAAAATTTGAATGAGATTTTGTTTAAGTATGGTTGAGTCTACGATGAACTAATAATTTTAACAATATTTGAAAATTATTATATAGCATAACTTGACATACTCAAGCTTTTATACGTACCAATGATTATTGATTTTTTTATTTGAGAAATTAATTCATACTATTTATCACTAGTAGTATCTTGTTATGAGTTAATCTTATATTGTTTCAGAATATTTTTTTTCATTTAAAATTATTTTTTATCTTTGTTTTTCTTTAGTTTTGTCACGTCTACAGTAATTTTTATTTTTAATTTAGTATTTTTTTTATGTTTATCATTAAATTTCCTCAAGTTTTTACTTAAAGTTTTTTTTTTTCAATTCTTAAGTCACTTGGTAGAATTTTTTTTATTTTATTTTGGTGTTGTATCTTTCTTCACTTTCTTGTCTTATAAGTATTCTATTAAAAAAAGAAGGTAAGATTCAAACACCAATTAGTTGTTTTTTTTATTGTTATTCTAACTTGTTTAATTTGTATTTGATTGATTGTCGATATTATCATTTTTTTCCACTCTCTCCTCGATCAATAATATATAAGGTAGAATACAAATTGAACTTGTTATTCTAACTTGTATAACTTGTATTAATTTATTTATAATTTGAGGACTATATCACAAAGCATGGTAATAACAAAACAAAGAGATTATATGTAGTTTTTTTGGAAGACTTAAAAAGTTTTATTTGCTTTAGATTTGTTTCTTCAAATTACAATAAGAAATTCATTTTAAAACTTTAATGATTTCAATAAAAACAGAGAAGTGATAAATATTTAAAGATTTAAATGCTAAGATAGCTAGATTTATGAGTAAACTTAAGGGAGATATGTAAGACGTAATAGAGTTGCAACATGAAAAACACTCATAGGGA
This sequence comes from Vigna radiata var. radiata, assembly GCF_000741045.1. Taxonomy (NCBI): domain Eukaryota; kingdom Viridiplantae; phylum Streptophyta; class Magnoliopsida; order Fabales; family Fabaceae; genus Vigna; species Vigna radiata. The sequence goes on along the minus strand of NC_028357.1, from coordinate 6,859,929 downwards.
AGGAGATGTTGAACAGTGTTAGTGAAAAAATTTTCACAATCCTTGATATAGTATATTTTTTGAGCTTTGAAGTTTTTTTTTTTAAAAGTTTAGACGCTTGACTTGATAAATATGAATAAATGATAGTAGTTTTTGTCGTGTTATTCACACCATATACTACAGCGTTTTATAAAACTTGTTGTATGAAAAATGATCGTTTAGTATAGAAAATTCTTGTGTTTATAAGTAAAGCGCAATTGCAGATTTTTGTAAGAGGATCGTTTAGATAAAAGAATAGATAATTACATAAGTGTTTTTATACTGGTTTGCTCCAACTGAGCTACATCCATTCTTTTCCGTAGAGGGTTCCACTATAATCTTCACACAATTACAAATGAGTATTCAAACCACTTACTGTCTCTGAATATTAGCACCACTCTTGGTACTCAACAACCCTAACCGAGATTTCCTTTGAGTATTCACACCACTTCTGGTACCCAACAACCCTAGACAAGATTTCTTTTGAGTATTCAAACCATTCCCGGTACTTAGCAACCTTGTTGAGATTCCTCAACTCAAACAGAGTTCAGTTGTATGTATATTAATTCTCTTCAAAATTGTAATCAACGATTGCTTACAAGTCATTCAGACTATAACTATCACAGAGAGGATGTGATTACAATACAAAGCAGTCTAAACATTGGTAGGTGTTTATCTCTTTTCTCTAAAAACAATAAGCAATACAACAGTGAAGCTTGAGAGTATTTCTTTTCTCTTTTGCTCTTCTTTTCTCTTCTCTTTTTCTTCTCTTCTTCTCAGATGTACTCTTTTTCTTGAGCTCTTTCTTCTCTTCTCTTTTGAATACTTCTATGATGGATATTTTGCTGTAAGCTTTTCACTTGACTACCTCTTCATTTTCGTTTTGAAAGTTCGTTTATTTAAAGGCTTCATGGATATATGTCCTTTAGACTGAGCTTTTAGTTTTGATACTTGTGCTTTCTCTTTCTTCTTCGTACAACAATCGTTGTGACGATGCTTGTCTTGAGATTTGTTCTTTTTTGCCTATCAGTGTAAGTGTCAGTCATAGGATGGTGTCCTTTGTCAAAGCATACATGTTTTTTAGATCTTTTATCAAAAGTAGTCTTGACTGATCTTCTTGGCACAACTTTTGATAATTTGATTAACCTTTCTTTTCATTTTTTTCTCAACGTTCATTTTGGTGTTTATATGATGAACGTTTGTAGAAATTGTCCTGCACAAAATAGAGACGTGTATAGCAAGCGTATTTATTTCTTTTACTTTAACGTTTTTAAGTGTTAATCATTTGTTCAGGATTCTATGTTTCCTAATCTTTTTTGTTTCTGTAAGATTGGTTGATATCGTTTAGTTTGTAGGAGACTTCTTGTTTTACTTATTAATGATTTATTTTGACATAAATATTATGTCATTGTTTTCTAGAAGAAGAACATTCCATGAATGTCTTTCCTATTCCTTACTTTTGATCTTATTGGATTTTGGTGTATAATCAGTTGATCGGATATCATTTTTGTTGTTTTTGAACGTTGAAAATTTATTGTCATTAAATGCTTGCTTAGAACAACAAAGTGCTTTTTTATTTCCTATCGTTAGGTAACATTTGACAATTGAGCTCTTCTTTTAGAGATACCAAGCATTAAGTAGGGCTTCATCTTTGGATGAAGTATTGTTTTAGCTCAAGGTATCATCTAGGCAAGAAAACGCTTCTTTTGATCTTTGTCTCTTCTTTAGACATATAACGTTTAGCTTGTTTATGTTTTCTTTTGTATTTTCTCTTTTAGTATTTTAAAGTGTTTTGTCGAAGACATTGTCTTGACATTATTTTATATTCGAGAGCTAAACTGAATACCTTTTGAGTATGATAAACTTTAAGCATTTAGCTTTAACTCTCTTAGACGCTTTAGGCAAAATTTTCGTTTAGCATAGCGTCTAGGTGTTTTTGACCTAGATGTTTTTCTATTACCTAAGAATCTAAGTGTTTTCCTAAGCTTTCTTATGTTGGGAATTCAGGTTCTAAGTTTTGTGTAGGTTTTCTATGTTGGGGATTCAGGTTCTAAATCTTGTGTTTTCACCCTAAGTTCCTTAGTCTAGTTTTAATTTTGACTTTTTTTAGACGATCATCTACATCTTTTCTTCTTGGTGAGTTTGGAAATCTTTCTTCCAACTTAGAGTTACTTTAGACACTTATTTTCTATTCTTTCATTTTGTGAGGTTGTGATTTTCATTAGACCTTCCTGGCTTATGGTTTTCTAGCCTAGTGTTTTTCTATCTTAATATAGGTTTTCTGAACTGACATTTTTCCTTAGTGTTTTTCTAGCTCAAGGTTGACTTTCTAATCTAGGATGTTCTACCTTAGTGTTTGGTGTCTGTTTTCTATCTTAAGGTTGATCTTCTAACTTAGGGCTTTCTACCTCGGTGTTTGGTGTTTGTTTTATACCTTAAGGTTGGTCTTCAAACTTATCCTAAGGTTTTTTGTCTTAACTGTTATGCTTAGTGTTTTTTTAGTTTAGAGTTAGTTCTCAATACACAGAGACTTCTTTGTTTCATGTTATTTAGTTAAACATCAAAACTAAGTTTTCTATTTAACGAACTTGTCTTGTAGCGAGCTTGTCGTATCCTGACAAGATGATGACAATTCTTAAACATAAATGGAGAACTAGCATCATGATTATTTCCCTTACCGATATATAGAATGAAATGGTTATTGATAATACCTTATTACACCAATATTATATACTTTTACTCTAAAACAAAAAAAAAGTCTTGACTTATTCACCAGTTTTGTGATATTTATGTGTCAAAGCTAGGATAAGATCTTATTCTCATGACTAACCAACATTAACTTCTTGCATGATCTATCTATCTACACACATAACACAAGACAACATGATATGCAAAGATTCGTTAACACAAAATCATCGATTAAAACTCAAGTAAAGGATTCCAGCATATTCCAGCATATTATGGCATAGTCTCTACAAAAATGTAAAGGACAATCTCATAATCAATGTGTGCATCAATCTCAAAAGGTTGAACATTAGAAATAAAATTTTACTTGACTCCATAAATGAAAGTAATGAATGCTACTCGCGCATTCTTATGAATATTAGTCCATGTGTCCATAATTAATAATCACTTGTTTTTCCTTTTTATTTCTCTTTATGTTCTAACATAAAGGTTGATTAAACAATTCATAATAATGATAAAAAAAAGAAAAAAAAGGAAATTTAATCTTTCATTTAATTATAATTAACTTCTGTAAAAATACATATAAAAAAGATAATGCATAACTTTTTTTACTTAAAAATATAATAATCCAAACATCATAATTCGATTAAAACTCGATTTTTGTCATAAGACAATGGATGTAATTAACAAAAATGAAATATTTACTAAAAGACCAAAAGTTGCAACCAATATTTAAAACAATTATTTCTTAAAATATAGCACTATAACCACTATCTTTAAATTTGATTGGGAGTAATTTCAATTAATTTCAGCATTGATACAACCTACTATAATATTATAAATTACTTTTCATACTTTAAATTATCTAAAAATTTCCCATTTATAAAACAGAAGATATATTTTTTGAAATTACATTCCTAATTTATTTAGTTTTCACTTAAATACTTATAAAAATGAAAATTATATTTCAACGATTTGAAAAACAGTAATTTTATGATATAAAGAAAAACCCACTTTATCATAATATATAACAGCATTATAATAAAAAATAATCTTATTCCAATAATAAATTTTATTCTAAACAAAGAATAGAAAAAGATAGAGTTTAAATGAAATGTAAAAATTTTGAAATGCTGAGACATGGTTTGTCTGTACTTAAGTTTTTTATTTTTCTTTTTTATTTTTTTAACCCTCCTAGTAAAGTAAAGACAGCCCCACCTACCCTTCCTTTGCATTCTCACCCCCACGCTTCACCTTTTCTGAAAGTTTTCAACTTTTGCAGTCAACTCTTCCTCTGTGGCGGTGCGACACGATGGTGTGGCGTGGTGGTGCAGCGCGGTGGTGCGGCACTGTGGTGTGGCGTGGTTGCTTCGTTTCGTTTCTGTCGTCTACGAGGTTAGTTTTCTTTGCACATCTGTGTTGATTTCTTGCTTTGTAAATGTATGTGATTTAGTGTTTAAGTTTGTATTGATTTATGCTCTGGTTATGCGTCATTGTTGGTTTTGCTTCGTTCATTTTGATGTTGTGATGTTTCTGGTAGAGATGTGTACGTAGGAGGAAGAAGACAGACCATAACGGATGTCGAACATCCGTCGACAGATGTTGACATCCGTTTAGGGCCCAATTTTTTATTTTTATGCTTTTAGTTTATTTTATAAGTAATTAATTTTCAACGTTTTATTTTCAAATAATTTTGTTACGTAATTATTTTGTTTTAATTTTTTTTATTAGTTTATTGTATTTTTAATTAATTTATACAGTATTTAAATTTAGTATTAAACGTGAATTACGTACCTCTCCGACACTCACGTATCTCTTTCCACAGCTACGCCTTCAACCACCATGCTGCAAACACGATCACGAAGAAGAGACGAAGAATTCTGTACAGTTGCAACTTTCCTTCTAGCACGCCAAAGATTCTCACACCAACAATTCTCAGAATGAAAGAAAAGAGAACACAAAAAGAATTCAAAAAACCAACAATAAAAAACAAACGAGAGAGAGCATAACGTGAGAAAAAAATTAGGTTTTTTTACTATAGAAGATTAGAATTAAAATTATTTTATAAATTAAATTTTACATAAAGGTATAATAGGAATATAAATAAAAAATAAAAATATAAATTAAAAAAAAAAAGGATAAAAGTGGGATGAGGAGGTGGAGATCCAAGAAGGTGGAGGTGCAGGGATCAACGCCCTAATAGTAATGGACTTTAGTTCAAGTAAAGTTGACGGTGCATGGGGTAGAGAGAAACTCACTTTGGCCCATTAATACGATTTTAGTATATGTCCTCATTACGCGAACGTGTTACGCCATAATACAACCAACACCTGTTTTCTAGAAGCGAGTAACTACATACATACATGTGAATGTAAAAACGACAAGTAACACAAATTACCATAGCAAAATATTGAAAACTGAATAAAAATTGATAGACTGGGCTACGATTAAGACCACGCTTATGGGAATGTGCATCATGGTTAACATTTTTCACTCTTTCCAAACAATTGGTATCGCTCAGCAGCAGCAGCTTCCTAATTATAGTTCCTTCAACGATACGAGGATTCGTAGAATGTAAAGTACACTAACACAACAAAACATATAAAATTAAGACTCAAACGTATGGTTATACAAGAGCATTCATTAATACAGGTGAGAGGAAATTATTACCACCCATCGAGACAAAGCTAATCTAATTCTACAATCCATATATTAATTCTTAGACTATTTTACAGTTTGAGCTCCTTCAAAAAGAATCAGAGATGCATTTCATTATGAACCTGTACTTTTTTAAATGGGTGTGCTAGCAAGAGCTTCAGATAACAAGACAATAATGAGTTCCAGCGCTAACTAGACACAAATCCAAATATGGTAGAGTCTGCCACACAAGGCTTCCTCTGCTTTAAATTTTATTGAACCTTCGCAAGGCTTCGGCTAGATACACCGTGTAATAATTTGACAAACCCAAGAAAGCTTAATTTTCCATCAGTGTGGCGTATCCAATCGTGAAGAACAACATGAACAGGGATAGAGGGACCAAGTCCAAGTTCCTAAACAATATTTTGAAGAAATATGATGCGTATTAGGCATATATACTCATGATCTATAGACAACTGTAATTTTAAAATGACTAACAAGAGTCACATCAGTCCATTCTTGACAGATCCAGCAGTAATCAGTAGCAGATAACTGCATATAAAGTGGCAGATAGAAAGTGTATATGCATTAAATTATGCAAAGTGATGCCATCAGATGTAGTTACTCAATTATTTTTGGAAGACCTTTGTTAAATTTGGTTGGAGGGCCATGCATGAATTTTTAAGGTCTTTAGTCCCTTCATCTATTATGGGAAAGGGCCAAGCATCTTTATGGTTCAAAGCCTTGCTACACATCTAATTTTTGGGTTCTTTAGTTTCTTAACTTTCCCTACTGTCTGTGGAGAGGATTCCTTATCCTCCATTACTTCCACTTTCCTAATAAATTTTCTGCAACTATCCCCTCCATCTGTTTTTAGTTTCCTATGTAACTACCCCTGCCATTAGTTCTTTTCTTTCTTTACTTTCCCTACTGCCTATGGAGGATTCCTTATCCTCCTTTAGTGGTACTTTCTGTTCTCCATAATAAATTTTGTAACTACCCACTCCCCTCTCGACAAAGAAGGGTTACAACCTACATCAATTACATGCACACACACATATAAATCAGTTATAGTGGAAATAACGGTAAATGCAGCTTCAAGAATAATCGCTAATAGTCTAAAAGTGAAGTGTTCTTTTCTGAACGTACTGAAGCAAGCTCTTCAATGACAATAGCCCTGTTTCCATCTTTATCAAAAAGCTCATAGGCACAACGAGCATGTTGTTCCCAACGATCAAGAGCTTCAAGTTGATGCACACTTAACGCAGCTGCACAGAATTCTTCAAAATCCATCCTTCTATATTGTAATGAATTCAGCTGTCATAAAAAGAAATATAAAGAACATGTAAGATTGAAACAAATCAAATTAAGAGATATATCTATATACAGAGAACACGGTAGTTTTACCGAGGAAAGAAAGTCAGGGATGCGAGACTCTTTCATGGCATCTGTTGCATATTTCATCAAGGCCTGCCCAGAATGTATGTGAATTAGGAAAGCTTGTGGAATCTAACATAGATAAACTTCATACACATTGTGTGATGACTAACCTTGTTAACATTCTCTAAAGATATGCTGCCATTTTTGCTTGGTTCTAGCAGCGAAAATTGCTCCCTCAGATAATAGAGTTCATCTGCAGTCAGTGTCTTTGACAAGGCCTGTGAAAGAGACAAATAAAATTAATTAGTCAATTACAAAAAGAAAACTAAATTGCAAACACTTTTGGTCAGAAGCACGCACCCTTAAGGCAGCCTTGCGTAAGGATGATGATCTCATATATGTCTTCATGAGCTTAAATATTAAAATATCAAGTGGAACTTTTACATTGTTGTAATTTCGTATCCAAGGATGACCTGCAAGCAAAAGATTATTGGTGGAAGCTTGAAAAATATCTTACTAGATGTGAATGATGATATAGGTAAAAGAAAAACTAACTTAGAGCCTGAGCAGCAGATATCCGCTTCCGTGGGTCCTTATTCAGTAAGCGTTTGACAAAATCCTTTGCTTCTGAAGATAAAGATGGCCACGGTGTTTCGTCAAAGCTAGGATCAGCTTTCAGGACTGCCCTGAAAATACCAGACTCCGTTCGAGCCCAAAATGGACGACTACCACATAAAAGAATATATGCTATCACGCCTATACTCCACACATCAGCCTCTGTGCTGTAAGATCTATGGAGAACTTCAGGGGCCACATAATATGCACTTCCAACAATATCATTAAGCCTTTCATCTGTAAGATGCAATTCAAGAAACAATATCATTCCCAAGGTCTCATGATGTAAAGGATACAACTACCAACTACCAGGTAAGGACTTGTAAAGGAAGACCTGGTCTGACAAAATCTGATAACCCAAAGTCTATAGCTTTCAACTCAGAACTTTCATCCTTTTTAGTGTACAAAAAATTCTGAAAAGAAAAAAGCAAGGAGGTTAGATAATATTCCAAGTTGAAATTCATATTCAATGAGTCAATCTAACCTTTCAATATGTATGTGTGTGTATATATATATATTAAGTAAGCTAATGCTAGAGCTGGTGCCCAAGTGACTGGTTATATATATATATATATATATATATGCTTTTCTATATATATATATATATATATATATATATATATATTAAGTAAGCTAATCTAGAGCTGGTGCCCAAGTGACTGGTGAACTATAGCTAGGAACTTTCATGTAGATAAGTTAGAGAGCTTCATCAAACATTTTACCTGTGAGACAAGAATGAGGGGCTTCTTTGGGGAAGGGGTGTAAAATTCAGTTACAAATGGGTAATCCACCCATGCCCAACTAACCATTTCCATGCCTAGCTAGTGTTAGATGAGTCTGGAAATATAGCAGATTCGGAGGCTTTAACCATATGCTCACCTCTGGCTTAAGGTCTCGGTGCACAACACCCTGAAGATGACAAAATGCAACAACATTTAGAATCTGCACCATTACAGCCTTTGCATCATCTTCTGAGTATTTCCCTCCCCTAAAGAAAAAATAAACCGTGTAGTTAGTTAGTGGCAAGGCGCAATTCCAAAGGTCAACTTTCTTATCAGTATAGAATGTTAAAGTAAAGCAGGTCTGTTAAATGAAATTACCTTGATAATATCATATCTAAGAGCTCCCCCCCTTCACATAACCTGAATTGTCAATAAGATCCAGCTGGTTACAAAAATAGTATAAAGCAAAAAAGAAAAATCAACGTCCAATAGGTATTCTATAAACAAAAATATGATAACCTAATACATAGTGCAGGTGTCACTAAAAAGGTTGTATCATATATTGTTATGATAAGATATTTTATTTGAGCTAAAAGAAAAGTTATTGTTAAACTTCACTAGGTTGGCCCGAGAGCACTACAGCTACAATATAGCTTTGAAGATAAACAGAACAAACATCCCAAACTTACTCCATTACAATGTACACATTATCTTGGTCTTCAAACGCATCATAGAACTGTATCAAATTGCTGTGTCCATTCAAAGCTCGCAATATTTTCACCTCCCTTCTCACATCTTCAATAGCAATTGCTGTTGTCATCTGGCAACAAAAGAGGGAGAAGATAAAAACAATAGTCGTAATTCCTTCTATACAAATCATCGAAAAGGACATAAAACCTCGAGTTTTCTCCAGTAAACGACCCAAACTAGTCGGAACTCAACGACAATCTCAAAACTGCTATGTGTTCCAAGTAACGCACCAAATGTAAGGCAGAAGGGCATATGATGATTAACGTTAAGATTGAACTTAAAAAATTAACCTTTGATTTTGGTATGACCTTAACAGCCACTTGTTGACCCTTAAGCTCACCCTTCTTGAACCTAGCAGAACAAGTATACCCAAAATGCCCTCGACCCACTTCTTCACCAACTTCCAACCTACTCGTGAACTCCTTGGAGAATCCAAACCTCTTATCCAAATCCGCCGCAGCTCCACCGCCATCCTCCCCCTCCTCCGATATCGCAGCTGCCGCCGCCTTCTTTCCCTGTCGCCGCGCCAGCACAGCCCTTATGTGCTTAGCCGGCGACGGCGGAGGGAACGGCCTCCGGAAGAACCTCCTCGGTGTGGAGGCCGCGCTCCTGCTCCCTCCCGCCGGCGCTGGAGACTTCTTCAGGAAGCGCGCGGGGCTCGGGCTGTAGAACGGGAAGAACGGAGACTGTTTCCCGGCGGCAACGTCATCTTTCCGGCGGTGGTTCTCGGCTGCGGCGGGACTAAGTGGGGCTTTCGGGATTTGCGAAGGGTCGGCTTCGGCTTCCGCTTCGCGAAGCGCGTAAGGGTTCGCCTTCTGCGGCTTCGATGTGCAAACTCCCATCACTGAAAGATCATAGAAGCTGAGAGCTACTCAATCATTGGTCACGCCATTGCAGAGAAGCTTCCTCTGGGTCTTGTTTTTTTTTTGCGAAAGATTCGAACTTTGCAGAGGGTTTTAAAGAGGGCAGAAGTGGATTTGTTGGGGGCAGTGGAAGAAGAAGAAGATGAAGAAGAAGAATGATGATTTCACGCGACACGTGGCATGCACGTGAGTATTGGGTTTTGGGTGTTCATTGAATTGAGAAGTAAAGAGAGGAAGCTAAGGAGAGAAGGGAAGGTCTGAAATTGAATTAACGAGGAAGAGGATGATAACGAGAACAGTGATGTGCTTAGGTAAGAACATGGCAAAGGGGGGTTGTATTCTATTGTTTCTTGCCACAGGTTTGGCTACATATTGTTCCCCCTTTTTGACTCATCACCAACACCGCCGTACCAAGAGAAATATACCATTATTATAGTAAAAAAAAGAAATATTTTATCTTTTAATCAAATTATTTGTTACTGTGAAAGATGAATAAGACAAAAGTGAAAAGGCTAATTGATTCGGTTTAATTGATACAAGAGTGGATTATTTTTCTTTTTTTTTTTTTTTTCAATCGTTTAATTCTTTTAGAGAATATATTTCGCTTTGATGGATTGTTAATCTGGAAAAAACATTTCAAAAAGAAGACTTTATTTTATTATAATAGAAAAAAATATAGTATATTTACCGTGATAGTCAATGATTAATATTATTATTAATGTAATATGTTATTAGATAATCAAATTCATTAATATATGTTAAAATTGTTCATAAATAATCAATCGATATATTTTATATAATAAACTAGTCCATAAATGAAAAAAAAATTACCATTTATCGTTTGAAAAAATACTTTTGTGTGCAGGTTTGAAAGAATGATTAAGGAATTAGAGATCATAAACAATTACATAGAGAGCCAAAAATCTTTCAATTTTCAAATGACTAAAACAAAACACGTTATTGATACCACTTGTTATTCGGTTGAAGTAAAGTACAGTTCAAGAGCTTTAATATATTCTTGACTTCATTAACCACTTTTATGTAAATAGTTTGGGCATGCTTCTTCCCTCTTTGTTTGGCTTAAACAAGAAATCAGGCCAAATGTGGTATTTCCTTTCCAACTGTGAAGTGAACAACAGCGACGGTTTGAGATCAGTTTGTTAGATGTCACACGTAAATAAGCAACACCGAAATCACACGTATCACCTTTTCAAAAACATCTTTTACTCCGAAACCAATAAAGAGAGAAAGAAAATATATATGCTCTGTCTGCTCGAGTAACACAGCTTCTGCATACTGATACAAAAATTGAATGCAGTTTGAATTGAAGTATACAATAATAATATTATATAATGTTAAAGGATCTGTTAATATTTTATGTTATGAATAGAGACTGAGATCTGTTTTCTTATCTTGGGACTCAGATACGGATCTGGTACATGGAAGTAACTTGATTTGGCAGTAGCATATGATTTGTTGTTCACATGCAAACTCTGGATTTAACAATGCACGTAAGACAATTTTATAAATTTCCCTGTGACCAACACGACTTGGAGGTTCTCACCCATGTGAGAGGGCCAACTTCAAAACAAATTACACTGAGTGATTAGTAAGCAATCCCTTCCATCCTTTTGCAATCCTACTGCCAAATCTTCTCTTATGAATATACTATTATTTTATTCAATGGCTTCACCATTCTTTTTTTTTTTTAAGAAAACTATTTTTGAAAGGTATTTATATTTGTGAATGATATTTAAAAACTCCCCTTTAGTTTTTAAGAATAAATTATTTCAGTTTATTGTCCGTTCATAGAAATTGCTAGATGTAATTTTATCCAAAAGAAAATATATTTTTTAAGGGAAATATATATGGGATGTATTTTTGATATATTATTTCGTCTTGGTCAATTTAAAGTATAACATGCCTCCGGTTTTATCTCTCTAATTACACTTGTCTTTATCTTACATATATGAAGTTTTGTTATTTTGTTATCTTTTGAGTTAGTAGTTAACTTTGTTCATAATATGCTATTGTTAATTTAAAGATACATATTTTGTCAATCTATACATTTTCTATTTCTGTATTTTCTTTTATAAGTGTTAAATTATCTTCTTCACCAACACTATATATATAATCAACAATTCTACAAATACTAATGAATTTCACATATTTAATGAAAAATTTGATGATTTTAACTTTTTGGAACGAAAACTATAAGTGATTTTAATTTTGAAGGCTCGTTGTAGTCTTCTAGTTGAATCAAAAGTTTCTTCTTAATACATATCATTTAACCTAAGTTGAAAAATCACATGTATTGGAAATGGGAATGATAACATTAATTTCATCTCAAGTGGATTCAATCATTATTGTCCTTATTGATATTAGTAGGAGTATGTGTTTGAGTTGTGAAACAAAATTCAGAATCACTTTAACACATGAAATCACAAGCTCGATAACATAGGATTGAGCTTGACAATGAAAAGCAAGGTTATAAGATATATTCTATATGAAATTTTTTATTAAAAGTCATAGGAGATTTTACTTTAAATCAATGAAAATTTTCACTTATTTGATTAATGAAAAATTCAAATATTCACAATCACTTTAACAGCTATATATGAAAACATGAGTGTAAAAACTTTGAACCAAACTTCATAATGTGAAGAAAGAATATAATATATTATTAGGGTCTATCTAAAAGTCATTGATGCTTGTATGAAATCCTACATAGATCTTGTATCAAATCAATAACAACTCAATGTTCTCCTTGTTGGTTATTCATCTGAATATGAGACCATTATTTTAATAATCAATAATAAACTACATATCTTCTTATTCAATGAGATTGAATCTTTGATTGTTGCTCAAGAATCTCACATTGAATGTTTGAAGCGGTATAGTGAAATGACTTTTGCTCAACATTACTCAAGTTGCATCGGAAAATGAGAATCGTGCATGGACTTACAACCTTAAGTAAAAGTATGTAAACCCAGATAATGGTAACTTCACCTCCAACATTAATTAATCGTCCTTTGATGGACATCATGGAGGAAAAAATAATTGTAAGTGGAAGATACGGTGGTTAATGGAAATAATAATGTTCGGTATCAAGTCTCCAACAAGTATATTCATATTGTTACTGTAACACCCAGGAAAAATAAGGAAAAATAAGGGTTTTAGGATTAAAGTTTAGATGGAATGAAGAAGTATGTCGCGAGACTAAATGAATGAAGAGATGTGCACTAGTAAAAAATTAGGTTTATACAGCGCACATTATGCTACAGTTCACCAAAAATCGCAGTATAATGGTGCGTGGTAGCAGTTTTGTAAATAAATCAAACTTATATGTCGTAATTCTCCTCTTAACCGCGACATATACCCCAGTCAATCATCATCTTTGACGCCACATATGCAAAACAATTAAATAACAGGGGAATAGGCCGCGGTTCTCTGAGCAATAGCGGCATATACCCCTGCTACCTTCTGACATTCCCCATCAGTCAGCCCCTATAATAAATTGACAGGGGAATATGCTGCAGTTCTCTGAAGGACCGCGGCATATTCCCCTGCCAATTTATTGCAGGGGCTGACTGATGGGGAGTGTCAAAAGGTAGCAGGGGTATATGTTGCGGTTGCTCTAGGAAACCGCGGCATATACCTCCTGCCACCCAGTGACATTCCTAAAAGGCAGTTGGAAAGGCAGTTGAGGGATTCAGAACGTCGGGGAATAGGCCGCGGTTGGTCAGAGAACCGCGGCCTGTTCCCTCATCAGAGTAAATTTTAAAAATTTCAGAGAATCTACCATTGGTGGGCGTTGAACCGCTACATATGGTGTAAAAATAAATTCAAAAATGCCATTATTTTAGATGAATAGGTTGCGGTTAAGTATAGAACCGCGATATATTCCCCTATATGACCGCGGTTAAGTGTAGAACCGCGGCATATTCCCTTCTGAAGGTTAAAAAACCAAAAATCACGAAAGTGTCGTCTCCTTCATCGCGAAATAGTTTCAGAAAACGCTGCTTGCCTTCTTCGTCGACGACACACTGCCTTTGCTTCCATTTTTCATCGTTTTGCACCGATTAAACTCAAATTCGTTTGGTTCATTTGCCAATTTCAACGTTGGGAAAGAGTTTTGACTGATCAGAATCATCAATCTTCCACTTGCTGTCATTCCTCTTACGCCATGCCAGCCACGCCATCCTTCTCGCCGTGCCCATTCCAGATATTGATGCCCTTCATCGTTTTTTATTTTTTCAACATGATTTGTTCGTTGTTTTTGTATAATAACAATTACTGTTGTTTGATAATGTAGACATAGAAAATATATTGTTTTGGTAATTTAGAATTATAATTATTATTATTATAATTATTAGAATTATTGAAATATGAAAACATAGAAATTATAGAATTATGAGAATTCCTAAACCTTATAATGTTGGTATGTATGAAATTGCAAGTTTGATTTTCAGTAGCTTATCTTTTTATGTAATATTTAGGAATGGATCGAAATTGGATTAATTTACCACGCATTAGTGCTGAGTACGAGAGAGGTGTAGAGGAATTTATACAATTTGCGCAACGTAATGAGGGAAGAAGTGATGATGAAGTGAAGTTTAGATGTCCTTGTGTGAACTGTTTGAATGGGAGAAAGTTGAACGCAACCCAAATTAAAGAACATCTTATATGTGCAGTTTTATTAATATTTCATGTTGCTATTTATTTTGACAGATATATGGCTGATCATCCACATTCTTTAGGGGATGAGGCTCCCCCTACCAGATCCACTAGAGGACCCACCAGGATAAAACAACTTTTGATCTGAAAGAATAGTGGTGAAAGAACTCCAGTGAATGTGAACGTGATCACGGGTGTGGCAATTGGCCCCTATGCAAATGACTTCCGATCATACCTTGGAGTAGTGGCACGTGATAGGATTAGTATTCTCACTCCATCTTTTGATCATGTGTCCGAGGTTGATCGAAACATTATATGGAACGATATATTGGTAAGTTAGTTAATATCATTTTAATTAAAATTTGTTTATATTGATAATTTTTTACTGATACAACTTTATTATGTTTATTTCAGCTGACATTTGACATTCCAAATGTCGCAACACTTAGAAATAAGTGTTTGTCAACTGTTGCTGAAAACTTCAGAAACTTTAAAAGTAAGTTGACATCAAGATATATCTTTGGACACCTTAAACATAAGTCTCCATGTAGTTCATATAAGTCCATTGATGAGGAGACTTGGCGGCTTTTTAAAGAGAGTCGGATGTCAGAGGATTGGTAGGTTAGTATAGTTTTTATTATTCAATTCCTCATTAACAAATATATATCATATGAACTAATTAATTAATGTGTATTTGATAGGCAATTAGAAGCAAAGCACAAGGAACAAGTGCTCATAAAAAATACTCCCACCTATTATCTCGTGGTGGGTATAGGAAGCTTAAGGAGAAAATCCTCAAGCAAAAGGCAAATGCTAGACCACCATCTCAGGGTGGTAGCCCCCCTTAGCCTCCTTCTCCACCTTCTAGACATGAAAAATGGAAGTTGGCTCATATGAGACCATCGGGCACCTACTCTTCCGACACTGCACGGGAAATTTCTGAAAGAATTGTAAGTTATCACTATTCCTAAAATAATAATAATTGTAATTATACATACTACATTGAACTTTTTAAAGAATAATGGTGTTTTATAATGTTATAGGATTCCTTGGTTGAGCAGAGCTCCCAAGGTCAATTCACTCCAGAGGGTCACCAGGATATTCTTGCTGCTGCGATTGGACAACCTGAGCACCCTGGACGTGTACGTGCTGCTGGTCCTGGAGTAGGAATTAAAGATTATTTTGGGAGCTCTTCTCGTCAGCCTTCATATGCATACAGCGAAGCACAAAGAGAAAGGATGACACAAGAGATCACAAAAAAGGTCCGAGCGGACCTTACTAACGAGATCACAAACAAGGTTAGATTAGAGCTCAGGGCTGAATTGTATAGTAAGTTCAGCTTCATGTTCCAGTAGCAGTTTGAGACCTATGGCATGCGCCCGGTGCCATCTCCTGTACAGGAACAGGAACATGTTGTGCCTCCCACAGGTAAACTTAATAAACATTTATGTGCAATTATTTCTATCTTTTGTATAATCTAACATTTACTCTGACAGGGAGAAGCGGGAAAGGAAGTTGTTCCGCACCAGCCGTCCTAGGGGATGACATGAACGATGCTAGTCCATGTCTGCTATACATTTTAGACGATACCGAGACAATCCTGGTAGCTCGTGGAACACAGTTTAGGTCAGCGACTGTTGTTCATGGTATGCAGCTATCAGAGGATGAGGTGAAGGTCTCAGTGGATGAAATGATCATGCCAGATGCCTCAGTTCCTCTGGCCACAGAGGATATTTTCACTGTGGAACAAGCATTCAAGTCCTTTATCGCTTGGCCTAAACATTTGGTTGGTCCAGTTTCTGACCTCCCGGTATGAAATTCTTCTTTACACTTCTCAATTTTAAAGGTTATTGATGTCAAAACTTATCTTATTTTTCCATGTAACAACAGACGCAACCACAAGAGAAGATTCCTCTATCTGAGGATGATCCTCTTGCTTCATTGTATCTACTTGCTGACATCGTTGAAGAAAAGCCTTTGGAGGTTGAGTATGATGCTAATACATTTGGGGCAGGCTTTGAGGTCCCAATATACCTTCATAGCCAAGTTATCAGAGAACTTGTGTCGAGAACACAAGAGTTGAATATTTCAATTATTCAGCTATGGATGATGTAAGTCTATGAGCAATTATTTATATATAAAATTGATTTATATATCAAGTATCCTTATATCAAAGTTAATTTTTTATTTCAGGTATATGTCTGGGGTTTGTAACAAGTTGGGGTGTATAGATGATTATGGATTCATTGATCCCCAATCCATTCATGAATCAAATGATTTTGATCAGATCAACACAAATCTGATAAGAAGTTTTGGAAGCGGCAAGAAAATATACTTTTTGCCTTATATATCCGGGTAAGTGAACTTTATTAACATAATAAAGTTCCATATGTGATTTTAATATATAATAGTTAAGTTATTATGAATTTCAGGCGTCATTGGCAACTTCTTGTTATGTCTATGCAAGAGAACTATGCTTTGTGGTTCTGCTCATTGCACATGCCTCCTCCCACACATCTCAGACAAGCAATTGATTGGTAAGAACCTCAATGTTTGGACTTTCTTTGTTATATAAATGAATGATGAAACCTTTTTTTATATATAGTTCTATTCCAGCAAGTATGATGATGGTTGGGAGATCAATTGCTAACAGTAGAAAGATTGCTTGGATTTCTCTCAAGGTTTGACATATGCTAAAGCAATACTTTCTTATAATTGTTTTATTTTAATGTTATTCACTAACTATTTACAACTGTGATGATATATTGTAGTGTAACAGACAAAATGGGTCATATGAGTGCGGATACTATGTAATGTATTGGATGGCCCATATTGTTCGTTCTCACATCACAAGAAACTGGGAAACGGTAATATTTAACTTTAACAAATTTTGATTTTTTCCCAAATTTAGAATTCATATACACTAATGAATATGAATTGTCTTGTGCAGAAGTTCAAGACTACTACACTAGTTCCTGAGAAGCCATTAGCATACATGAGGAACGCTGCTACAAAGTATATAGTTAGATTATACAATAGATCTTAGTTACTAGATTTAAACATTGCATTTGATTAGATTGTATTTTATTAGAAATTGTACTTTATTTGATGTTTAAATACATTTCAACATATGTTTGTTCTGTTGAAAATGAATTTGAATGTGTATTTGATATGCAGGTCTGTTTTTGTGGTAGTGAATATCACAAAAACAGACCTGCAATTTAAAAAAATTGCAGGGGAATATGTCGCGGTTGTTACCACAACCGTAGTATAAAGTGTTCGTTTTTTATTATTTTTTTTAAGACCTTTGGTTGCGGTTAGAGCAAGAACCGCGATCTATTCCTGGGTTTTTTTACCGCGGTTCAAACCGTGGGATATATTGGAACAATTTTATTTTATTTTTTTAAAAAAAAGGGTTTAGGCAGCGGTTCCTTTTACAACCGTGGTATATTCCCCAACCTTTTTACCGCGGTTGTAACCGCGGCCTAAAGTCTCTAACTTACTACCGCGGCTGAATATGCCGCGGTTCATGAACCGCGACGTATAGTGAAAAATAACCGCGGTAGATTCCTTTCCCTGCACTAGTAGTGGCTGATGACGAGAGAGAACGCGAAATGAAGTTGTGGTTCTGTGATGATGAGGCCTTCGAGAAGCGGAGGGAATTGAAGGCTCAAAGACGTGGCTGAAGATAACGTTGATGCAAGACACACAGATGAAGCAATTGGATGAAAGAATGGTGTCGTGGAGGAGAGAGAAACGAATGAAGCACGAAGGAAAATGAGAGAAATAGAAGTGTGTTTGGAAGGTGGCTGGAGGAGGATCCTTAGGATTCTCTAGCCTGGACTTTTAAGGAGGAATTGTTTCTAGAGTTCAAAAAATCAATTTTTCATTTATCTCAAAAGTGATTTACATTGGTGAAGTTTGGGTATTTATAGTGACTCATAGTTCATGCAAGCTAAAGATTCTATGCAATAAACACAAAAATATATAATTAGAGGACACTGAAAAAGGCTTATCGGACAATTTTTCATCAAGTTTTGTTAAAACTTGAGTATGTTTTATTTTAAGAGTTTATATGTCTAATAAGGTGTTGTGTGTGTACATATTTGTTATAACATAATTATGTTATTTCCTTGATGCTATTTTAGTAAAGTGTAACACATGGTTTGATATGTTTGTTGGATTGCAATATATGTGTGTTATTACCATGTGTAATGTGTTGGCTTATTGGTAGAAAGGTTGTTGAGGATTGAATGGTTGTGGGTTCACACTTCCTAGGGAGAGAAAGTTAAGGGTAAATCTTAATTTTTATTTATTATTTTGTCTAAGGAAAAAAAGGTCTTTTTACTTTTATTAATTGGTGCACAAATAAAATAAAGGGGTGTGGGAAGTAAAGAGTGCATGAGACATATTAAAATCAGAAACATGATGAGAGGGTAACATGAAAGTGAGGAAAAAGACAGTTTGAGATATATTTGGATTTAAAAATCAGTTGGGATATTAGAATAGGAGATACCATTGGGCGATTTTCAAGATTTGAAATAGATTTTTATAAAAGATAGTGTTAGGGCTACAAAATAAGAAGGAGAGAATAAAAGAGAAAGATAGCTTCTTAAAAACCCGGAACCCTACGTGGAAGGAGAGAAAAAAGAGGGAGAGAAGGAGAGAAGGACGTTTTATAGGAAAAAAGAAAAGGATTTGTAGAAAACCTTAGTGTAAGGGAAGATTTGTGGTGTTTTGAGGTGGTAGATAAAGCCTTAGTATTGGCCAAGGTATGGGAAACTTACCTTTGTGTTTGATCATGTTTATTCTTAAATCTTCTAACCAAATTAAAAGTTAATTAACCAAAGAAAATTGTTAATTAATTATAGTTGAAATTCTTACCACCAATCAAAGTACATTCTCATGTTAGTAGCAAAAGCTTGTTTAATCATATGAAAGTTCTTAAATTCAATCAAAGTAGATTCTTAATCAAACCTAGAAACCCTTGAACTCATATGATTAATATGCGTGTAGGTTCAAACACCTTATGATGCAAAAATCATTACTTTCATTGTGGTGACTATTTTGAAGCTCATTTCTACTATGAAAGATGGATGTTTCTATAGTGTACCTTCTTCTATTGGATGACTTAGCTTGTTGTTTTTCTCTCCTTTGTTCCATAATAAACTCAGTAAACATACTTTGTAACTAGCTTACTTTTTGCATAAGTTCATACCTAAGATGTAAGTCCTCTTGATTATCTATTATACTACCATGAACAGTTGAATGAGAATGATCACTCATGTTGTAAAATTTAAAATATTTTCACAAAAGTTTTCAAAATACTTAAAAACTATGAGTGAGAAAGGTTATCACAATTAAAATTTTTGTTTTTGCTGGATGATTTCAAAAGAGAAACAATCAAGTAAGGATCTTTCATGTAACTCCCAAGAAAGAGATGTGAGTCACAATGGACAAGCTTAGAAACCAAGTCTTTCCTAGACAATATCCTTGAGTTAGGGAACAAGTAAACTAACGACCCTATATGAAGATGCAAATGACACTTAAGAGCCACTTGACACACCTTCACTTCTAAGAGTGGAAACTAAACTATTACACAATTTTAGCAATGGAGATGAGATTTTACCAAAGACATTTTCCCAAGACATCAAGCAAATAAGAAAATGAAACCAAAAAATTACAAGAACACAAAGGTTTTGTGATACAAAACAGCAAATAAAAGTGTAAAAATAACTGCTAAATTATTGGTTTCTTGATTTGTTTATCCTCTCTTTATGTTCACTCCAAATCCATCTAATAACTCATTCTTCCCAAGTCCAAAGAAATGCTTCTATTAGCCTTCTTTCAAGCCTTCAAGATGCTACCTTCAAAGTTAGTTAAACTCCCAAAAGAAAGCACCAACCAAATTTGATTTCAAGCACCAAAGAGGCTAAAGAATGAAATCAACAAACAAATAATTTGAAAGCTAAACTCAAATGGAGTAAGATGAGACAATACTTCAAAGAAAGCTAAGAATGACAAGCAAAAAGGGTCAAGACCATAGGTAGAAAGAATTTATATCAAGGACCAGATCTCGAGGGTTAGATAAGTGATGACAATGCTCAAACAAATTTCATTGACAATTGGAGATTGAGGAAGTTGATTCCTCACAAGTACGCGAAGCTGAACTTCTTCAAAAGAAGGATTTGTATTCCAAAACTGGCTGAACAGACAGGGCTTGAAGAAATTCGTTGAGATGGTTGATCCTTGGTATCCTGAACTGGTCAGGGTATTTTACTCAAACCTAAAGATCAGTGACGGAACACTATATTCCAGGGTAAAGGGTATGGATATCAAGCTAACTGAAGATGTATGGTCGAATATTGCTGGGTTCTGACTAGGTGGTGAGAGGTGTCACCTAGGAATCGAAGGATTCCACAAATTCACAGTATACCAGAGTTGCCTACGTAATCCAAATGAACCAAGGGATTATTCACATTATAGTACTGAGGGAATGAAAACGGATGACTGCTTATGTGTTTTTGTTATTACTTGGATCCTCCTCCTACCAAGGGGAAGCAATCATGCACAGGTAACTACTGAAGATTTATGTTTCCTTCATGCTCTCAAGGAAAACATCCAGTCTGACTAGGCAACCGCCATATCCGATAACATGCTAAAGGTCACCAGACTGGAATCTACAAACTTGCCTTATTATGTATTCATCTCCAAGGTGCTGCTTCATTTTGGTGTAGATTGTGTTAGTGAAGCGTGCGAGTCATATGGGAAAAGCAATTTTATTGAAAAGAATGCACCACATCACATGGAACTTCAACATAGTCTGGATGGGTGGCTCTTCAAGGATGAGCACATGGCTGAAGAGGAAGGAGCCTCTACATCATCTTTTGCACCTTTCAGACCTCGTTCTGAATTTGACAGATGCACTCCCTAACCATTCTCTGCCAATCCATTAAGCATGATGTAGATGCTATCAAAAGCAAGCTACAAGTTGATGACTCTGAAGATGATAGTGAGGAGGATGAGGAGGATGAGGAGAATGGAAAGGAAAGTTAAGCAGAAGACAGTGATATTGACATATTGATTAGAGATTTGATTTAATCTGTGTTTATGTTTTGAATGTTTTTTATGTATGTTCTGTTTCTTTTGAATGTAAAAAATGGTTGTTTAGCCATCTATGATCTATGGTTGTACTTTTGCTTTTACTAAATGAAATGAATATATATTTTAGAGTACAATTTTTGAGTTAACAAATTGGTCGGTTAATTGAATCTGACTAAATGAATATGTTGTATGTTTTATGTGAGTACCAAACTATGTCATTCACTGTTACAGTTTTTTTTTTTTTGCATACTCATACTCAGTTTATGATTCTGTTTATTTCACAATTATGCTTTGAATATGGACTAATCCTCAACAAAGTTGAGAAGAAAGTTTCATATATTCTATCACATTCATACTGATTTCGCATGTGTTTATTCATTCTAAATCTCATTGTTTAATATCCCCTGTAAAACATCTTGAGCTTTATGAATGTTAATACTCAATTGTATTGGCTTCAAGCACTATAAGAATTACTCTGCTCTCATTTCATATGATACATGCTTGGAACTATTTCTTTTATATATGCTCTGATACATCTCTATCTGTTGTTCTGATATTGCACTGTGTATTTGAAATAATTTGGAAATACTACATATTGATAGAGGAAGCTTTAATAGTTGATATAAATTTGTCCACATGCAAAACGGGGAGAAATTATAGAAATTCTAAATTCCTTAATTATTTCAACGGTCATATTTTAATGTGTTTTTACTTACATGATATGTTAAATCGATTACATTATGTGCTTAATTTGTTAAATCTGTTTGAATGTTTTTCAGATGTAACTCGGTTAGTTATATAACTGATTAAATTATTATAGTAATCAATTAGATTGTGTCTGTTATGAGAAAACTATAAATTGACGCATTGCACATTGTACTCAAAACTTTTGATCGTTCTAAACTTTCATATCTGATATATTTGAATTAAGAAAAGTCATACAGGTGTGTTGAGATGCTCCAAGAAACAAGATACATAGAAGTTTCTTGAAGAACAAATTTGGATTTTCACTATTGATCAACTACTGCACTACTGAGGTGTACTCTTGACTGATCAGATTTTGTTTTTAGCTATATTGGATTGTGTTGTTCCCTATGCGTGCGGCCAGGAAGAAGAGCGTGGAGTTTTTTGGACTTTGAGGAGTTCTCAAAGGGTGACTGTATGAGATGATTGTTCTTGCTGCAGGGTTTTGTTATTGGCTATATTAGATTAGTGAGGTAGAGAAGTGGTTACATTTGAGAGGTGAAAAGCTCAGATCTTTGTAGTGTTATTGGCTTTCAATCTCATGTTGATTGCAAGGACACTGGATGTAGGGATTAAGGTCGAACCAGTATAAACCTTGTGTTTGTATTTCTTTCCTTTTCTCTTATACTTTCATTGCATGAGCTTTATTGCTTAGATTCCAAGAATGATTAAGATCATTCTAAGTTTTCAATAAGATTGAAAAAGTAATTGTTTTTATTAAATACCAATTCACCCCTCCCCCCCTTCTTGGTGTTGAGAAACAAGGCACTTCCTTTCTTACAATTAAGCAAGAACAAGAAAATGAAATTGAAACATCAACACAACATAGGCAAACAAAACTGGAACAAAAAAGAAACTCGAAAAACGTAAGTGCAAAAGCGAAATCAGTAAAATGAAATTGTGAGTAAAACGAAATTGGAATTAAAACTAGAAAAAGAAAAAATGAAAAATGAAAAAAACCTCAGACTAGAGCGGTTATACGTTCTACAGAGTGGAATGGAATGTATGTCCTAAGGGTGGCTGCATGGGTTCAAAACCCTAGGCCAGCCAAGTCAGCCCTTACAATTGGGCTTCTCCCTAATAGTCTAAAATGGACCCAAAAAGTCAAAAGTCTGAACCAACAATACACAAACGAATTAAAAACGAATTTATAAACTAAATTGAAATAAAAACGCCAAGGCGGAAATTGGTAGATGACGTGGTAGCCCTCTTAAAGTTTGAAATATAATCCCAAAATTGCCCTGAAAATAATAACGGGAATAATTAAGCTCAAATAATTTGAATTAATTAAAATATGAATTACTGGTCAAATTAAGGCCTAAATAGCAAAATTGAGAGAATAATGGACAGTTAACCACAATTCAATAATTAAATTTAGTAGAAAAAGTTAAGTGAATAGGAAAAAATAATGATTCATCAATGAAACCCTAGGAGTTGAGATGATTTCTTGTTGGTAGTGACCATATGTTCGTCCACCATTGGAGAGGAATTTCTTTTAGTAGTGGCCACATGACACTCTAGGAATGGAGAGGATTATGCTTTGTGAGTGGCCACATGTCCTCCCATCATTAGAGAGTATTTGTGGACACTTTTCCACTCCTTAGAAGGCCTAATTTTTGACCAATAGGAGCAAAGGGGGAAGGGGGAATAATGTTTTTAGGGTTAGAAGGAGACATCATTGGCCTATAAATAGAGGTGTCTCCACCCTTGTATTTCATCTTAGATTAATGTAATGTTATGCTGCCAAATTAAGGCCATACACTTCCTAGATCAAGACTACAGAAACCTAGAGGTCCCTCTAGTCACCTTCCTCCTTGAGTTGGCCTCACCTCTTTTGGAGCCATCAAACATCACTTCACCATCACCATATACACCAAAATCATGAGCATATCACCTTGTCCAGCCCCAGCTACGTAACCTTGGACCTTTTCCCACTCCATGTCGGCACTCATCATCCAAGGAAACACCATCTCCATGCACATCTCCTAGTTTTAGCCCAACCTAGCTAAGGAGGTTGTTATATGGTGCGAATACTTAACTAGTCTAGGGTAATGGGAAGTTATTCACTAACTAGGGATATCAAGATTGGTGCGAATACTCAACTAGTCTAGGATAACGGGTGTTTATGGTTGGACAAGGACAACCGGGAGTGGGCTAAACTAAACTAGACGGTGTATCAAAAGGATACTCGGAGCATCTATGAATACTAGGAGTGGTGAAGAATATTGTACAACCAAGAGTGAGTTAAACTCAACCAATCAAAGTAATAGTGGTTATTTTGGCTAGGGATGCTAGGAGTGGTTAGAATACTCAAATGTACTTCATTAAATATTTTATTAAAACCCTCTATGTTAACTTGGAGGAGAACTAGACGTAGCTCTAATGAGTGAACCAATATAAAAATTGTTTGTGTGTCATAGTTTATTTTGTAAACAATTAATTCGTAACAAAAGCAATCTCTAAACACTCAAGTCAACAACAAGTCTTCAATGAGCGTCATTATCCTTAATGGGTTATTGTCTACAAATCTATTGGAAATGAGTTTGAGTTAGTCCTATAACCAAACTCAACAGAATAACATTTATGAAGGAAGTACAACTAACTCACAAGCATAACGTACATAATGATTAGACTTGTAGCAGCGAAAAAAGTTATGAAAACATTATTCAGCCCTCCTTCTAGTATTTTCCAAAAACTTCAATTGGTATGAGGGCCTACCTCAATGATCTAATTCCTAACAAAACTCGAGGAAACGATTTAAAGGCTTGTAAAACAAAAGGTTATTGATCGTCTACGGAGCATGATGTATAGGAGACAAGACAAACAAGGTAGTGAAAGAAACAACCTTCCCATCTCCAACTTATGAAGGATTGCACAAGGACATTAAGAAGTAGGCTCAACATCTCTGGCAAGAAAATAAAAATCCTACATCTTAATAAAAGAAATGCTCGTGGAAATAGGAGAATTGATTCTCAAGAAAATTGGAATCTTGAGAAAGTCTACTACATCAACCTCTTCTCAAGTAGACTTGATGGAATCCTTCTGACACAATCCTCTTTCTCGTATTTTTACATTTCATTGTACCTGTAGCTTAGCTTGCAAGGAGCTTGGGTCACTATAAATACCCAACTCCTCTATTGTATTTTGACGTTTGAGATTAATGAGAATAGAATTTCTAAATTCAAGAAACTATTCTCTCTTGAAAGTTACAAGGCTAGAGAGTCCAAAGACTCCCTCTAACCACCTTCCAAGGCACATAACCTCCATTTTCATTTTCCTAGATTTCTCCATCGTGCTTTCTCTCTCATCCTCCATGCTTGCTCATTAGCCACTTCAACGCACACTTCATCCGCACATCAGAAGCCATTTCATTTTTCTGTGGCACGCGTCATCAATCCTCACCACATCTACTTTTCGTCCTTGCGCATCAGACACCTCACTCACCTCATTTCTCACAATTTTGCTCTTCGCGTCTTCTTCCTCGAGAGTCATTCTCTCTCGAAAGTTCTTCACAGGTTTGTCAAGTTCTTCATAGATCCGCCACTCTTCTCCATAGATTTACCATTGTTCTTCGTATCTCACCGTTCCTCTTCATCTTCTACACAGAATAACCTCCATAACTTAGGGTTTCTTCATTGTTTTCACTTTTTCTGTCGATTTCACCGAACAAAAGCCTTTCCATCGCTTGTGCTTTGATTTCCACCGATTAAACCACCATTCCCTCCGTTTAATCGATCTAATTTGAGTTTTCCCCCTTTTCTAGGGTTTTCCATCGATTAACTTAGGTTTTAGGGTTTCCTGTGTTCGTCTACGATTTCTCTCAGTTTCCTTCGAGTCAGCTCTTGTAGAGCTTCGTCTTCATCATTTCCGTTGTGTCTTCTCGTCGGAGAAGCTTCGAGGAGGTCTAGTTCGTCGTTGCACCACTTCACTCGGCCTATCCTTGGAGCCTTCGTCCATCAAGACTTTATCAAACTATCTCATTCTTTGAAAAATAAAAGATGTCACTCCGAGAGTATCAAGAAAACTGATGTCAACAAAAATCTTCTCTAGACATAAAAGATTGTCTGCTAACAAAGTGAGCTCACAAGTTAGGAAGAGAATGTCAATATGCAACATCATAAATCATGTTATAAGTTAGAAAGGAACTTGAGTAAGTCCTTGGAAGACATAAAAGGATGAACATAAGTCTTAAGTCAAAAGCTCCAGCACTCGTCAAGGCTTTTGAATAGTAGCAGGGTCAGTAAAGAACAAAAGAAGTATTTGTCATGAAAATCAATTGTCAGGCTCTCCACAACAAATTTAAATGAGAGGGAGAAATTTATCCCAAAAAATTAGATGGAAAGAATGAAACCAAGCTTTGGAGAAATAGGTATGAGCAATAAAAGGAGTATGACTATAACATGCAATTAAAAACAAACAAACAAACATTTAGAAGTAAACAACTCTAGGTTATCTTCCACTCTAGACGATGTAAAGGTGTTAAGACATTTGATAGCAAACAATGTCTAGGTAGGCTAATAGGTTATAGAAAAACTTGTATATCTAGGTCGAAAATAAGAGAATGATTAGGATCAAGGAGTTCCTAATCGAAAAATCACCTAGGGAAATATCTAGGTCAAATCTTTTATCAAGGATGATTGGCTTTCAACTTAGCAACAACAACACTTAATCATACTCTCAGTGAAAGTTCTTACCCTATGCCAACACGCCAAGTTCTCAAAGCCACAACATAAGGGTTACATAAACCCTAGAACACTTATCACCACACACAGTAGATAAGAATTTTGAAATACACTTATTTCATATGTTGTATATTAGAATGAGAGTCCTAATCAAATTTATAGAGATCTCACTCAAGGATACCTCCAAAACTCTGTTGTCAGCTATTTAGCGTGTAATAATCGATTATCCAGATATGGTAATCGATTATGTATTAATGAATGTACAACGGTCAAAAATTTGCTTAAAAAACTCATAATTGCTCGTGATAATCGATTATGGAAAGTCATAATCAATTATTGATAATCGATTATCGTAAGTGGTAATCGATTATCTTGAGTATAAAATGAGGTTTTCTAAGTTAAAACGATTTTTTAATGCAACCTAAAGCAAACAATACACAAAATCAAATATAAACCACATCATATACATCAATCTACTAAATTACAAAAACTTTAATATAACAAGTCTTCATGAAGATCTTCCTCCAGTAAGAGTACTTGAGACTTGACTTTGAGACATCATCAAAAAATTTACTATTCAGCTTTATGCTAACACTAAGAACAACAAGGGGTTTTAATTCAATCTTTATAGTAGTGGATTGTTTTAGAAAAATGACCCATTTTATACTCTTCTACAAAGTAGATGATTCAAGAAATATTGCTGAATTATTCTTTAGAGATGTGGTCAAATTTCTTAGTTTATCTCATCTTATCATTTCCAATAAAGATACCAAATTATATAGAGTTTGCATATAATAATAATTTACTGCATAGCACTATTAAGATATCACCAATGTATTTACTACCTTTTCCTAATTCTTTTGACTTTATTCATAAAGAAGGATTCTAATGTAATTTTATTACAAAATTTTTATTATAAAAGTAAATATTTACGTTAAAACTAAAAGAGATATAAGGAAGTAAATTAAAGTAAGTAAATATTGATGTCACCATCAAAAAGACTTGTCTACTTTTCATTCTGAATTGAACCTTGTCCACTATTAAAATCCTATAACTTTCACCATGGGAATGACCTCAAGAATAAAACTAGACTGAAACATGAGTAATGAATCATTCTAGAAAGAAAAAAACGAAACTTTTTTTTCAGAAAACACAAGGACTTAATAATCATTCAACAGTATAAGAGACCTTAATACCCAAATTCATACTCTGGTACGATTAGGTATAAACATGTTTTAAAGATCAATTAGTGATTAATCAAAGTGGAGAATATTTCAAAGCATAATATGATATATGTTTAATCAAAAATAAATATCTATAAGAAGAAAATTTGAAGACAAAAATAAGTTTGGAAATAGGTTTTTGCCCCCTGGTCTTGATGGAGAAATGAAATTGGGTTTCCCATTGTTTCTTTTCCCTCAACATTGCTTCAAAATGGACACAATTTTGACCATAATTTGGTGGGTTTAATCAATGCATTTGTGCTTTAAAGTTGTTCAGTTTCTCAAAAGGTAAAATAAATGTGGGACCCACCTCTGTAACACCACCCAAAATATTTCCTTCATCCAATACAATGAAACTATTGCATTCAACTGCACTCATTGCCAAGTAATGAACCTACACCAAAAAAGATACCCAATTGTGATTTTTTATTACAATAACGAGGTTTCGATGTCCTAAAGCCAAACACTTGTTTTATTTATTTTTTTTAAATCTGTCATTTTAATAATCTCTAAGAAAGAAAACGAAAGCAATATAATAAATATTTTATTCAAAATTATTGTTAAAATTCAATAAATATAATCAATTTAGAAAATATAATAGATATAAACTCAGATTTATCAAAAGTATGAGTTAAAATTTATTACAGTAAAATTTAGGCTTAATAGTTTACTTTATTTATATGTTAAGTGGTTTTTTTAAGTTTAGTATCCAGATTTAAAAATATATACATTGAGTTTTAAAGTTGTCAAAATTGTATGAATCAAGTCTCTTTCGTTAAATGGGCAAAAATGGAATTAATTCCAGTTGACACGACGAAGGAATGCACATATTTTCTTCTCCCTCTCCTGTGCTTTTATTGTAGTGCTCCCGCCTTTTCTCTCTTTTCTATATCTTTGTCAAATATTTTCTTTTCTCTCTCTCCTTCCTCTGCAACCTCTACCTTTAGAATAACCAGTTCTCCGGTGAGTTCCCTCTGAGTCTCACTCATCTCTCTCGTCTCCCTCGCTTGGATCTCTCCTTCAACAATTTCACCGGTCAAATCCTTTTCTCCGTCAACAACTTAACCCACCTCACCGTGCCTCTGACGTCGGCGAAGTTAGTCAGCAAAAGCCTGTTACGGCGACACGTGTTGTGTCGGTGGAGGTAGGGACATTGTCTTTGAAGGAGGATATCATCGAGGGTTCTGCGAAGGCTGAGAGGAACAAACTGGTGTTCTTTGAAGGGGGAATATACAGTTTAGATTTGGAGGATTTGTTGAGGGCTTCGACGGAGGTGTTGGGGAAGGGCAACGTGGGGACTTTGTAGAAGGCAGGGCTGGAGGAAGGAACGACAATGGTGGTGAAGAGGCTGAAGGATGTTATGGGGATTTCCTGCACCATCTGTTGTAGTCGTGGAAGTTCATTATTTTATTTGAGGGTTCCAATATTTTATTAGTGTTGTTGTTGTTATTGTCATAAAGTGTGTTGGGTGATTAGCTTATTTGCGGGCAGTGGCATAAGGGTGCTTTCTAAGTTGATATTGGAGGTAGGTTATACTTAGTAGTCTTTGTCTTATTTCTTGTTGCATTATGTATCAATGACATGTTAATTATATTGATTTACTAATGGGGAAAATAGTTTAATATGAAGAGTGTTACTATAAGTCTACTGTAAATGGGAAGTTTTGTGTAGCAGCATAGAGTGTGCTTGTTTAATGCATGCTTCAGGATAGAGAGAAAAGAAAAGTATTTAATAAAGATATAGAAAAGAGAAAAAAAAATTGAGGTATTGAAAATGTACATATTCTTTCGTCACGTCAGTTGGGAGTTAATACCGTTTTTGCTCATTTAATGAAAGGGACTTGATTCATACAATTTTAACCCAATATATGTACTTTTGAAACTGAATAGTAACCAATAAGTTATTAAGCTTAAAATTTATTATTTATTTAACCTATTGTGTTACTTATTATTTGGTAACTATAACCTTATTTTTTAATATTTAGTTTTATGTTTAAAATGTACATGTCTTACTCGGAGAAAGTATATTAAAAGTTTTATATATCAATTAAAAATAAAATTAATTTACAATAAATATTATATATATATATATATTATTGTATGCAAATGCATCTTATGAAATTAAGTAAAATTAGATTCAAAATCCTTTTTAAATATAATATCAACTAAAATAAAATGAATTTATATTATATAAATAAATACTAAAATGGAATTGTGTTTAATTTTTTTTAATAATTCTATTGAAAATTAAAAGGATTGATGTTTTTTTAGCAATTACTTAAAACCTTTCCCTCCAGAAAAAGATATTGAGCACTATCATTATTTAGAAAAATGGAGGAAATGGTGATTACTTGTTCCAAATTATGAGAGAGTTGGATGAGTCCCACATTGACGTGCATACGTGTGATGCACATGTCATGATAATACCAAACATCATATACTTTGTTTTGTTGCACTTCTCCACTTTCTAATAATAGTACCACTTTTAAGAACTTTTTATTTTTAAATTTTTATTAAATTTTCTTATTATTATTATTATTATTAGTTGGTTACAGTTACCATACCCTCCCATCACTATTATTATTTATGAGTGCAAAATGGGTGGCTTGGGTGGTTGGGATTGTTGCACTGAATAATCAAATTAACAGTAACAGTGAGAGCGACAGTGAAACTCTCCCTTCCACGAATAAACTTTATTTCACCTAAAACAGCAGCATGTGCAATGCTCCGATGCCATGAGAAAAATTAATTTTAATTAAATAAAATATTTAAATATAATTAAAATAAAGAAAATTATGATTTTATTGGCAATTTATTTTCTGTTCATTTTTATCCTAATTACTTTCTTAAAATCATTAAATTCAGCAAGTCTGTTCGTTAAAAAACTATAAAAAGAAATATTCGAATGAATATATTATTTAATTTATAGATAATTATTTATTTATTTCAATTAATATTTGTAAAACTTTAGAAAATGGTATTTTAGAGATGATAGTAGTTTAAAAATAGTGAGAATAGGTTATTTTAACATTCAATAGTGAGACTTGATTATTTTAACATTAAATAGTTTATTTATAAATAGTTTTGTTATAAACAAATTTTATTATTTTAAAACATACGGTCTCTCAAAAACTACTTTCTAGAGTTTTCTACCTTTTCTATAAGAGTTTTAACTCCTGAGTCATCTCTTTGACAATTACGAGGTATCTAATTGACCACGACGATAAGGTCTACATTCTTATCTGATTGGTTTCTGCAATAGAGCAAGTAAGTTTTAGCTCTTTTTTCTCTTCGCTCTTTAATTGAGTCCATGCATGGAAGTTTCCATTTGCATGTATATTTGACCTTTTCTTTGAGTTTCCTTGTCAACCTAAGGTCTTAAGGACTCTTTACTTTTTCAATTTGGTGATTCATACGTGTTTATAGAAATTTCTTATGCGAGAAGTATTCAGAGTGTTTGTAGAACTTTGTATCGTCAGTGTAAGGTAAGAGAAGCTAGTTTTACTTGATTTGTTTGATAGACAAGTTCTAATTAATGTTTGTATGGTAAATTATTGATTAAATTGTGAAATTGTATTGGATTAAGAAATTTAGTATGTTAAGTTAATTGTATATAATATATGTTGATGTGAAAATTGATTTAATTGAGGTGCAATGTGATTATGATGAAAAGTTTGCGTGTGATGAATTTAAAGATGTTAAATTGGGTGAAGTAGGAGCTATCAAATTGAATAAAGCTTTGTTTACATTTCAACAGAAGAAATAAGTAGTTTTTAGGCTAGATAGGTGAAAAGTTAAGTGAAGAGTTATTTTGGTTAAATTGTGTTTTGGCAGGGGTCTAAGGGTTGATTAAGATTTGTTTGAGTGTTATGACAACAAGATTCTGATGTAGAACTAGTTGGTCATCTTTTGGAAGTGTCTTGTATGGTTTTTAGTATTTTAGGGGTTTTCACTAGTGGTATTTTGGGGGTTGTTATTAAGTTTATCAAGACTTGTGTAAGTTGTTAGTTGCATAGAATTGATGTTGAAAGGTATAAAATGGAGTTTGATTGATGTTAAGTTGTTAAGTGAGGTTGAGATAGCTAATTTGAGTTAGGAAGGTGTTTTCCAATGTTTCTCTAGGTATAAAAGGTCATAAGAATCAGTATAATGTGTGTGGGGGGGGGGGTGGAATGTCCAAGTGGAGATTTGAAGTATACCTATTAGAGGTTAGTAGCTGCTCTGAAAAATTCCATTACTTATGGAAAAATCCACAATCTGCTTATGCACTTCTCTGTTTTCAATTTCGCACTTCCTAAAGTAAATCCACAAGTTGTGGGAAAAGCCATAACTCAATTGTTGAACTAGTTGGTTTTCAATTTGTTTCTCTCGAGACAAATCCACAGGTTGTGGAAACGTTCACTACTAGTTTGTGAAACTTTCTGGTTTCAACTCTGCATCTTGGACATCAATTCTTCCCAAGTTGTGATTTTAAAACTTATAAACACCAATGTACAAGAAAAACACAAACCCCAAATGTATGATCTAAAAGAAAGATAATGCATGATAAAATCATTCAATTAATGAAATTATGTATGCAAATGGCCTAAACTAAGATATGAATGCAAATACATTTTATTCACTCATCAGCCACCCTGTTTACTTCAATACTTATGTTTTAAATTATTTGTGATGCATTGTTGGGTTGTTTATGCTACTTTGATGCATGATCGATGATGATATATGTTGGTATTCAAATATGAAAGGGTGTGAACATATGTTTATGGTTTCCAATGGTTTCAAGGTTTGGAAAGTTGGTTCCAAGGTGGAACTTCATGGTGTGGTTTCAAGTATCATTAGTATGAATGCAGGGAGCTCAATATTGGAGGTTATCCTGACACTATAATGGTCATACGTTCTCAAATAGAGAGGTTTAACGCATGTAGTGAGAGTAGTAAGAGGTCTGAGTCTGATGGGCCTTTCTCTATTTGGCAAAAAGGCGTTTGAGGATTAACCTTGTGATGTATGGTAGGGTGAAACCTAATTAGAAAGGGCTTTGCAAAGCAGTAGTGGCCACCACAAGTGCACAACCCGCCACAACTCGTCATTCATTCTAAGTCCGGACAGACTAGTCAAATTGTTGCCATGCATACAGTGTTGGGTCGTTTGGTGTGAAATGTGTATCATGTGTATAATGTTTGAATGTTCATGCGTATAATGTTTAAATGTTCATCCGTATAATGTTTAAATGTTTTTATATATCATTAATTATTTGTATTCTAGCTTACTCTTGTTTTTGTGTTGTCTGTCTTTGTGTATGTTTCTCTTTTGTGATAATCACTTTAATGGTGTGAGCTTAGGGAGACATTCTTTACC
Source organism: Vigna radiata var. radiata (assembly GCF_000741045.1). Lineage (NCBI taxonomy): Eukaryota > Viridiplantae > Streptophyta > Magnoliopsida > Fabales > Fabaceae > Vigna > Vigna radiata. Next base: position 6,826,475 of record NC_028357.1, on the reverse strand, counting down.
GTTGCTCTAGCGAGAAGTAAGAGTGAGACTGTTAGGAAGTCAGATGATTCTACATGTGTAGATCTTGTCTTTTGTAAGTTTGTTTTCTTATAATAATTCCATTATCATATATGTAATATTCATTTTAGTACTAATTTACTATTAAAAATGGGATTTACAATATTTAAAAATTAAAATTAAAGTTTAATTAAATTTTAGATCTTTCGTTAATTTAAATATCTTTTAATTTTTATTAATTTTTATTTTATTAATTAAACAAAAAAATTATATTTTTATTTTGAGTATAGGTATATGTATTTCAAAAATATAACCAATATTCTAGACTTATCTTTCACTTATTTTTACGCAAAAATATTCCTTTTCCATCTGCATATAATGTTTCAAATATAAAAGTTGGAATAAATGTATTTTATATTATTTTTAAGTTCATGTATTCTATAACCAACCTAAATATTCTTATATAGTTTTTAAAATATTTTTGTATGAAAATTATTGTTAAGAATATAAAATGAGATAGGAATTGTTTTCATAAAAAATTTAATTATAATTTATTTATTATAATTTTTAATGATTATAAATTTCAAAAATATTAAGATATGTCACCTGACAAATAATATATATAAATTTTAAATATATTATTTCGAAATCTAAAATTATCAATCGATCATTTTTAATATTTAGGGACCTTTTAAATAAAATAATAAAATTTATTTAGTTATTAATATTATTTTCGTCTATGTAGATGAGAGTCTCTTTTATTCAATATATTTTCAATTAAAGCAATAAAAAGTTATTATTTAATCATTTTATTAATCACATACATATTTTAACACGTGGAGACAATAACAAAACTTACCCTAAGCTTTGCAAGGTAAATGTGATATTGTAAGAGAAACTTCCTCACGCTAGCTTCGGTAGAGAATAGATTGTAGCAACTTTTAATTGATATTAGACATTAAAGTTTCATTTAGTTTTAATACTTTAGGTTGGCTTCTTAAAATTATTGGTCAAAATCCAACATTGGAAAAGATAATACCATCGTCACTTATTTAACGAAGAAATTAAATAACAAATACAATTAAAAAATATAAAAGTTTCAAGTGTTTAAAAAAATATAAACTCAATTAAAAATATCAATGAGACTTATAATTTAATTAAGCCTAAAATTAATCCAATATATTGTGTAATTATTCAATCTTTCTTAAATTTATGTTTCTAAAAGAAGTTTAAAAGTATACTTTTCATTTGTTTTTGTAGAATTTAATTCTGAAATTGTTATGAAAGTTATGATAGATGGTAAGACATATAAGTCAGAGAAAGCGTACAAAGCGTATGGGAAGAAAAAAGAAAATTAGAATAGGATAGAATTAGGAGGAATCCTTAGGTCTTTAGAAGTTTTCATGCATAATATTGTACACATTCACATTAATGTAATCTGATATGCTTGATGTGTTTGAATTAATATATGATTTTGTATGTTTTGTTTATGTATGTTATGATTACTTTTTGTAAACGAATTATCATCTATATTAACAACTTTGACAATTGTGATATATAAACTGATATATTATTCAAACTATGTCTGAAAAATCATGTTAAAAGGTTTCAAAAATTTTGAAACACGAATATACTTCCTACGTTAACTGAAAAAGGGAAGAGATTGTTAAGACAAAATCGTCTATAAGACTGAACTATCTAACATCTTCATGTTTTGAAGTTTAACAAATAACGATAAACGAAATGAACATTTGATAAAACATTGTTTTTGTATAAAGAATATCATTAAATGAAACGACTTCTTATGAAAAAGCATTGTGATATCTGAATGATTAAAGGAAAGTCTTTAGTAAACGCACTATTATGAAAGTAGATGCCTTATCAAATGATATCCTCACAAAATGCATCTATAGGTTATATGAGAGTCTTGCTAAACGCGCTCTTGCTATACATTTCTAAACAATGCTAAACGAGCTCTCACTATATCTTGCAAAATAATGTGCAAAATGAGGCTTTTGGTAAATGCACTAAAAGACATAAACAACGTTCCAAAAACATGTGTTGAATGACATTTTTTTAAACGTGCTCTTGAACCAAACCAAGACCACTAAACAAAGTATTGTTAGTAAATTCCTTGTATAGGCTAAATGACACCTTGTTACAAAATGATATCTTCATCCAACGATGAAACCTCTATGAACTACTTGATATCTTTTGAGAAATTCTTAAACGGTCAATCTTGTTTAAACTTAAAAAGCACATAGTTTTACTGAGCACGCATTAAAGAGCATTAAATGCACAACGTCTCAAAACAACAAAAGTGATAAGAAAAAGGACATATCTGTATGCATGCACATCTAAAGTAGTCTTTGCAGTTGCCTATGTCAAGTATCTACTTGCTCTATCATGTACAAGTCAGAAGTGGATGTTAGAAACAAATAAGACATTCACAGAATGTTCTCACCATTAGAAGTCGCGGTGAAATGTTGTACAACCTACTTTTGATAAAGTACTGAAAAAGAATGTCTGCTCTGACAAGTTAACTTCAACCTACGATTGGTACCTATGAAAAGGCCATGAAGATTGGAAGATAAAAAACAAGCACTATCTAACAGATATTTTACCATGAATCCTATAAATTGAAGATCCTTGAAGAAAAGGACTTGTAACCAATCTTTTAATTTTAAATTCTGAAGAGAATTAAAATACTTTACATTTAACGTTGAGGAGTTAAACGGTAGCTAAACGAGTTTGCTTAGTGGAAACCAAAAGTGGGTGAAATTTTGACGTTTAACTTGGTGAAGTTAAACGGTACTTAGACAAGTTTGTCTCTTGGAAACCAGGAGTGGGTGAAACTTAACTAGAGAGTGTATCGGGAAGATACCGGGAGTGTCTAGGGATACTAGGAGTGGTGAAGAATATTGTGCAACCAAGAGTGAGTGAAACTCAGTACTAGTCAGAGTAACAATGGTTACTCGGATTGACTAAGGATGTCAGGAGTGGTCAGAATACTCAGTTGTAATCTCGTTGAAGATTATAGTGGAACCCTCTAAGGTGTTAGAGGAGACTGGACGTAGCTCAACCAGTAAAAAATAACTGTGTGTTTATTGTCATATTCTTTCTAAACATTTCTCTTACAAATATTTTTATTGTATACTATTATATAGAAATCATTTACCAATTATAATCTCATGTATCAAGCATGTACATCATCAATATAAAACATTTATTATGCCATTTTTTTTCACATGTATGATGGTTTTCGAATTAAATTTGAGCTCTATGCAATTTATGAGCTGTATCTTAAGCTAAACATGTATATAACAACATTTAAAACTTGTTTAACAATTTAGAAAAGCAGTTAGAAGCATGTAAAGCCAATTTTCGTAATTAATAATATAATAGATTATGAAAATTGCAGTTTGAATTATTTAACAGATTAAACAGATTATGAAATTGTTTAATCTGTTAAATTTCGTAGAATTGGTTTTTAACAGTGTAAATGATCTTGAAACTTGTTTTGATCACTCCATCACATGTAAAAACAACTTTCTTGACATTTCAACATGTTTGTTGGAAGTCCCACATCGACTAAAGATAAGGCCAAATTATAATATATAAGTGAGGTGCAAACCTCACCTTACAGTTTTGTGGGGTTGAGTTAGGCCTTAAACTCACTTCTAATATGATATCAGAGCTATCCTAGAGAGTTATAAGTGGGCATTTCTGTTTCTATTCCACCCGTTGTGTGTTGGAAGTCCTACATCGACTAGAGATAAGGCCAAATTATAACATGTAAGTGAGGTGCAAACTTCACCTTACAAGCCGGTTTTGTGGGGTTGAGTTAGGCCTTAAACCTACTTGTAATAATGTTAGTATCATAATAAACATGATATTTGCAGCAATTGTGTATTAAAATTCATGATTAATGAATGATATGATCAATTGAGCACAATACCAAGTTCAATATCAGACTTAATATTCATAATAAAATCAACCTTGGTAATACAACATATTCATCCAAACATAGACTTGGTTCAATCAATGAATCATTCAGATATACAGATATTGGAATCAACACAATCATCCAAAACAATTTTTAACCAATTTAAAGCATAATCACTAAAAAGATCAAGTATTAAACACTGTTTAGAAATTGAAAACATTCACAATGATGTAAATGTACCAGTATGCAATACTAGAATGTTTTTCAAACTTATAATGCACAACTTTGAATAAGAATGCCTAGTTTATTTCTGATAGTGTAAAATCTTTCCTTTTACATAGGTTTTGCAAAGATGTCAGTCCATTGTTGCAATGTATCAAAAAATTCGAGTTTTAGTAATTATAACCAATCACTCTAACATTAGAACTACACATCAGAGTTACATTTTCAAAGTCAATGTTCTAGCTAGTCAATATGGTTTCAAAACTTGAGAAGTCATATAATATGCAATGAATTCAAAAACATATTTCTAATCTACTATTTCAGTGAATTTTATTCAATCAGATACTAGCTAATAGCAGAGATTTATTTCACTCAGATTTAAACATGCAAAATTATTTTTAGATATCACGAGTATAATGCTAAAAATCAGAGTTCAAAAGTAAATCATCTAAGATTATGTGAAATATTAACTCCAAAATATTTAATGATAAGAACATGGAATCAATACCATTGATTAAGAGACGAGGTTAAATCTATTTGAAAGTGAAAAACTCTCTCTGAAGCAGATTTAACAGATTATGTTTTTAATGTAATAGATTATATCAGTTACAAAACCCAATTTCAGTAAAACAGAGAATAACCTAATAGATTAGAAGATTTATATAACAGATTAAATTTTGCAGAAACTGTTATTTTGCATATTTTCACTAAACCTCTTCATGTCAAGCAACAAGCATACATCAAATACATCAAAATGTTTATACTAAATGAGAATTATGCATGTTTTACTAGTACCAAGGCTTGTTACCAATTGTAAGATGTCCTCAAGGTGTTATAAGCACTTTTAATTGTGAGATTTGCTTCAGCTTTGTGCATCACCTTGAGTCTATTCCTTTTCCATTCCTCTCAATCTCTTGCAAAATAATTTAAGGGTTTGGATGCAAGTACCCATTTGAATTTGGGTCATTTCATGTTAGAAGATTTCAATGGTTCCTTAGGAATCAATTTAAAGTTTCCTTTAGGAACACCAGATTTTTTGTAATAACATGAATTTGATGCATGGCCTAACTGTTTGCAATAGAAACAGACAATTGAAGAGGGTTTACTTATGTTAATAAACCTTCTGATTCTTAATCGATTATTTTTACCAACATATACCCTATTCCTTCTCTATTCAACACACTCCTTTGTGAACCAAAAAGAGCATCAAGATTTGAACTGCCTAGTGTAAACTTAGACAAGGTGTTCATAAGATATTTGATTCTTTCCTCTTGTCTTGGACAGTTTTCACAATTTGACCATATGTCTTTCAAAGTCATTCTTTGGTCTATAGGGAGGTGATGCAGTAGACATTTCCACATTTCTTGGGTCAACATCTTCTCCTTTAGTGGGTTGGTGTTCATCACTGCCTTAATCTTCTTTTTCCAGTCTTTGCTTCAATTTGAGTGAAGAACATTTCAGTTTGGTGTCTCCTCCTCTTTCACATACAATACTGGAAGAAGCAGCACCTTTATCCTGCTTTCTAGAGCACTCTTTATTCCCTGCAAAATTTAAGTTATTTTTTCTTTTGCATAACAAAAATTTAAAGAACCTTTCTGCCATTAGATCAGTCTCTCCATCTTCTGAATTTTCTGTCAGTTTCGTAGTCGTTTCAGTAGCATAATTCAAGGAGTTGATGTCTGTTTTTTGTTGTTGATGTAGCCCTCTTTTCAAGGACTGTTGATCACAACATTCCATGCACTTTTGCCTATTGAATTCAAGAAACCATCATCGATTACACCTTTGCTCATGGTCTAAGACATATTGGCCATCAGGATCGATTTAACCAATTAAGCAAATGACCTAACCAATTAAAATTCGAGTAACTTCCAAAAAACTACCTCTGGTGCCGATTGTTAGAAAAGTGGCTTGTATCCCAAACCAATATGGGGAGTGAATTGGATTTTCCTTAAAAAATTGATCTTTTCAAGAACTTGATGAGTTCTTTGTGTTTCTTGATATCAATAAACAAATGTGATGAATCAACAGTAAAAAAGAAAGGATCGAGAAAGATAAACACAATCAATTTATACTGGTTTGGCCAAGCCTACATTCAGTCTTCCTTCAACAACCCTAGTTGAAGGGATTCCACTATAATGATAGAGTATACAAGAATACAAAGATATCACCTCTTAATGCACTCTCTTACCCACTCAATATCACTTATAGCAACACAAGAGGTTAACACCCTCACACTCTTACAATACAGAAAATAATCACAACTCTCTCAAATAATAATCCCAGCTCTCTCCCTTGGAACACCAGCACAAGTACAAATACAAAGTATCAATGATAAAACTATCTTCAAAGCAACACTCCAATAGTGTAGACATGATCAGAACTCCTTCAAGCTCACTTTCTTGAGTGAATCTTGGTGGGTTTCAACCTTTGATGCCTTTGATTCTTCAAGAACTCTTCTTAGACACTCCTGCAATTAATTCTCAATAAGAACATTAGTATATGAAAGTGATTTCGTTAAATTCTTATTGAAAAAGCGTGCAAAACAGTTATTTATAGGACTTATAAAAAGCTAGCGCAATCTAATCATAATAAATTTATTTAACCGTTAAAATAATTTTGACTTTGAAAGACATTAATTTTAACATATGAAAAAGACTTAATCAATTATTGGTTAAGAACATTTTCAATTTCAAAGATCGTTTAAAAAAGATTCTCTCACTTTTGAAAACTTCTGTCCTAATCGGTTATACACTTTGTATAACAGATTAAGTTTGCCTTTATTCAAATATACAAGAGTTCTAGATCAACTTAAACCGAATATACAGATTAGTACATTACTTAAGAGATTATTTCATCCAGAAATATAATTTTCAATCTGTTTTATGTGAAAATAATTTACTAATTTTAATAAAATATTTTCTTTTTTAACTTATTTATAAATTTAATGTGATAAATACATGTAAGTTAAAATAAGAATTTTTTTAATTAAAATTAAACTTATATAATGTAACATTAATTTTAATATTTAAGTGAAAATATTTGATATATAAATTCCAAAAACTTATTTTAACATTTAAATATAAGTTATAATTAAACTTAAATACAATTGAACAACATTTTCCTATTGCATTTCATAACATTAACATCGATATATTTAATATTTTTCTATTGTATTTCATTACATTAACATCAAAGTTGTCATAACCATTACAAACTAAAAAAATAAAAGGAACACAAATTTATTTAAGCCTTGGCTTTAAGATATCATAAGTAAATTTCATGTATATTTTATTTAAAATTTATTTTCCGGTCGTGTACTCCTTTCATTTCAACCCAACACTGAAAACCCCCAACAAAGTATTTGTATGGTTTCTAACCAATAAATGCGCTACATAACACCTTCAGTCTAAGTTTCCAATAACAACTATCAAAATCACTTACAACATTGCCTTGTCCATCAGCTATATTAATATTAATTGCATTTCAATGGTGAACACCCAATAAAATGTTCAGAGTTTATACTAATTTGTAAGAGAAAAGGTTGACAAAATTGTTGGCTAAAATTTTCATATGTAACACTATCAATCCTTATCCACTTTATTTCATCTCAGCCCCACTTCCAACACTTGAGTAAAAATGAGTTCAAATCTGAACCTTTTATGTATATGCTGCAATCATCTGGTTGTTTTCCTTAGCCTGAAAAGAGAGGATATGGGTTATGAACTGTTCATTTGAACTTCACGTATCAGCAATTGTGACAGAGTAGCTAAAAAACCACATGATTTCAATTCATACAGTCACTAATTTATCTGTGTATCTGTTTAGCTGACAGATGAAAACATACCAGAGTGTTATTGGAACATCTTGCTATATGCCTTTTTCTCTAGGTCACGCCTATCAGCTATCTGCAACAACAAAGCATTAACTATATAATGCTTGTTCAATTTAGATAGAAAAAAAAAAAGTGATTTGTTTTAGTAAGATGGTTTAGTGATTATTTTTCAGTTATTTAAAAAACAAAAGCTAATTCACGTTTGTTCATGATCATAAAATAACCTTTTTAAAGGAAGCAGCTGATTTCATAAGTTACAACTTTGGATTTTGTAATCTTTACGGCTTCTGGTTGTTTTGAAAAGTTGAAACAATCACATAAAAAAAGCACTTTTAAAGAAAAGTGATTCTTTAAAGAAAAACAAAGCTGTGAAAAGCGATTACTCACCTTCTTCCTAGCAGCAGCAAGTTCCTTTTTAATTCCAGCTGAAAATAACAAGATATCAGTTATGTTAAAGGAAACTTTAGATTACTAAGTAGCAGAACTGCACTATAAAGTTTAGTAAAACTATCCATACAAAATCACATCATTATCATCAGTTCTTTGTAAAATGGCCATTATATTTATTTTTTTTTTCTTCCTCTATACTTTTAACTCTTCTCTTTATCTTCCTAAGAAAATGTGGAACTGTCTCTCCATTTTGCATCAATAGCTAGATTAAAATAAACGAGAAATTGAAATTTAGCATAGCAATTAAATAAAACACAGAAGAGTAGATGACAGAAAGACCAGAGCAAAAATTGTATGTTCATAACTAACCATCATTTGGCTCCAAGGCCAGTGCCTTCTTAAAGCTTTCAACTGCAGCATCAATGTCATGGAGTGCCATATAAGCCTGGTGAATTGGAAGTAACATAGTTATCAGAATTAAAAGCAGGAAGTATTAAATATCAGTAACACATACTGACATAATAAAGGGTTACAAAAGCTCCGAACTTTTGACAGAAAGCACTTCAATTACAATACCAACCTGTCCTTGGCGAAACAAGGCTTTAGCATTGTTGTCTCCCTCACGCATTGCAAATTCTGTATCCAACAATGCTCCTTTAATATCCCCTAATTTTAATTTCGAAGCCTTGAAATAGACATAACACAAACAATTAGGTGAAAAACGGAAAATTTAGTTAATATGGCAACATAATCAAATGAATATAATAGTACAACATATTAACTCCCAACTTACAGAACTGTTTGTAAAAATCTGAGACTTCGTTTTTCTCAATCCTGAACTTATCTCTGCAAAGCCATATCAATATATATACAGTAATACATTATTGTTATCAGAGTAGGAGAAATGAAGTTGTGGCATAACAAAACCACAGCAATGCACAACTAAGCTAAAGAAATAGTACATAAAGGCAGCATACCCTCATCAATGCCTTCCTTTTCCCAACAAATATCCAGGTAGCGTAAAGCTTTCCTGTACTTCCTTAGAGCCATTTTGTAGTCTTGTTTCTGCCAGAAAAATGAAAATCATATTATTTTCTTGCTACTAAGAATTACAGGAAAAGGGGGGCAACTACTGCAAAATGAGCACTCCACAACTATAAACTGACAGAAAAAAAATTTCATTCATATCTCAGAAAACCAATATAAGCCTTTTCAGGTCAGGGTATGAAATAATACATCAGAATAATAATCTGAGTTTTAATACCCTGTAATACTCATTGCCAAAAGTTTTAATTGAGTCCACAGATTTCATCCACCAGTTAAGTTCATTAGGGCTCTCATCAAGGTCTGCTGGCCAATCAGGATAGGTGTCTCCATCTTTGAAGAAGTTAGATATCCCATCATCTGCCCCTTCAGGAATTTCTCCACAATCCACAATTTTAACATCAAGAGTGGGACGGTCATCCTCTCCGGTTGCAACATGCTCAATCGATCGGACGACTCCCATTCCTTTAACTACTTTTCCAAATACAACATGCTTACCATCTAGATGGGAAGTTCGGGTAGTAGTGATGAAAAACTGTGAACCATTTGTGTTGGGACCAGAGTTTGCCATTGATAGCACCCCTTTCCTTTCGTGCTTTAACTCAAAATTTTCATCTTCAAACTTAACTCCGTATATAGATTCTCCTCCAGTACCATCTCCAGCAGATATATCACCTCCTTGAATCATGAAGCCTTTAATAACGCGATGAAAGCAAGATCCCTGAAAATACAACAGAACATAACACAATTTCAGAAATTGACATTTAAACTAAGATCAGATTCATCTCTTGTGGAGACAATATCTCATGGAAGAAGCATTATATGTCAAGACTATAACGCAAGACGTTAATTAAGAAAATAATAAGAGGAATTTGTTTGCCCTTTTGCTTAATTGAAAGCAAGACTTATACTTTAAAATATCTCACCAATATCTCTCAGGAACCTCAACAAATAAGTTAAGAGATGAGAACTATTTATCATCACACCTTAAATCCAAATATATATTATCACAAAGAACAGTGCACACATGAATATTTTGATTCGTTTGATGCTGAAACCAAAGCCAACAGATTCAGAACTTCCTATCAAAACATAGCACAACAGAGCCAACTGGGCAATATATACTTGAGTAAAATTCTCCCAATTTAAGCTCATTTTACAGGATATTCTTGAGCAATGAACTAAGAACAGACACCAGAAGAATATTGAATTCCCTGTTGTAGTATTAATCAAGATGAACAAAAAACAATTTTTACACTTCAAGACCGATATAACACGAATTACTAAAATTTAAACTATTAAATCTTCCAATATCTGTTCATCTGTAGTAATCTTTTTCTTTCCTTTCTGCATCGGTGAGATAAAATGCTACGTTAATTATTATATCATTTTAAAAACAAAATCTGGAACACTGGAAGGTTGGCATATCTCCTGGATCATAGTGTATAATCAATTGGCAATTACTATACACCAAGTTGACGAATATTTTCAAATACAAATAATTTATGGAATTTCAAAAGCAATTCGCCCCGGGAAAAAACAAAGTTTTAGATTGAAGAAACAGTATCAACCCCAACATTGATACAAGTAAAAGAATCCTTTTGCAGGAAGTAAAAATTGAATGACTATAATAAGGTATGTACAATCAAAGAATCTACTATAATAAGGTAAAAGAATCCTTTTGCAGGACATAACCGTCTTTTCAAAACTCTTCGTCCAAAAGTGATGAAATAAAAAGCACCGTCAAATTCAACCCTTGGAATACTACAAAGTTCAGATCTTAGAGTAGCTAAAATTCTAAAAATCATCGGGATACGTTGATGAAAAGGGAGCAACAAGCATGCAACCAATCCTCTAAATCGAAATATCAAGTTTTGAACGCCCCCGTTACACTCTAATGGCAAAAAAGATATATTTATTTCATTCAAATAGCATATAGGATTCACTCAGAAGAATTCATGAAGCGGGGCATAAACCATTTGACAAACAAGGGTAAAAAAGCAATCTTTGAGAGATGAAAAGGGAGAATTGAATAGACATAGAAGAAGGGTATATGGATAAAGTGAGAAATGAAAGGTAGAAAGATTAAAAAAAAAAAAAAAAAAGACCTTGAAATGAAGGGGCACCCCTGTATTTGGACCAATGCCTTTCTCACCAGTACAGAGAGCTCTAAAGTTCTCAGCAGTTTTGGGAGTAACATCATCGTAAAGCTCCACCACTATCCTTCCTTCAAGCTCTTCCCCTATGCCGATGTCCAAAAAGCACCTTCCTCTCCCCATCTCTCTGTCTGCGATGTGATTCACTGTTATTTTGGCTGGGAAGGAGTAGAATGCTTACAAGACCTTCTAGACTCTTCTCTGAGGTCACTCTTCAAAGTTCAATCCGTAACAAACAGAGTGTGAAAAAAGGGGGAAAAATAATTACTGGGAAAATTAATTGGAGCAGATAATAATTGAAGAAACAAAAGTTAAAAAAAAAAAAAAAAAAAAGACATAAGTCTAAGGATGTTGGTTGAGAGGACCCTCACTCACACAACACAACCCTGATGCTTGCTAATGCTTTTTTTAGTTTATGTTTTACTTTGTTTCTCTACTCAACCCCTGGCTTCATCCCTACCAGCTTCAACTTTGAAAAGCCTCAAAATTTATTTTTATTTATTTATATAATAATTTATTAATAAATTAATTTAGTTTGGTGTGTGTCTGAAACGAGTATTGTATGGAAACTAGGTAAGGCGTTTGCATTGTTTTCTCAGATCTTGATTGCCAAATTTGGATATATGTAGGGTCCTTAGAGTAAAGGGTAAATTTTAACCAGAATGGATACTCTTTCTCTTTTCTTTCTTTTTGTTCTTTTTAGGTTTCAAAGAGAGACACTAATCTATTCAAATATAGAATCTATCTAAGGCGTTAGCCTTTCTTTATCTAACTTATATATCATATGATCATCACAATTGAATATTTAATCACTTAAAGAAACATGTCCATAGGAAAAAAGAGCATCTTTGCTTCCTCCACCTCCTTAAGTGGGTTCTGCATCTCTTCACTATTTTAATTTATTTTAAAAATATTTTACATATTTTCCTTATTCTTTTATTCCAAAAATACTCTATATCTCTCCACTATCCTCAACCATCTTATTTTACATATTTTCCTTATTCTTTTAATTTATTGATTATTATGTTTAAATTTGTAATTTTTTACCGACAAAGTATAAATGGATATAAATTTTAGAATATTTGGAATGCTTCAACTCCTATAGAAAAAATTATATACTTATTTTGTTTGACATATATTATGTGAAGAGTCTAAGTATATATGATCTCAATCTCCTTCTCTGCATCCTTTCATACATAAATTTAACGAGCATTCCAAATCAATAAATATTATAACGCATATAAGATATAATCAAATATTATACTGTTTTGCAATGGTATAGGTTGATTTGACGAAATACACTATGTCATTTGCATTTTTCCAGACCCATGTGTCTTTTATTTCTCTTCTAAAAGATTTATTTGATATAATTTGCTTAAGTTCATGCTTTTCGACTCCTTCCGAAACCATTCATTCTCTTCTCCATACTATAGATGTCATTCCCAACTAGTCTCAATCCATTTCCCAAGCTCATATAATGTTTCGTTCTTACAATTTAAGCCTAGAAAACGTGTGGCTTAATGGTATATCTCATATCCATTTTGTAAGGTCCCAATTTAGAGTCTCACAAATGTATTTAAAATTAAGATATTTCAAAACTCTTAAAGTGAAAAAAACAGTATTAATTAAAAATTTCAACATTTAAAACATGTGGAAGTGTTAACTTTACCAAAAATGTTATCTAATTACATAATTCTAAAATGAATAAAATAAACATTGTTTCTATAATTTATAGCACAAAAACTTTAAATAAAATTCTTTTTTCCCACTGTCCCTATCATACATCTGAAACATCTACACATTTCTTGTTCCCGTATAATAAAAGGTCATACTATCATCGCAAGACACACACAAACATAAATATGTATAGTTAAGCTACCATTAACACAACCGATGACAATATAACATACATACATATATATATGTGTGTGTGTGTTTGTTTGAGTGTTTTAACCTAGATGTTTTACTATTACCTATGATCCTGAGTAGTTTCCTAAGCTTTTCTATGTTGTGGATTCTAGTTGTAAATTTTTGTGTAGGTTTTCTTATGTTTGGGGATTTAGGTTCTAGGTTTTGTATTTTCACCCTAAGTTGTTTCCAGATTATTATTATCTCGTTTTAATGTTATTTGATTAAACTTCAAAATATGAGAGCGTTTAGGTGCATAGACGATTTTTTTTAACAAAAGAGTCTTTTAAAAGTAAAAAAAAAAAAGAAAAAAAAACTATTTCTACAGAAAGTCCTCTTGAGCTATTGCATATAGATCTACTTAGACCTACAAGGACAACGTCTGTGAGTGGTAAATGCTATAGACTAGTGGTAGTAAATGACTTTTCCAGATGAACATAGGTTCAATTCTTGTTCCATAAGGATAAAGCATTTGGCTTTTTATAAAATCTATAAAAGAATAGAGAATGAAAAAGGTTATAACATTATAAACTCTCAATGAAGTATTTCATAAATTTTGTGAAAACTCTGGCATCAAACATAACTTTTCAACTCCAAGAATACTGCAACAAAATACTCATTGAGAGAAAGAACATATCTTTACAGGAAATGATCAGATTTATGTTAAAAATTTAAATCTCCAATCAATACAACTTGATACATTCAGAATAGAGTTTATATTATATCTATCTTATGCAAGACACCATATGAATTATGGAAGAATAGAAAACCTAACATATCATATTTTCATCCTTTTGGCTATCAATGCTCCATATTAAATACCAAAGATAATTTAAGGAAATTTGATTTCAAAAGTGATGAATGGATTATGCTTGGATATTCTAAAACTTCTAAAGCATTTGGAGTTTACAACTGTAGATCATCTAAAGTGGAAGAAGTCATCTATGTAAAATTCAATGACCTTGAGCATGACCATAAAACATTAGAGACAGATGATGAATTTTCAAAATTGCAGATAAATGAAACAACATCCAACAATGTCAACACATCATTTGTACCTAAAGTGTCTAGGAATCCAAGTGTGGCCAAAGCATCTGAACTTGAAGATGAGGAAACTAAATTGAAAAGAAAGCCTGGTGGAGAATATCGTTTGATGTGGAAGAGCTATCCAAAAGATAAAGTCATTGGTGACATCAAAGAGAATGTCAAGACCAAGTCCTTCTACAAAAAAAGTGTTGAAAACCCTTTTTGTCACAATAAGATTTCACAAAAAGACATAGCTCCCCACCAATGAAGTGTAGTGGCAACCAAGGTGTCTAATCTAACAAATTTGGTGCATGTTAAGCCTTTGAATGTATAATTATCCTAACTAAAAACTAAAAAGGTGAGGAAAACAAAGTGAAATTAAAAGAAGGAAAACCTAACTAAGAATGCATGATTTTAGTTATAGGAACCTATTGGATGCATGAGGAATGATGATGGAATGGTTTAATTCATAAAAACATATGCAAGACGTGGAATATGATATGCTATGCTCCAAGGAATGCGTGGGAGATGCAAAACTTCCTAAAAAACATGTACTTGTTCTCTATGTAGAACTTCATTGAAACCAACCACTATTTTTATCAATTTCCAGATGTTATGTATGTGACTAGCCTAAAGATAGAAAGGAATAAAACTAATGAAACAATACTGGACTTTCTGGGTATTAATTTGATTTAAGTCTGATGCAGCAGTCCTACATGCCAAGTGGGATGAAGAGGCAAGGCATGAGTTCTAAATGGGTAGTATGGATTATGTATGAACTGGAAATGATTACAAAATGAAAACTCCTAGGTGGAAACTATAATGATAGCTTTTTTAGGTAAATTTCATGGTGTAACATCATGTTCTGGGTAATTGCGTATGTGAAGTTGGAAAACAACCTTAAATGGATGTTTATGAATGACTTAATGCAAAGAAAACAACAAAAAGAACCTAAATGGCTAACTAGGTATCCTGATATGCTTAAAATCATAAATTTAGAATTTTCATTCTAATGAAAGCACTGCAAAGAGAATTCTCGTCACTATATGCAATTTAAAATGGACCTATCAATTCTAAATGATGCAGCGAAAGTGCATATTTCATAAACATTCAAACGGGTAACCAAGATAATGTTGTCGTGAAAGGAAAATAAGATTAAAAACTAACAGATCACCAAATAGATTATAACTCAAGAATTTAAAGAGCTAATGGACAATAATTAATTAGAAATCTCTACATTGAAAGGTCATTCCTAGCTGATGCATTGAACATTTATCTACTTCAAGAAGACATCTTGAAAAGGTATGCCCGTTTTGGGTCATTAAATTCCCATAAGGAAACACATGTATGCAGAGTTCTAGAATCTAATTCATCCAGACAATAAAGACTACTCCTAAACCAAGACTCATGCAAACTGAAAAAAAAAAAGCAAGATGGAAAGTATAAGAACAAGAAAACAAAATTACCCGAATGCAATCTAACCATGAAACATGTACTAATAACATGCAACAGGAAAAACACATATGAACATAATATCTCAATAGAATACAAACAGGGTGAATAAGATATAAATCGCGCAAGAAAATAAAAGAAAGCAGTAAAACTAAGCTAATTGGCGAGCAAGAACAAAGAGCAATGGTAAACTGAAATTGAAATCAGGAAAAGAAAACAAAATTGTGTTAAAGTCAAACAAATCAATAAAATGATCACACGTGTGTGTCTTATTTTCAAAAAATTGTTAATAAAAGTTATCAAAATATCATAATCCTTAAGGAAAATTGAATCCCCTTGAGTGTGAGCCCTTTAATTGTGCATTTTCGGCTCCATGGGTTTGGTCAAAACAACCTCACTTTATCAGGGTCAATTTGTCATTCAGGAAAATTAAAAGAGAGGTTAAAATGTAATTAAACTAAGATTGGACCTATGCAAAAATATATTTTTGCTATTTTTATCTTCTGATTTTTTTTTTTTTTTGAAAGGGAAAAACACATTTTTAAAAAGCCAATTTCATGTATTTAAAAAGAGAAAAGTAACAACAATTTTAATTGAAACCTATTTGTACTACTTAACATAGCCTATTCCAAATAAATTACAAGCTTAAAGAAATTAAGAAAATGGAAAAATGGGAAAAGTAGAGTGTTATCACACCCCACACTTAAGGAACTACTCCCCTAGACATGGGAAACTAAGACTCAAAAAAAAGAAATGAAAGAGCAAAAGACTCAAAGCAAACAAAGCATTTCTAGATAACATCATAAATTACTCCTAATTACAAGTTACACAATTAGAGCTACATTCTCTAACTCAAAACTGCCACAAGTGTATCACTCATTCAAATCCAAGCTTCATGAAATCTACCAAGCAAAAAGAACTGAAGTACTTGAAAAATACTAGAAGGAGGGGTTGAATAGTGTTGATGGAAAACGTATTTTGCAACCCTTCTGATATAGCATGCTATCAAGCTTTTGAAATATTCTTTTGAAAGCTTAGACGCTCGACTTGAAATATATTTATAAGCGTTGATAAGTTTGTTGTGTTATTCAAAATATTTCCACTATAGTATTTTGTAAGAACTTCCTTAAAAAAAATAATCGTTTAGTTTGGAAGTTCTTGTATTTGAAATATAAAGTTCAATTGCAGGTTTTGCAAGAGGATTGTTTAGTTAAAAAAAGAGAAAACAACACAAGAGATTTTATACTGGTTTGCTCCAACTGAGTTACGTCCAGTCTCCTCC
The DNA here is from genome assembly GCF_000741045.1 of Vigna radiata var. radiata. Taxonomy (NCBI): domain Eukaryota; kingdom Viridiplantae; phylum Streptophyta; class Magnoliopsida; order Fabales; family Fabaceae; genus Vigna; species Vigna radiata. The sequence continues at coordinate 6,809,220 of NC_028357.1, read as the reverse complement.
GTAGAGGGTTCCATTATAATCTTCACACGTTTACAAATGAGTATTAGCACCACTCTTTCATTTTCTATCTTTTAATTCCATTTCTATTTGTGTTTATTTAGTTCTTAGTTTCCTTTCTATCTAAGCATGTTATTCCATATCACATCATAATTAAACAGGTTATTAGGAAATAAAGCATTAAAATCAGAGCACCTATTAGTAATAAGTGAACAAATATTTTTATATTGGTTCATTCCAACTGAGCTACGTCTAGTCTCCTCTAACCTTAAAGGGTTCCACTATAATCTTCAACAAGATTACAACTTAGTATTCTCACCACTCCTGGTATCCCTAAACAATCCTGGTATCAACTCGATATGATGCCTAGTTGAGTTTCACGCACTCCTGATTGCGCAATATTCTTCACCACTCTTGGTATCCCTAGACACTCCTAGTATTCACCTGACACACCGTCTAGTTAAGTTTCACTCACTCCTGGTTTCCATTAGACAATCCTAGTATCAACTTGATACGCAACCTAGTAATCCTTAACTCACCTAAGTTATACAACAAATGTTTTAATTCTCTTTAGAATTTGCAAACAACTGATTGCTTACAAGTCGTTAGACGATTACTCTCATAAAGAGGATATATGTTCAATACAAAACAGTCTATAGACTCAATATGTGTTTCTCTATTTTCTCTCTTCTTACAATAAGTAAGTTCATATGACAATGAAGCTTGAGAGTTTTTCTCGACTTTTGCTTTTTCTCTTCTTAGATATTCTATTTTTGATCTTGAGCTCTTTCGTGCTTTTCTCTCAACAATATTTCTCTTTTATTTGTAGGATGTATGTTGAATGATATTCTCTTCGTAAGTTATCATCTTGATTTTTTCTTTGAATCATCTTCAGTTTAAAGGCTCTTCAAAAGATATCCATTAAACTGAGTTCTTTTTCTTGATTCTTGTGTCTTCTCTATCTTATCATGTGAAGCAGTCGTTGGTTAAAATCAACTTGTCAGTTTACTTTTTAGTACTTTGATAGAAGTTGGTTATACTATTTTTTTGGCACGACTTTTGATGGAGAGAACATTCCATGAATGTCTTCTTTGTTTCTAATGTCCACTTCTGATATATTTTGAATAGAGCAGGTGGATGCGCGCATTTGGTTATCTACATAGAATAGAGTAGATATACATACAACAGATATGTTTTTTCTCTTATCACTTTTTGTTGTTTTTGAATGTTGAGCACTTAATGACATTTAATGTTTGTTCAAAGCAACAAAGTGCTTTTTATGTTTTTCACCGTTGAGATATCATTTTATCATTTAAGCTTTTCTCTAAGATACCAAGCGTTGAATAAGAACTTCATCGTTGGACAAAGTGAAGGGTTTAGCTCATGGTATCGTCTAGTCTATTGTAAACACTTTTGAGATTTTTCTTTCTTCAGCTAGAGTGTTTAACAAGTTTGCTTTCTACATGTTTTTGGAATTTTACTTGAAACTCTTAAAGGGCTTAACCAAAAACATTGTCTAGAAACTTTAACATTCTCATCTATTTGAGAGTTTAACTGATTACCGTTTGGTACAATATAACTTTTGCGTTTAGCATAACTCTCATAGACGCTCTGATTTGGTAATCATTTGGTGTTGTGTCTCGTTTAGGTCTAAGTGTTTTTAAGGCTTTTGTTTCCTATGTTACTAGATGATTAGGAATTTTGAGCATTACACTTATGTTTATACTATCTTTATATTTTAGTTATAGTATCTTTAACTTCTCATTTCGTTTAGAGTTATTTTGTTAAACTTCAAAACATGTATAAGTCTTATAAATGATTTTGTCTTAACATAGTGATCTATGTTTGATACGAGAACACATTTAGGAAAGTGTTGTTTAACATATTGTTTTTGAACAATTGTCTACAACTTTAACGTGTTTACCAAAAACATTATGTAGCATACATTGCATTGTTTAACAAGCTACAAAAGGAATGTGTTTAGCCAAAATATGTTTAATGATGCGTCTAATATTAATTATGATAGTGTGTTTAATAAAATATCATTTAATAACGTGTTTGTTGTAAGACTCATATAAAACAAAATATATTCTTATTTTATTATTATATTTTACGGTGTTGAATAATTATTTGTGGTGGTGTATGTTGGTGAGAAAAGAGTGTTAAAGAGTGAATATTTAAATAAAGATTTTGAATATATAAAGAGAATGGTCTTTACAATTATTCTATATATATTGATTGAATGTCGTAGACCTTAAATAATCATAGTACCAAGTACACCTAAAAGAGTAAACCTACCACAAAATAACAACTACGCTAAGTATAATAACTAGCTGGGTATAGAAACAGAAAACAAATAAAAACAGACCACGATAGCTGTAATTGAAAACAACAACAAAAGGAATGAAAATAAAACAAGATTCAAAACAAAATTACAAAAACATCCCAATTTAAGTTTATCTAATAAATACAACAATAATTAACTCAAATATCATCATTTCATTTGTTGATCACTCAAACTCAATATGTATTTTCATTTAGATCAAACTCATAAAATAATATATAAAAAATTACATATTAGTCATTAAATTATACTCAAAACTTAATTTAAAAAAAACTTTATATGCATATTTTAGTCACTATCGATATCTCAACAAAAAGTATTATATTCAAAGGATTTAAAAGGGTTAAATATGTTTTTAGTCTCTATATTTTGGGACAATCTCAACAAAAAGTATTATATTCAAAGGATTTAAAAAGATTAAATATGTTTTTAGTCTCTATATTTTGAGACAATTTTGGTTTTAGTTCCTCTTTCAAACTAAAGTACAATTTAATACTTCAACTTTACACAACTCTGGTTTTAGTTCTTTTTACCAAATTTTTTTAACTTTATCTGTTGTTTCAAACGCGTTTCTCAGTTAACATTGAAACAAAAATGTGTCAAACTGTAAACAATCCAAATGCTATAATTAAACGTACTTGAAACAGCAAATAACGTTAAAAATATTTGGTAAAAATGATAAAAACCAGAGTTTTCTAAAATTGAAGAACTAAATTGTATCTTAGTTTGAAACATAGACTAAAACCAAAATCGTCCCAAAATATAGAGACTAAAAACATGTTTAACCCGAAAACAACCTTCTAACAGAAAATTTCAATTATTTTCAAATTAAAAATGTCGACCTTGCATAAAAGTTAAGATATTAATTGTTACCACATTAACTTCACCTATCTATTGTAAGATTCTATTGAAAACATAAATAATTTGTAATTTCTTACTCTAAAATAAATTTCAATTCAAATATGAAAATCACTCAAAATCTAGAAGTCTAAATCAAAGTATTCAATCATAAGAATATTAAGTTTGAACTTAATAAAGTTGAGATAATGACTTCTCTAAACTTACCCAACAAAACTGAGTGATGAACATTTTAAAAAGAAAATAGAAATAAAATAAAAAAATTTGAGAACAAAGCAGAACTTACTTTTATTAAAGAAGTTAATAAATTAAAAATGATCCTAAACTCTCAGCCTATTATAGATATGTTAGAATCAAAGAGATGGAATTTAGAACAATGAATAAAGAAGTTAGAGAAAAAAAGAAAAGAAGAAATTTACTAAGCAGAAAAAAATATGCAGCATCTAAGATGTCATAAAAATATGTAGAGAGTAATAAAACAAGACCTAGAAAGTACAGTTTCTTTGTCTTTTCTGTCTCTCCAAAAGTGATGTTTCATAATTAGTCCACAGCTCACCGTCTGAGAATCCAACGAGGATGGTTCACAAAAGTAGTACTCTAATCAATAACATCTCCATTTTCATCGAAGCACTCAAAAGAGAAACATTTACCAAACACTAAAAAATAACAGTGATCATTCAAAGCTCAATGCAAACATCTAAGGACCACCTGAATAACTCACCATCAAAACAAACACCCAAGAAATTCAAAACTTCAACTGTCTCCTTTAAAGACCATTCATAATTTCATGTAACAGAACAAAAAAACTTGTCATTCAAAGCCCACACTTTGAAGAAAAATGCAGATACACTAAAGAACTCAACTGAAGAAGCTAAGAGAATCAATAGAACATAAATTATATTATCATAGCATAGACAATGCTGATGTCATTTTCTAATTAACATGAATATTTTTACCCAGATAACGGTTAATTTAATGATCATCTAGATAAGATGTAAATTTAAATTGAAAAATAACATGTCAGTGTCTAAATTGATGGATCCAAGTGCTTTCTTTTTTACATTTTCAAATATAATATCAACAATAAGCTAAGACTACCTTGAACTAGGAAATAGTACTGAATTAACTATCACTGTGGGCATGTAAGTTTTGCCTTGGATGTTGTTCTACTTTGATCTCTTGAGGGGCTTGGACAGATGACAAGTCCTGGATGACAGGTTCCGGCGGCAGAGGAGGTGGAAGAGGAGGTGGTGCGATTCTGCCATCGACACAAGAGGAGCATTTGGTCTCAATCCAAGTTTCTACATCAAACTCTCCATGACCCATGATCCGACGACCCGAACAGAGCCTACCAATCATGCCGGCAATGACACCTAAGACGGTGATGACTGCTAGAACAGCTATGACAGGTCCAACCGACCCGTGATCCAAATGGGTGGTGTATGCTTGCTGGGTTATTTCTATGGATGGTGGCTGTTGAACAAAAGGTGTCGCCATTGGAGACAGGAGTTTGAAATAAAAAAGATAAAAAAAAAAACACAACTTTAACTAAAAAGAGAGAAAAAAATCGAGTCTTTTAGAAGAAATTCAAGTTTCAAATAGTTGAAAATGGGAAAACATTGGTGGGTTTGAGAGGGAAGATGAGAAAATTGGGGATTACCAAAATGGGTGCTGATTTCAACCTAGCATATGTGTTTTGGGTGCCCTTTTTCTCAGTTTTGCCCCCAAATTGTAGCAAAAGGGCAAGGTGGTCTTTAGGGTTACTGTGTTTTGTAGATTGATAGTGTGGAAAGTGTGTAGGGTTGAGTGTGGAGCAAATTAAAGAGATGAAGGAATTTTTTGGGTGGGAGAGTGGGAGTAACAGCAGGAAAATAAGAGAGAGAGAGAGAGAGAGATAGAGAGAGAGAGGTGTGGTTTTTTCTGTGTTTTTCCTGGTACTACAACTAATGACTTGGAGAGAAAGCTTTGGACAAGGGAATCATTTGACTACGGACAAGGAAGTGTTAGCAAGCAAGATACATTCATGATCAGATCAAAAGTTCAAATGGTAAAATATAATAATAATGATAAGATTTTTAAGTTATTATGATTTCTAAAATTACTATAAGAATTAATAAATTTATCTTCTACATAATTTTTTTTACTTAAAGAAATGTATTATTTAAGAATTAGTATACTTAATTTGATTAAAAAAATTATGCGTTTTCACAACTAAAATGTAATTTGAAAAGAAAATTAAAATATAAATGAGGTGAAAGACACAGAATTGTAGAATAAAGAATTTAACAGTATATATTGGTGTAAAATATTTTATACTTTTATTCTGTTTAATCTATTACCATATAACTTTCAAATTAATTATTATAAAATTCAATAAACTTAGTATAGACACTGAACTGAAGTATGGTTAGAGGATAATATTTTAGTTACTACTACAATTTTTTTGCTTTGAAGTAAAGGTGAGATGAGTGTGAATTTGAAATAAGAAGAAAAGATATTGACATACAATTTAATTATTAATATATTTAATTATTTTATAAATGAATATTAAATTGTTTAATCTTAAAATAATAAAAATAATCATTGACTAGTGTCATTTTTATTTGTGCTAAATATTTTTCTAAAACAAATATTAACATGGTTGCATGAGTATTTTAACTAACACAAACACATAAAATATATAGATTAGTGCATTTTGATTGTTTGTTTTTTATTTTGTTCATTTTAGTTCAAAATAGTACTTTATATCAACAACTGTCCAATTTGATTATTTCTTCCTAAATTGATTCAATCCTAATAAAATTTCAGATCAGTGAATTCTTTTATTCTTGAAGTGTCACTTTATATTGTAATCACCAGTAGTTAAAATATATTTTGTGTGGTTAGTGGATGCATAGGTGGATGCAATTATCTTTGATGTGTTTAATAAATTTAATAAATAATAAAAAATATGTTAATTTTTTATATTCTTTTAGAATTCAACTTTTTCTCCTCAATTTAACTTTTTTAATGTAGTGAAACAAAACCTTTTCGCAGAGTGATGTGTTTTAGTGATTTTTTTTCCACATTATAAATCAAATTAAAATAAAAATTCATTAATTATATCTTGAATCACAATTTTTATTATAGAAGTTCAAAATTCAATTATGAAATAACAAATTTTCAAAAAAACATGGAGAAACAAAGGCAAAATCAAAATAAAAGCTTTAGCATAATCAATTATGAAAGGAAATGATAATCGATCATGCCGTTGGTTTGAAAAATAATCAGTTATTCTTTTTCAAAACCAAATATTTGGGTGACTAATTGATTGGTTATTTGTTTCAAGTCCATTTGATATCTTCTAATCATGAAACGACATAAAAATATTAAATGCTTGAAAGCTTAAATATTGATCTTTAAGACCTCCTCACCTGTGGCTTCCTTCAAATGCACAAGTACCAATTAATTATATTCAAATCTTATAAACGAAAGGACCAACCTTGGCCCACAATTATATAAGTACAAAGTATAACATCTCAAAAATATAGTAGAATATTATATAAAAGATTCATCATAGATATGATATGATAGAACAGTTAATACTATAATATAAAGTGTAACTTATAGTTATCCAAAAACAACTATAAATTTAAAACTTTATATACAAACTAGATAAACCAAAACTATGTACAAAGTCAGTCTAAGTTAACTAAACAATAGAATCTTCTTCCATCAAGTGCTTGCTCCACTGAGATCTTGTTTCCCTCTACTCATACCCACAGAATGATCATAGCCAAACAAGGAACATATCTACATACAAAGACAAGTACAAATAGAAGGATAAGTTAGATATAAAAGATTCATACATTAATATAACATACAACCATACTCAATTCATGCATATAGTATAACTCACTTCAAACATCTTAAACTATTATGACTTAGACTTGATTGTCCAGACTTAGAATGATTGTCGAGCTATGGCGGGTTGTGTACTTGTGGTGGCTTGTATTGCTTTGCAAAGTCATTGCCTACGGGTTTCACCCTACCACACTCACAAGGTTAGTCTGTTTCGGGCCTTGAGGCATACTGGAAACCCCCAAGACTAAGACTTTCTGCTACTCCTCATGACATGGATCAATCATCTCTACGTGAGAATGAAAGACCATTGGAGTTTCAGGATAAATCCCAAGACTGAGCTCCTATATTCATTCTAAACATACTTGAATCTCACCAAGAGATTCCACATTAATTGGAACATATTTTCACAATTTTAAAACTACACTTTGAAATCACATACTTTCACTTGGAAACCTTAACACATAACTTTGAAACACATATAAATTCATACATAATCATACATCATTCTCAGATGAATCAAAACCTCATTCAAATCAATCAAGAATCAAGAAGGAAAAATGTAAACTAAAAACCTGGACCAATCACTCAACGAACCTCCTCACTGAGCGACCCCAAAGTTCCCTTGCTCAACGACCCTGCTCTCTGTGCTAATCCACAGGCAGTACCTCCAAACTCCAAACCACTCACTCAACGATCAGTTTCGCTGCACGAATAAAACTCCCGGTGGTACCAGACTCCAACCTCTCGCTCAACTACTTCGTTCGATATGCAAATAAAATATTATAGTGCTCCCAGACCCAGACCTCTCGCTGACCTCTCGCTCAGCGAATCAACTTTTTGTGTGAATAAAAATCATAGTGCTCCCAAACCCAGACCTCTCGCTCAGCGACTCAGCTCGCTGTGCGAATAATAAAACAGTGTGCCAGACTCTATAACCACTCGCTGAGCGACTTCACTCGCTCGACGAGTCTGCATAATTCTACAACACAAATATGCATAATTACCCAACCTACACCAAATTTACCAATTCCAAATATTTTCCCCAACTTCTAATCCTCCTATATAGTTTTATATACCTAACTAAGTGTGCCTAAACCATCCTAACATCATTCTAAAGTGTTTAAGAACCAAATCACACTTCAAAACCTACCAATCATCAACCTATGGACCCAAATCACATTCTATCACTTTTGGCACAGTTGTAATCAACTTAGGGAAACTAACAAGTCCAAAATGACCTATCAAGACTAACACAACAAACCATATGAGTACTCAACTCTCATACCAAAATTTCACTACTCCATTTCCTCAAAAAGAGCTCTAAACCAAGACAAATTGCATATATTCATAACCAACCCATGTTATCACAGATTTCTAACATTTTATACATCCAATAATAGATAAAAGAACACTCTATACAGTTCACAATCTCAAATCATCAATCCACACTCAAAACAATCAAAATGCATATTATTCATCTACCCTAAACACAAATTCAGTGCCACCAGTTCCAAGAATCATACAAGCACCAAAAATACACAATTAATTATCAATTAAATAAATTCTAGCTTTCCTTACCTCAGCGTAAATCTGCCCGGCTCTAGAAAAACCCCGATCGATGCTTGCACCGCAAGAAAACTCTAGAAATACCTACAAATCACTGATTGGTGATAGGAAACAACCCTTAGAACCTAATTTGAGCTAAGAATCAAGAGAAGGAGACCCTAATCACATGCAAAGACCGATTCTTTGTATGATCACATATTAGGAAAAAGGTAAGAAATGACAACGAAACTTACCGACTCAAATCAAGAAATTGATCGGGTTGAAAGGTAGCCCTCGAAGCCAGGATCTCCTAAACACCTCCTAATCATCGAACAGATGATCCAAGAATGAGAAAGGTTAGAGAGAAGTGAGAGAAAATAAAGAGAATAGTCTTTTAGAGAGATAGAAGGTATTTTAGGTAATGAGACGAGTTTAGAATATTCTATTTATATTATAAAATTATTTTAAAATAAAATACTTGATCTCATTATTTTAATGCACCTATCAACTCTATTATTCTATTTTCTAGGTTCTTACACAAAGGCAAAACAAATATATGGAATTGCAAACTAAGACGTGCATTCACGAGACTTTAACATAAATGCAAACACTTCATATGTCATGAAAATCCACTGTCAAGTACCATGAAAGGAGTTTTCTTATAATGACCAAACAAGTCCGCAAGAGAAATAAATTTATCTTGCATTGGGTCTTATGTGTTATTTTTTAGCATCCTTTTCTTTTCAAAGTTAGATGCATAACTGAAGTTTTTCTCATTTGCTTTGACAAAAGAAATAAATTTAGACTTTGGCTCATAATATTGACTTTGCCTTTGTAACCTAATCCTCGATTATCAGAAGGGTGCTTGCAACCTTTAATTAGAAGGCCTAAACACTCATTACCTTCATACGTTTTGTTTAATACTTTGAGTAAAATGTCATTTTCGCATTCAAATTGTTTGACGCATTTAGTATCTTTAGCCATAGTTAAGTTTTTCTTAAATTTTTCTTTTGAAAAAATAAGATTCTCACATTGTCTTTTTTACTCAAGTAATTTACTTTCAAGTTCGCAAAACTTTTTGCTTCAAAGATTTTACATCATCCTTAGACGATGTTAAGTCATTTTTCAAAATCTCATTTTCTTTTGAGAATTTTTTGTATTGCTTTCTTAATTTTGAAAGCTTCTGATAATCTCGAAGAGTTAGATGGCCTTTCATTATAGGTGTTGAATATAGTGAAAACTATATATGAGATTTAATCTCCCTTTGTGAATATACACATAGGGTCCTTTATTTATAATAGAAGAAATATGGGTTAAGCCCAAAATACAAATAAGAAATAATAACAAACTAACTAAAAATAAAAGATAAATATAAAATAAAGATAATATATATAACACTCCCTCTCAAGCTAGTACATATATATGAACAAAGCTTGTTGCTAATATAATTCATCAAGTATTAGTGAAAATATCTGCTTCTGCGCTTGAGTGACACCAAATTGCTAATAATTTACAAGATAACATAGAAGACAAAATACCAACCCAAAAGACTTCCCCTAAGCAACAAATCTAGGAGGTTTCTCCATGTAAATCTCTTTTTCCAAATCGACGTTGAGGAATGTATTGTTGACATACAGTGGATAAAGAGGTCATTGTTGAAGAGTCACCACAACTATAAATAAACTAACAAAAGACATCTTTTCCATGGGAGAAAAAGCATATATGAACGGGTCAAACGCTATGGTGACAAAAGGGAGGTCAAAAGAGACGACAATGGAAGAAGCCATGGATAAACAAGAGAGAAACTATAAAAATCCAAGATTCTCGAATCAAGGCACTTGGAAAAGGAAAAAGAGCAACATCAATGCTCTAAATAGATGCCTGAGAGGAGACGGGATGTGCAACAACACATGATGAACCTAAAAATGGAAAACGAGCGATCTCTACGCTATGAATTACTACTAGACATGCCAACATGCACAACTGAAAAGGGATCAAACTCATAACTTCAAAAGGCGTTGAGAGCACGTAGGAGCTCCGACGAAGGCGTTGTTAATGGCATGGTGTAACATCCCATTTCTGATTGTTACGACATAAAAAAATTGTTCTTTTAAAACGAAAACAAAAGAAAACATCCATATAAATCTTAGACTGAGGAAATAAACAATAATCCACTACAATCCAATTAAAAGAACATTTATCATAGACTTATATCTCCAAGTCAACTTAAATGAAATAACATAACTAAAATCAACTGAAAATGTTTGAAAACAATAGAAATCTTTCCCTGTTCCATTCCCGACTTCTTTCCGCTCTAATTATCAACTGGAACATCTGTATTAACATTTGCTCCCATATAGCAATACGAGTTATACAATCATCGCATTCACACACAAACAATAAGGGTAAGCTACCATAATCATCATCTAATACAACATCAACACATAAATTATTAGTTAACAAAGTAATATGGTTAACATGACATATTCAATAAGTACACCAAAACCAATAACTACAGAAATATACATTGTCCTTTTGTACTCTCTCAGATAAAACTTGTTCACCAAAACAAGACGCTTGTTCACCAAAACAAGATAGTTCGAGTCATCCTCCACCGCAGCTTCAGATCTATCTCCCCTGCTCCTCAAGACTTACGAGTAAAAACTCTGCTACGTTCACAATGGGCATTATACTCAGCTCGATTGGAAACCTACGGGCGAGACATCCTACCCTTTCTACCCTCTCGAAAGAGGAAAGAGTGACACTCGAACCTTGTCTCTTCTACCGCCTCTTATAGACGAAGAGACCTACCTTTCTACCCTCTTGTAAGAGGAAAGATATTACTTCGGTTTTCACCGACACGATGAGAGTACATAATTATATCAACACGTTTGGTATTTCTAGTGTAATAATATTATCACACATTCTTAATTGCTCTAAAACATTTTGATCAAAACCCATAGCATTCCATCATCCACAAAATCATGGAAAAAAAATATATCAAGACGAATAAACAATAATCGCGTCACTGTTGAATTAGAACCAAACGAACTCATACTCCTACGCCTACATGGTCCGTAGCCATTTTTGAATTGGCATATTTTATCCACCCTTGTATACAACCTTTTCAAAATTTAATGCATATATAAATTAGCATTGATAACCTGACATCATAAAACTCAAAGAAAATCACGTGAACCAATTTCAAAGAATTAAATATTACGTAACAAAAATTTTATCACCTACACCATCTAATATAATACCTTTTATTAATATAATAACCCTCCCACCCTAACTTAACATAATGTTATTTATATAACAACCTAATAAGGTCATTCTCCAACATAATATAATATAGGTTTAATACCTATTTTGGTCCCTCCTTTGGGAGGGTTTGTTCAAAGTGGTCCCTCCTTTTTTCAAAAGTTCACTTAAGTCCTACCTTTTGCAAAAACTGTTCAAAGTGGTCCTTTTTGTTAACGGCGTTAACTTTCTTAACGGCACACTTTGAACAGTTTGAACAGTTTCCTACCTTTTTGCTAACAGCCAAAACGTTACACCTCAGCAAACTGTTCAAACTGTTCAAAGTGTGCCGTTAAGAAAGGTAAGGCCGTTAGCAAAAAGGACCACTTTGAACAGTTTTTGCAAAANGTAGGACTTAAGTGAACTTTTGAAAAAAGGATGGATCACTTTGAACAGTTTTTGCAAAATGTAGGACTTAAGTGAACTTTTGAAAAAAGGATGGATCACTTTGAACAGTTTTTGCAAAATGTAGGACTTAAGTGAACTTTTGAAAAAAGGAGGGACCACTTTGAACAAACCCTCCCAAAGGAGGGACCAAAATAGGTATTAAACCTATAATATATAATTATAAACTAACGTAGTATAATATATAATATAAACTAAGGGTAATGATACTTTGACACCCAACGCTTGACAAATTTTTGACACCAGACACGTGTTATGTTGTGATTGGATCGGATGGAAATTTTTTTAAGAAAAACAAAATGATGTGGAAATAGGATGCGATAGATGGTTTTCGTTTTGGCTTCTCGCGGGTCTCATTTGGTGGTTTTCAAAATAAGAGAAAGGCAATTTCGCTCTCACTCAGAATCCTTCTCGCTCTCGCCTAGAAGCATTTTCGTCTTTCTCCTCCGTCGCACTGACCCACCAGCCCACCGTCGTCGCCGTTGAAGGAGTTCAGAGTTGGCTAGAGGCACGCCTTTCACCACAACCGTTCAGCCGTTAGGTGCTTACGAAGCTAGAAGACGCCATTGAAGGTCGATTTTTCAAGGTTTTTTTCCGTTTATTTCGCTAATGGTTGGCTTTTGTTCGGTGAGTTTAATTTATTTATTTTTTTAATTTTTTGGCCATTTAGGTTTTGTCGTGGTAAAGTTGAATGTTTTTTGAAGTATTTGTTGAACATTTTGTCCTGAATGTGCTTTATTTGTGGAAAGTTCAAATTTTTTGTTAAATGTTTTGGGCATTCAGGATTTGTTTTGTTATTAGGTTGTTTTGTTAAACTTTTGGTTGAAGATTTGTTTTGTTATCAGTTGGTGAAGTGACATACGAGGTTTGTTTTGAAGTTTTCAACCTGGACAAACTTTTTTTTATCTAAATTAATTTTTTTAATCTTTCTATCAAGTGCTTTTTCATGGACATTGGTACAGTAAATATTTTGCTTGTAAAGTTGACATTGTGCTTGTCAAGTTGGAATAAACAAATATAGAAAATAAAAGAATCGAATCTGCTATTGACTTCATAGTTGCGTATGCAAATTTACTTTTAACTTGAATTGAATATGGCAACCCTAAAACGTTATCAGAGAAAGCTTGTTAATTGCCATTTTTCCAAAAAAAAAGGATTAATGATGTTCATAAAGATAAAAATATAAGAAACAATATTTAAAGTTATATTTGGCTTGTATCTAACTACAATTATTAATTTTATATCATGTTCATTTACATGTTCTCTTTATATCTTTGTAATTGTAAATCTTTATACTTGACTAGGCTGGAATTATATATCATATATCTACTTTGTTAAGAGTTTTTTAAGGTTCATTAGTTAGGCAATATTAACAGATATTCCTCCAATAGGTTTTGCAAGCCATGAGAAGGCTAAAAGGTAAAGGCAAAAATATCTGCTGAGACTAAGGTTGTATTTGACCAGCTAATTGAGGATGTTATGAAGCTGATGGAGAATGGTGAATACAATTCAGTGAATCCTTCTGGGCTTTGTAGATATTATCCATTGTGTAAACATGTAATCATTTAGATAGCCTGATTAGACTCTATGTCTTGCAACTTGTTTTGATTCACTCTTTCTTTAGTTGCTATGCTTACATTGTGCTTAACTTTGGCTCCTTGACCTTTTTTCCCAGATGTTTATCATGAAAAGCGAGAGGTTTTTGATCGTGATGCGGGTTAGTGTTATACACTATGCGTTATTCTACTTATATTATGTTTTATGTCAATGTTGTTTTATTTACCTTTTGCAGTTTGGTTGTCATCATTTTGTGACATCCAACTCAATGTACAGTACACGGATAACAAAGTTTCCAAGATTGTTGAACTGGATTGATATCAACACTGGGGACAAGTTCATAACAAGTGTTTTGGCTAAGGGATCGGTGAGTAGTTCGTGATTTAAGGAATGTGTTGGTTCAATGTATTTTATATTTTGTATTTTATATAATTAAATTTGTTAATTTATTCAAGTTGTTGATGATGTTGGGGTTTGGAAAGAAGAGTTTTCTTATGCTATAGTGAAAGAAGTTGTTAAAAATTATGGTGTGTCATTCAACCAACAAGATAGAGGTGAAAAGGAGAAAATAACTTGGATTGTAGAAGAACAAACGTGGGTTATTGTCAACATGCAAAATATTATTGATCATTTAAGAAAGTTGGTTGAAGCAAAAAATGAAGATAAGGGTCAAGACTTTGAGGATAAGGCGTTTAATGGAAGTGAAGATTCTTTTCAAAGCACACCGGTTCAACATCAGGCAATGTGCAAAAACAAAACTGGAAGCAAAGGCCAAATAAGTGGGGAGATCAGGCAAACTTTCTGCACACATGGGTCAACTGAGAAAATGACATTGATTTTTAAGTGAACCAATTTTTTTAAGACTTATTGGCCATAAAAGTGATGTTCAACCAATGATTATGACATGTATATGGTTCTCCATGGGCAAGGAACAATTCTTTTTAAAACTCAATATGCAGAAACGACCTGGGAGCAAAGGGCAAATAAGTGGGAAGTTCAAGCAAAGTTTCTACACATAGGGGTCAACTGTGAAAATGGTATTGATTTTTAAGTGAATAAATTTTTTTAAGACTTATTTGCCATAGAAGTGATGTTCAGTCATTGATTATAGCATGTATATGGATCTCCATGGGCAAGGAACAATTTTTTTTAAAACTCAATGTACAAAAACAGACCTAGGAGCAAAAGGCAAATAAGCGGGGAGTTTAGGCAAACTTTCTGCACACATGGGTCAACTGAGAAAATGATATTGATTTTTAAGTAAACCAAATTTTTGTTAAGACTTATTGGCCATAGAAGTGATGTTCAGCCATTGATTATAACATGTATATGGATCTCCATGGGCAAGGAACAATTCTTTTTAAAACTCAATGTGCAGAAACAAACCTGGGATCAAAGAGCAAATAAGTGGAGAGTTCAGGCAAACTTTCTGCACACATGGGTCAACTTAGAAAATGATATTGATTTTTAAGTAAACCAATTTTTTTAAAGACCTATTGGCCATATAAGTGAGGTTCAGCCATTGATAATCACATGTATATGATGAATCTCCATGGGCAAGGAACAATTCATTTTTAAAACTCAATGTGCAACAACGAGCAAATAAGTGGGGAGTTCAGGAAGGTTTCTACACACAAGATTCAATTGTGAAAATGGTATTGATTTTTAAGTGAACCAAATTTCTTTTAAGCCTTATTTTCAGCCATTAATTATCACACTTAAGTCCTGTATTTTTCATGTCAACATAGTCCATTCCATTAAATGGTTTAGTGACAAATGTTTAATTTGAATTTATATGAATGATTATTATTACAAATGTTATATTTTATTTTAATGGTTATTAAATTCCAAAATTAAAAATTGAACTTAATATATAAATATTAACATATAAAACAACATTTGTATAAAAACCTATGTCATTGAGACCAAGAAGTCATAAATAAACTTTAATTGAAATATAAATATATAAGGACATGAACATAAATTGATGATGTCCTTTGTGGTTCACACTAATATTAGGTGTATAACATTACAATGATATTCGTTAATGTGAACTTCAAATATGATATCAATCTAATGGTTCTCAATCTCGAAGACCAGAACGTCTCCTTCCTTCAAGCCATATTGGGTGCAAAATTCCTTCCATCCTTTTTCAAACTTTATTAAATTCCTACTCTCTGAAACTAAAACTTTGCACATGATATCATCCTTATAATCATGGAGCATAACCTCTGTCAATCCTTTGTTCCTGATTAAATTCCAAAATGTACTTTGCAAGTCCGGTCAGCTAGAAACATGATTTGCATATCCCACCATAGATAAAAGATGGGATAAGAGATGAGTAGAAATAAATAAGAAATAG
This sequence comes from Vigna radiata var. radiata, assembly GCF_000741045.1. Classification (NCBI taxonomy): domain Eukaryota; kingdom Viridiplantae; phylum Streptophyta; class Magnoliopsida; order Fabales; family Fabaceae; genus Vigna; species Vigna radiata. The sequence goes on along the minus strand of NC_028357.1, from coordinate 6,793,006 downwards.
TAAAATAAGTTCAACTGTTTTTTGAAACCATTTCTTCTCTTTGCCTCTCCCACCAAACATACAATATTATTTCCCTCCTCTCAGTCAAAGAAGATGTTAATTATACAACTAATCACCGTGCATGTTTTTATCCCCCCAAGATCTATATATTGGCGTACACATATCACATCTCTTGATATAGTTTCCAACAAAAAATATCATAAATCAAGAATAAAGTTTAACAAACAACTAAAGACACGTCCAAACATACATCTATGAAAGATGTCAGCATAAAAATTGACAAACCACACGAAAAGATGATAAAGAAATGTGTTGTACCATTGTCCTGATGTTGTAGAGCAATAAAGCCCAGTATTTGGATCATAATAATAGCACAAAATGTTGTTATAATAGTACCTCGACCATCAAATATTGATGTCAGAACAAGCTTAAAACAACATTTTTTGGTAACAGAATTCATTAGAAGAAATGGGTACAAACCCTCAACTTTTGCCAACTTCTTAATACCATAATGATTTTCTTTATTTTTTGGTTTTGAAAATTACAACAAAGATAAATAGTATCATGTCTATCAGACCATTTCCCAAAATTTACATGGAAGAGAAGAGTCATACCCAGAAGATTCATCATACACAAAATCACCTGAAAGAAAAGTAGAACAATGTTAAGTAAATACTAATCAAATGAAAATCAGTAACAAAGACTTTGGAAGCCAATTTACCTATCCTCTATGCCAGAATTTATGGCATCCGATGAAGATTGACTAACTGCATTATTTTCATATGTAGATGGCTTACTATAATCCTCGTCAGCAAACATATCATAATCACCTTCACCATTGCTAGAGGCTTCTCCACTAGCCAAATGTTGATTTGATGGGCCTTCCTTTGCCCGGGCTAACTTCTCATATCCTTCTGAAAAAGGGAGAATGTAGAAGGCATAAGCATTAAGCAGTTAATACCACGAAACAAGCACCCTTCACTCCTTCTCATAAACCTAAATATCGAAAACATCATAGAAAGAAGAAAGAAGAGCCAAGGAAAAATTGACTATTAATAACCTGCCCCAAAATCCAACACTTAATTAATATGGAGGCCCAAAGATAGTTTCTCCAAATACTAAGAATAAACAAACACCATGTATGATATTGATAATAGAACAACAAGTTCTATCTTGCATCACGACCATAATAACAACATAAGTTGAACAATATTATAATAGTAAAACCAAGTAGTTAAATCAAATAAATTAGAAAATCAAACCACATATTGCATCATGTTGTTAACAATGCAAACATAGTGTATAACACTAACCCACTTCACGATCAAAAACCTCTCGCTTTTCATGATAAACATATGGGAAAAAAGGTCAAGGAGCCAAATTTAAGCATAATGTAGGCATAACAACTAAAGAAATAGTGAATCAAAATAAGTTGCATGACATAGAGTCTCATCAGGCTATCTAAATGATTACATGTTTACACAATGCATAATATCTACATAGCCCAGAGGGATTCACTGAACTGTATTCACCATTCTCTATCAGCTTCATAGCATCCTCAGTTAGCTCGTCAAATATTTAGTCTCAGCAGACATTTCTACCTTTATGTCACTATTACCTTTAAGCCTTCTACGGCTTGTAAAACCTATTGGAGGAATATATGTTAATAACTCCAAAGTAGATATATGATATATAATTCCAGCCTAGTCAAGTATAAAGATTTACAATTACAAAGATATAAAGAGAACATGTAAATGAACATGATATAAAATTAATAATTGTAGATAGATACAAGCCAAATATAACTTTAAATATTGTTTCTTATATTTTTATCTTTATGAACATCATTAATCCTTTTTTTGGAAAAATGACAATTAACAAGCTTTCTCTGATAATGTTTTAGGGTTTCCATATTCAATTCAAGTTAAAAGTAAATTTGCATACGCAACTATGGAGTCAACAACAGATTCGGTTCTTTTATTTTCTATATTTGTTTGTTCCAACTTGACAAGCACAATGTCAACTTTACAAGCAAAATATTTATTGTACCAATGTCCATGAAAAAGCACTTGATAGAAAGATTAAAAAAAATAATTTAGATAAAAAAAGTTTGTCCAGGTTGAAAACTTCAAAACAAACCTCGTATGTCACTTCACCAATTGATAACAAAACAAATCTTCAACCAAAAGTTTAACAAAGCAACCTAATAACAAAACAAATCCTAAATGCCCAAAGCATTTAACAAAAAATTTGAACTTTCCACCAATAAAGCACATTCAGGACGAAATGTTCAACAAATACTTCAAAAAACATTCAACTTTACCATGACAAAACCTAAATGGCGAAAAAATTAAACTCACCGAACAAAAACCAACCATTAGCGAAATAAACGGAAAAAAACCTTGAAAAACCGACCTTCAATGGCGTCTTCTGGCTTCGTAAGCACCTAACGGCGGAACAGTTGCGGTGAAAGGCGTGCCTCTGGCCAACTCCTAACTCCTTCAACGACAACGACGGTGGGCTAGTGGGTCAGTGCGACGGAGGAGGAAGACGAAAATGCTTCTGGACGAGAGCAAGAAGGATTCTGGGTGAGAGCGAAATTGCCTTTCTCTTATTTTGAAAACCACCAAATGAGATCCGCGAGAAACCAAAACGAAAACCATCTATTGCATCTTATTTCCACGTCATTTTCTTTTTTTTAAAAAGAATTTACATTTGATCCAATTACAACGTGACACGTGTCTGGTGTAAAAAATTTGTCATGCTTTGGATGTCAAAGTATCATTACCCATAAACTAAAGTACTATAATATATAATATAAACTAACGTACTATAACTTCAGTAATGAATCTTTCTTTTAAAACGTCATTTCCAATATAAATGAACCCAATATACTAACTTTCAAAAACTAATATAATATAACTTCATTCAATGACTAACTTTTCACATATAAATTCACTGCTTGTATCCAAAATAATTCAAACCTATATAGAATGATATTATACCAAAAACCTGATATGCGTTCTCTTCCCATGATTACTTTATAGTCCCACTTTAAACACTCCAACTCTCAACAATACAACACAAAAATTCTATATAACGTTTCACAAAAGCAAAGGTCTGTTAACCAAGTGGCTTTCCTTTGAAGCAATGTGGTCACAATTTCAGAGGAAATTCCAAGTAAAATTAAGACCCACAACAGGATCACTCAGAAGACTACGCACACCTCAACTGATATTTACCCAGGTTTTCCCCTTCATAGGCCAATATCCTCACTTCCTCAATAACACTACTATATCCAACTCTTTTCTTTCTCCATTAACATACACACACTCAACCTTCTATCCTAACTCTTCTTCCCCACAATTCCTCTCTTCTATCATCTAAAGCATTCTTACCACTCAAAACCTACAATGAAAAAAAAACATGCAACTCCATCTTCCCCTCTCAGTCTGAGATCCACACTACTCTCTCTATCAAAATCACACCTTACCCTATACTTTTTTCATCCTCTAACTTATATTATAAACATACATACGCATAATCCATTATTCTTCCCATTTCCATAAATATAATGAAAACTATCCCATTCATATGTACCCCTTGCATGCCACTCTCGGTTAGAGAGTATTATACAATGTTCATTATGGATGAAAAGACCAAAAACTAGCCGAAATGGAACCTAAAAGGTTTCGTTCTACAACCATTCACATCAAAAGTTTTAAAACAAAACGACGCATACACCTTACCCTTCCAAGGCTTAGCACATAAATCAATACAAGTTATCTATGTATTTAAACAGGGACACGTATTCTCATGCAAAAGTCCATAGCACACTCCCCGAAACAACATACTCATGAAACTAGGGTAACAGGAATTAATGTCTGAATCATCAAGTTCATATCATCACATGACATGCTAAATACTTCAAACATCACAGTGCAATGAAAACGATATCATATATTCTAAATATGATACATGTGAATTTAACCCTACCATGAAAAGAGTTTATACCCATATCTTACATTACGAAATACCTTGTGTTCATGTAACCGTGCTGTCAACACCCAATTTCGTCCGGGTGACTGAATAATAGGACTTGTTTATTTTATTTTATTTTCTTTCATTTTTATATTATTTTATTATTTTTAATTTTATTTACTATTTTGGTTAGTCTTAAAAAATAAAAATAAGAAAAAAAAAGAAACAATACGAGAAAAAAAAAAGAAAAAAATTTTGTTTGGTGGAAAAGAGAAAAGTGATCGCGTGTTGGAGAAAGGGGGTGGCAGAGGCTGATTTGGTTTTGGCAGAAATGCATTGCAAAATTGGCAGAAAAACGGTTTTGGCAGACAGGCAAGGAAACACATTCATACAATACAAGGCTCTTCATTCCTATGGTCACGGGGGGGATACACCCGTAATCACACACCACTTTGAATCATCAATACAGAAACTCATTCTCTCCCCAACGTCCTAGAACCATTTCCACAACCATTTGCATCCTCCAGTAGCACATCTCCGCCAAGGACTCAGCCGCCATCAACAAGACGTCCAAGCAACGTTTGTTTCCCTATCATCCACACAACACGCAAGGGAGCAGAGAAGAGAGAATAGAAGCATCACAAGGGCGAAAGGGATTGTCGGAAGGTCGTCGGAGATTAATAGCATAGTAACTCAGCATAGAGTTCTCAAGGTAAACAATTTACTTTGTGTTATCATGGCAGTAGCATTAGGTGATGTGTTTCATGTTGACTGATAAGCATTGGGCATATCACGACCCTGAGGAAAGTGTGTGAACCATCCTCCTCCATTTTCGTTTGCTATCGTCACCGGTCATTAGGACCGATCTACACCATCCCGATTCCACATTCACCATGTACATCCACCTTGTTTCCTTGGAATCTTAATGCCAAAAGTTGCACGATAATCACCTAAACATCTATTCCTTCTCAAATGAACCCAAACTCACCAACAACCATTTTCCCACTATTGCCCTGTACCATTTTCTCCATCAAACTGTCTTCCTTAATCCAAATCATCAATACCAGTAAGATCTAGACAATAAACAGAAAGCTCACTCAATCACAAAATCACTTTCAACAAACACTCACAAACTGAATCAAATTCGAGATCCCATTGGCAATGTACACTTTCTATTAGTCACTGAGCAAGCCACTGCTTCAACCATGGACGGTTCTGGGAGTGTTTAACAGGAATGGCGTGGTATTGGGAGGTAAAGGCACCTTCGATTTAGGTGCATCCAGCAGCGAACAGCACCACAGGCATTGCCCTAGCCCGCGGCAGGCTCGACGGCGGCTACGGTGCGAGGGGAAGCCTTGATGGTGATTGGCGTCGTCGCCGACGATCCTCATAGTGAATAGCATCACGACCTAAGGTAGAGGGAGAAGAGATTCTTCTCGTGCGAAGAGAGGAAGGTGAACAGAGAGAGGTGCGGTGGCCGACAGAGGTGTCGTGGCGGTTGGTGTTGGCCCTAGCAGCGAAAAAGCTTGGCGCGGCGGCCGGCAGGGTCCATGGTAGTGACCGGTCAGCGGAGGCAGTGGTGAGTGCTCGCGCAGGAGAGGCAAAACGTCCTTGGGCAACCTTCTTCAAAGGAGACCCTAGGTCTCTGGACAACTTAGTTTCTTTTGGATGCAAGTGGAGAGGGTAAGGAACCTGGGTCGTGGAGTTGAATGCAAATGAGGTGAAGTTGCTGAGACCCCCATGAGTTTCTGATGAGGTTAAGGGCCTTGGGCCTAGTATGGACTGTTTCCTTTCTTCCTACCACCATGCACAACTCCATTTGCACCTACTTTCTATTTGGGCTGTAGCCCATTCTGCTGCTACAAACAAAAAAAGAAGAAGATTGGGCCTGGACAGGCTATTTCGCACTGCACCCCATTTTCAGCCATACACCCCTAACAGACTAAGGTTGGAGAGAAAGGGCTTGGGCTTAGACCAGAAGAGCTTCAATTTTATTCAACACCCCCGGTTTTAGTCTTTGTACCCTATTCTTATTAGGCTTGGATTGTGATGTTTTTTTATTGTTTTTGTTTTTTATTTCTTTAGCTTTAGCATTTGTTTTATTATTGTGTGTTGTTATATCCATTTGCTAATAAAAATAAAAAATATAAAAATCATAAAATATAAAATATTAAAAAATATTTTAAGGGGTCTAGCACATGTGTGATCGCACGTATCATCATTGTGCTAGAAAACCTTTTCTTTTCTATAAATAAAAATAAAAAATGTTTTAAGGGTTTAAGCACGTGTGTGATCGCACGCATCGTCCTCGTGCTGAGACCTTTTCTCCTTTTATAAAAATCAAAAAAATGTTTTAAGGGTTTAAACACGTGTGTGATCGTACGCATCGTCCTCGTGCTAAGACCTTTTCTCCTTCTATAAAAATTAAAAAATATGTTTTAAAGGTTTAAGCACGTGTGTGATCGCACGCATCGTCCTCGTGCTAAGACCTTTTCTCCTTTCATAAAAATAAATATGTTTTAAAGGTTTAAGCACGTGTGTGATCGCACGCATCGTCCTCGTGCTAAGAACCTTTTCCTTTCTTTATCAAACACCAAATATCTTTCAAACAACAAACAATCTTTCAACTAGAACTACGTAATCCTGATTTCTCATCTTGAGAATACGTAGGAGCAAGGTCAGTCCTTGTCGGGCATAAAAAATAAAAAAATATATTTTGTTTCTTTAGTATTTTATTTTTAGGGATAGTTAAACATTTTGCAAACCACATCTTTATTCGCGTATTTAATTAAAGGTATTGCCTTCGGGCAGGCATTGTAGGGTGCTAACACCTTCCCTACACGTAACTGACTCCCGAACCCAGAATCTGGTTTTCGTGGACTGTGCCTTTCTTTATGGTTTTTCCGTAGTTTTCCAGAATAAACTATGGTGGCAACTCCAAAAACTTTTCTTAAACATTTTTCTCTTTGGATCGTTGTCCCGTCGCAATTCCGGTTGCGACACGTGCACTACAGCTTATATCACATTTTGATCAGATAACAAGTAGTACTGAGATAGAGCATAGCGAGAAACACAATAGAGAATAACAATTACTAAACGCATAACAATGGTCAGCTTCCCTTACCATAGTTAACCTTAGCTTCCTTTCTTTGCTCAAGATTCACAGCCTAAACTTTCACCTCTTCCAAGCTCACGTTCTTTCCACCAAGTAAAATTCACTCTTTTGATTTTCCAACCACTATCTCACAGTGCCCACACTATTTTTCTCTCCATTTCTAAACTTTGAAATCAAGATATCTTTGATCTCTCTTAGTCTCTCCACTTTTATAACTCACAGACCCACTCACCCTATTTGTTCGTCCTCTTATAGCCTTCATTTTCGGCAAAGTTGTTTGTAAAACCACTAAAAAGAATAATTGCTTCTGTGATATTTATTCATATCGTTACCAGAATTTTAAATAGACTAAGTGGCCCCTACCACTAACTCTTCTTTACATAATACTTTAATTCCCTAAAATCAAGTGGACCCCACATTGAAAACATAAAAATAAAACAGCAATATAAAACCACTTCTAACCTACATTCCACATTAGAGAATCAAAGAAATTAATGACATAAATAAATGATTTATTCATTAAGCAAAATTAAAACATAACTACTGGACTAACACGGAACTAACACCAACAATATTTATGCTTTACAAATTTTAGGGTCTTACACATGGTGGTCGCCTGGATGAGACGATCAAAACCATGTAATTATCGGTCGAAACTAGAACTTCGGTAGTGACAGTGGTAGACGATGGCACCGCCGACAGTGGTAGATGGCACCTCCATCGGCAACAACGAGTGTAGTGGTAAAGACAACAAGAATTTTTTTCCTCAAAAAAACCTTAGGCTCTAGATACCATGTTGAATATAGTGAAAATTATGTATGAGATTTAATCTCCCTTTGTGTTGAATATACACACACGGTCCTCTATTTATAATAAAATAAATATGGGCTATGCCCAAAATACAAATAAGAAATAATAACAAACTAACTAAAGAGAAAAGATAAATATAAAATAAAGATAATATATCTAACAATAGGCCTCAATGAATGAATTTAAATATGAGAAATCTACCTCGTCGTTATAGTCATCTAATGATTATTCAACTATGTTTGCCATGAGACACAAGTTGGCTTTTTCCTCTTTCTTTTATTCAGATTCTGAAGATTCATGATCCTCCTAGGTACTCATGAGAACTTTCTTTTTCTATCTTCTTTGAAATACAGTCTTCTTAGATTTCTCCAAGTTAGGACATTCATATTTGAAATGTTTTGGTTTCTTACATTTGTAGCAAATGACAAGTCCTTCCTTGTTTTTATCTTTATGCTCGTTTATGGATGTAAACCCGATGTGTCTTCCTCTGAAGTGAGTGTTCCTTTTCTTCTTCCACATGGATTGGATATTTTTGGAGATGAACGAAAATTCTTCTTCTTCTTCTTCATTATTTAAATCTTCTTCATTGTTAAACTCTTCCATAGGTTCTTCTACCTTGAAGGCTTTTGCAAAACTCCTTCTCGATGGTTTTTGGGCTTTGAGAGTAATGCTTTTTTTCTTCTTTATCATCCCATCTTGCTATCTCTAACTCATGAACCTTTAGAGTGCCTACTAGCTTTTCTAAGCTTATTCCATCAAGGTTGTTGGATGTTCTTAAAGTTGTTACCTAAGGTCTCCACTGTCTAAGGAGGGTACACAAACTTTTGTCAATATGATATAAATTATCATATGGCTTACCAAGTTTAGCTCGTTTAGGATCATCTAAAATTTGTTGATTGTGGTTTGAATATTTTTATTGTCTAACATAGAAAAAAACTCATATTATCTGGTAAACAAGGTAAGCTTGTTCCTCTTTACTTCATTTGATCCTTCGTAAGTGATCACAAGGGTGTCCCACAATTCTTTAGCCCCCTTGTAGGCATGAATCTTCCTATACTCTTCTTCATATAGAGCATACATTAGTGAATTTCAAGCTTTTGAGTTTAAGATATACCTTTTTTTTTACTCTTTTGACCATCTACTTTTCGCCAAGGGCCCTCCCTCTTCATCAAGGGGTATGTAGTTACCATTCTCAACCACATCTCACACGTCTATATGGCAGGACTCAAAGAATGCTATCATTTTTTTTTTCAATAGTCAAAATTTTTCCCCTTGAATAGAGGAGGATAATTTACAACATATCCTTCATTTTCCATTGGATCTTTCCTCAAGTCCTATCAAGAACTAACCCTTAAGGTTAGCTCTGATACCAACTAAAACACAAGATAAACTATAGAGGGGGGGGGGGTTGAGTAGAGTTTTTAGAAACTTTTCGCAAATATGTATTAAACACTTTTAAGTTTTTTAATGGCGTTTATGAAAACGTATATAAAGGAAAACAAATAAGACAAGCTTATTTTTATACTGGTTCACTCAACCTGAGCTACGTCTAATTCTCCTTTAAGTACTCTTAAGGGGTTCCACTAATATTTTCAAAGATTACAACAAGTTTCACCACTCTTGGTTTACAACTCTCCAGTATGAAGATACGAGTTTAACCACTATTGGTTCCACTTTAGACTTCCTAACTAGATCGTTAAGTTTAGTTTAACTTAACTAACCAAACAAGTGTTTTGATTCTCTTTAGAATTTACAAACATAATAAAAGTGTTTTAGAAAAATAAGTACAAATTAAAGCTCTCAGATAGTATATTTTCAATACAATGAAATTTGAAGATTTGTAAAAAAATTCTTTTCACAAAGAACGTGTAAGACGATGTATGCGTAAACAGAGAGAATAAAAGTGTAAGTTCAAAGGTTGTTATTGTATTCTTCTCTTCATTCAGTTCTCTTTATATAGTTTTTTTCGAGAAAGATTCGTTACTCATGAAGTTGACTTCGATTAGAGCAGGTAACCTTTTACGTATCAAGTCAAGTGTTAGGTAGCTTAAAAGTAATAATTCTTTATGCAGAGGTGGTGAGTACGACTTCCTCAAAGCAAAAAGCATTAATGAAACATTCTAATAATGTTTTTCTATCTCTTCATGTCCTTATGGTCTTGTACAAACATTTGAATAAAGCTTGGCGTTGTCATGATCTATACAAATAAAGAGAAGCAAAGCCCCATAGACAAAGGGTTACAAATCGTACATGCATTTAATGTTATAAATGTTGTATACCATTTAGGCATGTTACGTGTACAAAGTGTTTAGCAAACAAGTATATTCTATTGAGTAACATTATTTACAAGATACATCGTTTAGTAAAACCTTTGTCTTAAACAATTGAAATGTTAAACGCGTTTTTGTCATGATCTATACAGATAAAAAGAAGCAAAGCCCCATAGACAAAGGGTTACAAATCGTACATGCATTTAATGTTATAAATGTTGTATACCGTTTAGGCATGTTACGTGTACAGAGTGTTTAGCACATAAGTATATTCTATTGAGTAACATTATTTACAAGATACATCGTTTAGTAAAACCTTTGTCTTAAACAATTGAAATGTTAAACGCATTTTTATCAAACATTGTTTATGAGTTGTATAATATTTTATACAACATAGACTAGTTGTTTAATTGTTCAACATTGTTTTTATCAAACATATTCTTTAGACGATTTGAACTACAAACACAATTTCGTTAATTGTTCATTTATTAAACTTCAAAATAAAAGTTGTTAAATGATGTTTTCTTTTTAGACGATCTTGACTTAACATTTTAGACACTGTATATTAATAAATGTATGTTGATTGTAGAAATGTGTTGTAGCACTTGATAAGACTAATATTTTGATAACTATTTCTCTTGAAGATAAGCCTAGATATTGTAATAGAAAGGGTGGTGTCTTTACAAACGTGTTAACGGTTTGTAGTTTAGATGTAAGGTTTATTTATGTGTTACCTAGGTGGGAAGGTTCTAGAAAATATTCATGAGTATTACATAATGCTTTACTTTGTTAAAATAAACGCTTTACTTTGTTAAAATAAACTTAAGATCCTATATGATAATATCTATTAAAAATTATAGTTATGCTATTATTTACTTCTTTTTCTTTTAAAAATATTTAATAATGATTTTTCTAATTAATTAAATTTTCACCAAATCTTATTTTTAGAAAATATTTTAAAATAAACTCTTTAAATAAAAATAACAAACTATTTTATCTTTTATTTAAAATAATTAACCTGTTTTTCTTATGTTTTCTTATAATAAAATCAAAGAAAAATACTTAAAATTATAATTAAACAAACACAACAACATATTCGTACTTTAAAAATAATACATAATAATTATTACAAATATTAATACATACGACACTTGCACATAAAACAAAATAATAATTTACAATTAAGTTATATACTTTGATATCAATTTACTTATTTATGTTATAATTATGAGTTAATTATATCACATTAATGAAATTGTCCTTTTATGATATATATTAAATTTGTGATTTTTATAATCAATGATTGTATTGTTGATAAATGAAGTAATCAATAAATAATATTATACTTCTTTGATGTAATCAATCAATATTCATACAAATGCATATTATTACATATATTTTTTGAAGTTATTTAATATTAATTAATATTACTATGACTAATATGTTTAAATTTTAATATTTTTATAATTAAATTATTAAATATTATTAAAATATTTTAAGTTAACTAGTATTTTTTAAATTTAATTTTAAAATTTTATATATTAAAATAAATATTTCTAAAAAGAAATTTTATCTTATAAGAGAAAGTCAATTGCTTTATCAAACAAGAAATTAAAATGTAAGATATTATAATTACTCTACTCAAACAAATTATCTATAAAAGAAAAAGAATTCAATTATAAGGAATTCAAATATAATGAATTTTAATTTCTGTTAAAATCTCTATCGGAAGGCAACATTAAGCTTGGTTTAATATTATGACAAAACAATATTATAAGAGTTTCATGAGAAAATTAGAATCTCATTAGTATCATCTGGCCAATCTAACTAAAGAATTAATACACACTCTCTTTTAAGAAGAATAAAATCTTATATTATCATACCTATACAATTTATCGGCATTTGTAACAATCATTTACATTGTTGAGTATAGTTGTCAAAACGTGCAATTCGATCTGGCTCACTATGAGTTGGTAAATTATTGAGCTAATTCAACCTGACTCACTTATTAGCAAGCTTAAAATATTCGAGTCCAGTCCAACCCACTATAGATTGGTGAATTAAACAGATTGACTCACTGACTCACTTAATTATAAGTTTTTTTTAAAATAAAAAAAATATAATTTTATTTTGATTCAAATCTAAATAAATTTCACTCTAAAATGATGTTAAACTCCAAAAACAAGCACAAAAGGCGAACAAACAAATAAGTTTTTAATATTGATAATTTTTGTATTACTTTTCCATCTATAATATTAGAGTCTTGAATAGATAAATCTACAATATTTTTCTTTCTTGAAATATATTTTTTTTTTAATTTCATCTGCACTATAATAAAAAATGTAACTAATAATATTGAAACACATAATAATAAATAATTAAATGGTTGGTGAACCAATCCGACTCACCACGGGGTTCAACCCGGATGAGTCGGGTTCTAAGTAAGCCGAGTTGAAAACTAATCCGCATAAAAAAATTTACATTTTTTCAAATCGCACTGACTCAAACCCGTGATTGATCATATTAACTCACGAATTACAATCTATTTTGACAACACTAATTTTGAGATTCATATTGTCTCAAAAAGTCAAAGTTTCATAAATGTGTTCACACCATAAAGATATTTTCTTTTACTAACATTCATCTATAAATAACACATATTATAGTGGCCTAAATAAATTCTTGAAATATTAAAGCTTGTATTTACATTTTCAATGATGGCTGTTTCAACCGTCAATATTCTTAGCATAGTTTTGTTCTTTATTTTTGTTTCTCAAGGTGATGATTCCTTTCCTCTATGAGAAAATCATTCTAATAAAATTATTATTCATAATTTTTGTATATCATGATTTCAGGTTATAGCCAATGTTCCTTGAAAGATCTATCGGTAAGTCAATCTGCAACAGGAGTTAAAGTGCAAGGAAAAGAAGAATGGTCTGTGACTATCATTAACAAGTGTCCATGCGTTCAAAAGAATGTGTTGTTAGATTGTAAAGGATTTCAATCGGTAGAACGCATAAACCCTGCAGTTTTCAAGGTTTCAAAAAATGGGTGCATAGTTAACAATGGTGAAGCTGTTTACAGAGATGCTGTTAAATTTAAATATGCTTGGGACCACCAATTTCCATTAAATCCCATTTCCTCAGATGTTTTTTGCTCTTCAATTTAAACAAATGGAGTTTTATCTATATGCCATTTAGAATAAGTTGTTTTGTAGAGGCATCATAAATTTAAAATAAAACATCTCATCCTTTATATTTTCTTTCTCAAATGTTTTTTTTTCATGTGTTATGAATCCAAATACAAGTTTGAAGTTTATACATTAATTAAAAATGAAAAAATTAAACATAATTTACAAATATTAAGACTTTGTTCACTTGAGTGGATTTCGCGAATAGTAATTGAGAGGATTTGAAGATAAATTTTTTTTGTTGTTTATTTGAATAGATTTGGAGCTAAGTGAGAGTGGATTTGAAAGTAAATTTTTTTAATCTCTCACATAAATTAAATCTTACACTAATTCTCACAAACTTTACTTAAAAAAATTTACTTCAAATTTACTCTCATTATCTTCAAATTCACTCAAATAAATAACAAAAAAAATTACTTTTAAATTCTCTCAAATTCACTCAATTACTCTCTCTCAAAAACCTTTAAAATTTAATTACTTTTAAATTCTCTCAAATTCACTCAATTACTCTCTCTCAAAGCCTTTAAAATTTTATTGTTAGAAGTGATATTAAAATCAGATTTTATTGGTGTCTGGTTCAGACAAAAATAAGTATGTTCTATTATAATAAGATTCTATCATAATTAAGGTCAATGAAAATGTACTAAAATAAATTAATAGGATAAGTATGACATATTTTAATAAAAACATGTGATAAATTTCAACTCACATTAATTAAAAAATGGTTAAATATGTTTTTAGTCCCTATACTTTGGGGCGATTTTGGTTTTAGTCCCTCTTTCAAACTAAAGTATAATTTAGTCCTTTAACTTTAGAAAACTCTGGTTTTAGTCCTTTTTACCAAATATTTTTAACTTTATTTGCTGTTTCAAGCAAAAATTTCATTATATCATTTGGATTGTTTACATTGTTTGACACATTTTTGCTTGAAACAACAAATAAAGTTAAAAAAATTTGGTAAAAAAGACTAAAACCAGAGTTTTCTAAAGTTGAAGAACTAAATTGTACCTTAGTTTGAAAGAAGGACTAAAACCAAAATCGCCCCAAAATATAGGACTAAAAACATATTTAACCCATTAAAAAACTATTAAAAATTCAAATATGATCTGAAATCGCACTGGGTAACGAAAACAAGTTAAGTGAAGTTAAGTGATGTATAAAAATATGTTATCTACAAACATTAATAAATAAAAGAAATTTCTAGAAAGGATACTTCAACGTAATAACTAGCATTGATGGTAATAATGAGTTTCCTTTAATCAATTTCATTATTAATGGTAACTAAAATGTTAGGGAAAATATAAAAAATATATATATTTTTTTTGTTATTATCCTTTATTTGACTGCGTTTCCTTTAACAAGAAAATTCATATTGGTGACGAAAGTTTAGTTCAAATATTTAATAATCAATTATTATTTTATTAGTTAATTCGTTATTGGATTTTATAGAGTTAAGAAATAGGTTTTTCAAGAACCAATCTGATAATTAATCGGAAATTTAAGTTATTAATTTGACACTATGTTTTAGATGTAATTATCACACTTTTTTTATATAGAATGATTAAATAAAATTTTATTATTTTTGTTTATGTAGCATAATATCTACATTCGTTTTACCAAAAGCGTATTAATATATTAATAAAATTTATTGTAATTATCTATTTTTCGTAATAGGTGTAATTACCTATTTTTGGTAATAGGTGTAATTACCTATATTAATAAAGATAATTTTTTTCTTATAAATAAAAATCAAAGTAGTATTTAAATTCATTAATTAAATACATAATCGTAGTGTATTGGAAAGAGAGTCGACGCATTTGGAACCTTATTTTATGGTGTTTATTTTAATTTTGTGGACATTTGATTGCCACTTAAAATTAAATATTATACATAACACCTCAATATTAAAATAATTAAAGTGTGTTTTTTTATTGAATTTGTAAGTTCTATGTTCTTATATGTTAATCTTTAAAATACTATTTTCTTTAATTCTTTCCTAAAATCTATAAATGTTTGAGAAACGTTACATTTTAAGAAACATTAGTAAAACTAATGTTAATATTATTCTCACGTCGTGTATATTTCTAAATAAATGCATTGAATATCACTTTAATAACGAGTAATTAATAAAAGTTTGGTCATAAATTCATAATTAATTGTCACACCAATAGTAAGAGGTGCATACACTAGTGTAAAAATAGTATACAACAGTCAACGTTAAAAATGACCGTTGACATTTTTGTAAATAAATGCAATTATTAAACGTAATTTAAAATTGTAATTCGGCGTAAAATGATATAAAATGCCCAATGCCCCAGCGTTAGACATTAAAAGGTTAGTAAATTAAAAAAATTTGATCGGGAGATTGAAAATTCATTCACTTTATCTTAGCGTGCGAGACCTTTTCTTTGCTCAAACTTTTTTCGAACGAAGTTTGATGACCATCACATGTAATCTTTCTTTCATTTGATACAAATGCATGTTAACCAACTATTTTAGGTATGATTTTCGTTTGTTTTCACCGATTATTTTCGTGTTCTTGTCCTTCATAGGCGCATTCTGCTTTCTCTTTCACTGGTGACAGCACTTTATTCCGGTGAACCCACCTTTTAAAGGTTAGCTTTCGTTTTCGTTTTCGTTTTGAAGAACTTATTTGTTAATAACTTGTTTGTTATTTTTTTTTTGTTGAACTTGTTTGTTGTTGTTGTTTGGTTGAACTTGTTTGTTGTTGTTGTTTGATTGAACTTGTATGTTGTTGATTGAACTTCTTTGTTGTTTGTTATTATTCTTTGATTGATCCTATATTACTGTTTATAGTCCATGCTTTATAAAATACCAAAAACTGAAATTTGTTGTTTTTTCTGCTTTTCAAGTCTCGTAGAGTTATAAAAAAGGTCACAATTAATTAAAAAAAATGATTAATGTCGTATATTGACAAAATTCGACGTTAAATTAACGTCGTATATTGACCAAATTCAACGTTAAATTAACGTCGAATCGACGTGAATTTAGTGTCTCCTGATATGACGTCGTTCTCGAATTCGACGTGAAAGGCAAAAAATATTCGACGTTGTACGCTATTTTTGTACTAGTGATAGAATACAAATGGAAAGAAAGTGTTTTTTTTTTTTTCAGATGTATCTCAAAATATACAAGTCTTTTTATTAAGTCGAGACGTACCTAGAAACACATTTTACTTCACTTCTCGTTTTTAAGTTTACATGTTTTTTTATCATTTGTGTTAATATGATTTTTGTTGATACATATTGGATGATCTCGACAAAAGAGCCTGTAAAAATACTCGGCATTAAGTTAATTATGTTGAATAAATGATTCCACTGTATATCTTGTGAACAATGATTATATATAGTACATGGATGAACCTTGTGTATTGGGCCTATTATTCATGGGATTACCCTATTTTAGGGTTTGTTAATTAGTTTAATTCTCCTTAATGTGCTCTAATCTCAACCTAAAATGTCATTACAAGATTTCATGAAAAAAATAGTTAAGGAAAATACCAAAATTAAGAAATCAATTGTTGAATTGATTCAAAGGGTAGATAAGTTAGAAGCTAAAGAATCAAATAAATTGTTTGCACAAACCTTGATCAACCAGCGAAATGTAAATGTTATTACTTTAAGAACCGACAAACAAGTATAAGGCCCTAAGGAAGCCTAAGATGATGAAGACAAGGAGAAAGAATAAACACATATTAACAATAATGGAGGACCAAGTGAACCATTACCTAAGACTACTATTGATAAATCAAGGTTAGTGTCCTCTAATTCTTCCTCTAAAATTTTTTCCTCATCTTATTCTCCACCTCCTTCTTATCCAAATCGATTGAAGCCGAGAAATAAGAAAATCAAGGAATTGGGCCAAGAGATCTTGAATACTTTCAAAAAGGTGGGGATCAACATTCCTTTACTTGATGTTGTTAAACAAGTCCCAAAATACGCCATGTTTTTGAAAGAACTTTGCATAAATAGAAGGTGTATTAAGGACAATGAGATTGTGAATTTGGGAAGAAATGTGTCTAGCTTGGTTAAGAAACATATTGAAATATGACAAAAAGACAAGGATCCGGGTACTTTTTTGTTCCTTGTGTTATTGGAAATTCAAAGTTTGACAATCTCGAGCTAGATTTAGGAGCTTCTATAAATGTAATGCCTTTATCAGTTTCTAGTATAAGAAGTTCTTATATTTAAAACGAAAATGCAACTACAAGTTTTATAAGAGAAGCACCGAGAGAGAAGTAAACAGTAAATGCACAAATATTTTTATACTGGTTCATTCCAACTAAGATACGTCCAGTCTCCTCTAACCTTAGAGAGTTCCATTATAATCTTCAACAAGATTACAACTAAGTATTTTCACCACTCTTGGTATCCCTTGATGCGCTGCCTAGTTGAGTTTCACCCACTCCTCATTGCACAATATTCTTCACCACTTTTGGTATCCTTAGTCAGCGAATAACTCCTATTACCCTAGACTAGTTGAGTTTCACCCACTCATGGTTTCCACTAGACAATCCTGGTATCCCCCGATACGTTGCCTAATAATCATTAACTCGCTTGAGTTAACAACAAGTGTTTTAATTATCTTCAAAATTTGCAATCAACTGATTTTTTACATGTTGTTAGATGATTACTCTCACAGAGAGGATATATGTTCAATACAATACAGTCTACAGACTCGATGAGTGTTTCTCTCTTTTCTCTTTTCTCTGTACTTACAAATTGTAAGCTAATATTACAATGACACTTGAAAGAGTTTCTTGACTTTTGCTTTTTCTTTTTCTCTTCTCCGATATTCTTTTTGATCTTGAGCTTCTCTATACTTTTCTCTAAACGATATTTTTCTTCTCTTTGTAGGATGGTATTTTCGTTGTAAGTTATCCTCTTGATTGTTTCTTTGAATCATTATCTATTTAAAGACTCTTCAAAAGATATCGGTTAGACTGAGCTCTTGCCATTAATTTCGTGTCTTCTTTGTTTAATCATGTAACACAGTCATTGGTTAAAGTCAACCAGTTAGAGTAGACTTTCTTTTTCAGTACTTTGATAAAAGTAGGTTGTATTATTTTTCTGGCATGACTTCTGATGGAGAGAACATTTTGTGAATATCTTTTTTGTCTCTAACATCCACTTCTCATATATTTTGAATAGAGCATGTGGATTCATGTAGTAGGTTATCTGCATAAAATAAAGTAGATCTACATGTAGCAGATATGTCTTTTCTCTGGCCACTTTTGTTGTTTTTGAACATTGAGCATTTGATGACATTTAATTATTGATCAAAACAACAAAGTGTTTTTTAGATTTTCTATCATTGAGGTAACGTTTATCTTTTAAGCTTTTTTCTAAGATACCAAGCGTTGAATAAGATCTTCATCATTGGATGAAGTGAATGGTTTAGCTCATGTTATCGTTTAGTCTGTTGTAAACACTTATGAGATTTTGCTTTCTTTAGCTAGAGCGTTAAGCATGTTTTGTCTTCTATATGTTTTTGGAGTATAATTTGAGACACTTAAGGATTTTACCAAAAACATTGTCTCGACACTTCAACAACCTTATCCATTTGAGAGTTAAACTAATATTGTTTCGTATAGTATAACTTTCTCTTTTAGCATAACTCACATAGATGTTTTGACTTGGAAGTTGTTTAGTGTTGTGTTTGGATGCCTTAACTTTGGTTGTTTTATGTTTCGTTTATGCCTAAGTGTTTTCTTAAGGATTTTCCTATGTTACTAGATGATTAGGGATTTTGAGCCTTACACTTATGTTTCTACTTATCCTATTATTCTAGTTATAACATATTTAGATTCTCGTTTTGTTTAATGTTATTTGGTTAAACTTCAAAACATATGAGAGCGTTTAGGCATATAAGTCTTATAGACGTTTAGGCATATGTATTTGTCCGAGTACATAAGTTAATTTTATGCAGATTTCTACATATTGGATATGAAGGATGGTGAAGGAATTAGTTTAACAATTATTATCTTGGAAGACCTTTCATGATGACAACATGAACCAAGATAGATGTGCATGCAGGATCATTGACCATGGAGATAAGAGACATAAGGTGCATTTTAATGTATTAGAAGCCATGAAGCACCCGATTAAAGATCATTCTTAGTTTTGCATTGATTTATCAAGTGATGTTGTAAATAATTTTTCTTCTAGTTTCTTAGACATTTTTTTTTAACTTTTTCTCCATCTTTGGATTTTTCTTTTTCAAAAATGACATGCATAACTTTGGACAACAAAGAAAATTATAAAGCAGGTGATATTGAGGATGCGGTGTCAATAGATGATACCTTTTTGGCATCCAAGTGTGATGTTGAGGTGACTAAGCTTAGGTAGTAAAATGTTGCCATTTGTGATACAACCACCCACTTTAGAGTTGAAACCCTTACTATCTCAATTGAAATATGCTTATCTTGAGAGGCAAGAGAAACTCTCTGTTGTTATATCTGCATTGCTTACTGATGAGCAGGAAGAACAACTTTTGCAGGTTATCAGAATTCACAAGAAAGCAATAGGTTGGACTTTGGCAGATATTCCTAGTATTAGCCCTTCATTTTGCACACATAGAATATTGTTGGAAAGGATGCTAAACCAGTGAGACAACCTTAAAGAAGAATGAATCCTCGACTAATGAAGGTTGTCAAGAAAGAGGTCACCAAGTTGCTACAAATAGGTATTATATACCTCATGTTTGACATCACTTGGGTGAGCCCTGTACATGTGGTTCCTGAGAAATATGGAATCACAATGGTAAAGAATGAGAAGGATGAGTTGATTCCTACTTGTATTCAAAATAGCTAGAGGGTTTGCATTGACTATAGGAGATTGAACCAAGTCATTAGGAATGATCATTTTCCTTTGCCATTCATGGGTCATATGTTAGATCGTTTGACAGGTAAGTCACATTATTATTTTCTATATGGATTCTATGGGTATTTTTAAATTTGTATAGCCTTAAAGGATCAACATAAGACTACTTTCACTTGTCCTTTGCAATGCTCTTGATACATTTCAGCGATATATGCTAAGTATTTTTACAAATTTGTTGAAGCATTGTATTAAGGTTTTTATAGATGATTTTAACGTGTATGGTTCATCTTTTGATAATTGTTTGGCTAATCTTGTAAGGGTTTTTAAGAGATGTGAGGAAACTAACCTTGTTTCAAATTTTGAAAAGTGTCATTTTATGGTGGAACAAGGTATAGTTTTGGGTCATGTTGTTTCTAGGAATGGTATATTTGTAGACCCTGCTAAAATTGATATTATTTTACAGTTACCTTCGCCCTCTTCTGTACGAGAGGTTTGATCTTTTCTTAGACATACAAGGTTTTACAGGAGGTTTATTCAAGATTTTAGCAAGATAGTTGATCCTCTCTCCCATGTATAGGGGAATGATGCTTTGTCTAGTCTCTGGCTCATAGTTGAGTATAGTACCTAGTATGTGATGTGTCGACGTTTTTACTCGTAAGTCCTAGCAGAGCAGGGAAGCAGGTCCTTTAGCCATGAGGGCGGGACAACTCGAACAGGCTTGTATGGAGAAGTTATAGGTTGTATGGTTACGAACCTGTATGGAAAAGTTATAACTGCGTGAGGTTTAGATATAGGAGATAGACCAAGGTCCTTCATGATGATGTTGAAGATTCATAGTGACAATGTGTTTGGAGACGATGTTGATAAGGATAACGTTGATGAGGATCATGGTATAGTAATGATTATGTAAGTAAGCGTAACGCCGTAGAAGACTGATTATTATTAAGTTGTTGTTACTTGTTATGTACGTATTATATTGTTATTGGTTATGCTATGGTAGCTTACCCATATTTGTTTGTGTTTGTGGATGTGTGTGTCTTACGATGATCGTATGACCCTTGGTCATATGAGAGTAGAGGATGTTGCAGATGTTATATATGTATGATAGAGACGCGAGAGTGGGGAGTATCCTTAGTTTATTTAAAGTTTTTGAGTTATAAACTTTAGAAACAATGTCAATGGATTAATTTTATTTCTTGGTTTATTTTATTAATTTTGAAATTTTGTAATTGGATTATATTTTGTAATTGGATTACCATAGTCGATTATTAAGACTAGCCATTGGAGTTTTTAGACATGTTTTTGGTCGTTGTGCATTCATTAAATGCATAATCGATTACCATAAGTGGATAATCGATTATCATGCGAGAAAAAGCTGACAACGGATTTTTGGATGTGTCCTTGAGTGAGGTCTTTATAAAGATGTTTTAGACTCTCATTCTAACACATGAAAACATATATGATATTTTTGTTTTGTGATAAATGTGACCTAGGGTTTGTGTAACCCTTGTGTTGTGGCTTTGAGAACTTGGTGTTGGCATAGAACAAGAACTTTCTTTAGGAGTGTGATTAAGTGTTGCTGTTGTTGCTGAGTAAATCCTGTCATCCTTTGTGGAGATTCGAAGGAAGTGTTCATCCTTCATGAAGTATTCGGAGGAGGTGTTCAACCCTTGTGGCCTTTATAGGAAGTAAGTTTCATCTCTTATGGTAACAAGAAAGGTGTTTTCTAAACTCTTAAACTCGTCTTTTTGTGTGATTGTAATAGTTTATTGGTTTTATGATAATGGAAAGTTAATCTCTGTTTGGGATTAGCAACTAGACATAGAATCTTGTGATTTGAACTAGTATAAAATCATATGTGCAATTTTCTCTCTTTCTTACTTTTATTATTGTTTGATTATCTTCTAAAAAACTAAAATTAAGAGAAAATTATTAAAGGCACACATTTGCAATAAGAAACCAAAGGAAAGTAAGTTCATGAAGTCCAAAGGAAAGAGAAGATTTAAAAGTTGGGGGAAGGAGAATCAAGAATCCTCCTCAAATCACCGTTGTTATGGTTGTAGGAGAGAAAGGACATATGAAAGCGGATTGTCCAAATCCAAAGAAGGGTGAAGAAAGAAATAAAAGAAGTTCTTTACAAAAAGGAAAGCGTACATTGCTTAGGATGATGATAATGAATCAACATCAAGCTAAAGTGACTATGATGAGCAAGCTAATAATTGTTTAATGGCAAACAATAATATATCTGAAAGCTCAGTAAGTTCCTCTAACGACTCTGAAGATTCTAATTATAGTGATAATGGATTGCTTTATACTTACAAATAATTATTAGTTAAATCTGAAAAATTAGATATTGCTTACAAGAAATTGAAAAAAGATTTTAAGGAATTAAATTTAAAATTCGAAAATATTCTTGAAGAAAATAAAAAAATTTAAAAATAAAATTTTATATTATGAGAAAGGTAAATATACTAGCAGTGAGAATGTATTTCTAACGTAAATAAAAAGAAACTACTATATGAAACAAACCATACTGAATGTAATAAAAATACTTTGCAAAAGAAAAAGATTGTTAAAAGTAAGTATGCTCCTCATTATAATTATCAAAATAAAAGTAAAAGAACCCGTGGAGTTTGGGTATAACTTATAGGAAGATATACTTGGGTTGTAAAATAATTCAAAATATTTTTCTAACTAACCCAAATGACCCATACAAAATTGTTGGGTACCTACAATAACTTGTTCTTTTTATTTTGTAGATAAGATTGAAATTCAGGAAGTCCATGTGGTATCTTGATAGTAGTTGTTCAAGACACATGAGAGGAGATATAAAAAGAAGTTTACAAACTTGTAGAAGAAGAAACAAGGCTATGTTACATATAGTGGTAATAACAAGGAAAAAATCCTTAGTATAGGAGATATTGGAAGTGCAAACACCTTGATGATAAAGAATGTACTCTTTATAGAAAGGTTGAAGCATAATCTACTCAATATAAGCCAAATCTGTGATAAAGATCTCAAGGTAACCTTTACACTAAATTACTACACTATTCATGAAAAAGATTCTTTAGGAATTACTTTGAAAGATATTTGACATGCTAATATTTATTTAATTGATTTAGAAAATACATCTAATAAAAATATTTCATGTTTAGTAGTAAAAGAAGAAAATCCATGATTGTGGCATAAGAGAACTGCTGATATTCATATGTAACAATTGAATAAGTTTATGTCTAAAGATTTAGTAATTGGTTTACCAGAACTAAAACTTGTAAAGGACAAATTATGTGTGGCATGTCAAAAGGGTAAACAAATTAAATCATCTTTTCATTTGAAAAATATCGTTTCTAGCGAAAAACCCTTAGAACTCTTGCACATGGATTTTTTTGTCCTTCAAAAATAAAAAGTTTGGAGGAAATTATTATGCTTTATCTATAGTAGATGATTATTCAATGTATACATGCATATTCTTTATTACTTTAAAAGGTGAAACTTTCAAAGTATTTAAAAAGTTTGCAAAACAAGTTCAAAATAAAAAAAGATTTAAAAATAAAATCTATATAAAGTGATAATGGAATTCCAAAATGAATATTTTGAAAATTTTTGTGAAGAAAATGGATTTTCTTATAACTTTTCTAGGGATAGAACTCCACAACAAAATGGAGTAATAGAAAAAAAGAACAAATCTTTAGAAGAACTTGCTAGAACTTTATTAAATGAATCAAAAATTCCAAAACATCTTTGAGCTGATGTTATGAGTACTGCACATTATTTTAAAATAGAATGCTTATTAGACCTATTTTAAAATGTACTCCTGATGAATTGTTTAAAGAAAGAAAGCCTAATGTTTCTCATTTGAAAATATTTTAAATGCAAATGTGCAGGTGAAAATATTTCTAGGATTTTCTCTTAAATTAAAGCTTATAGAGGTTTTAATTGAAAAACATTTGAAATAGAAGAATCTATGCATATTGTCTTTGATGAAATTATGGACCATGAGGAAAAACATCTTGAGTCAAAAAATTTAGATGCAGGTGAAAAAGAAGACTTGCAAAGGACAACAAATGAAGAAACAAATAATCCTCAACTCGAAGATTTAGCAAAGACATGACAACAACCCCGAAGATTATCATTAGACAATGTTATTGGAGATGTTTCAAAAGGGGTAAGTAGTAGAAGAAATTTGGTAAATTATTGCATGACTGTAGCTTTTGTTTCATAGTTAGAACCTAAGAACATGAAATGAGCTCTTCAAGATCATCAATGGTGTATAACAATGTAAGAAGAACTCAACTAGTTTGAATGAAATCAAGTATGAGAATTAATGCCTAAAAAAGACACTCATCAAGTGATAGGAACAAAATGGGTGTTCAGAAACAAACTAGATGAAGATGGAAATATAACCAAGAACAAAGTTAGGCTTCTGGCACAAGGATATAGTCACAAATAAGGTATTGGTTATGGTGAAACATATGCTTTTGTTGCCAAGTTAGAGGCAATACGCCTATTTCTTTCTTATGCATCTATTATGAAATTTAAACTATATCAAATGGATGTTAAAAGTGCTTTTCTAAATGGTTTTCTAAAAGAAGATGTATTTGTTGAACAACCACCTAGTTTTGAAGATCATAAATATCCAAATCAAATCTTTAAATTAAAGAAAGCTCTTTATGGTTTACAACAAGCTCCTAGATCTTGATATGAAAGACTTTAGCAATTTTCTGTTAGAAAATAGATTTAATAGAGGTAAAGTTTATTCAACTTTGTTTATTAAAAGAGTAGGAAAACATATTTTGCTTACCTAGGGTGAATTTGAGATTTCAAAGATGGGAGAGTTGACATTCTTCCTTGGTTTATAAATCAAGCAAACGAAAGAAAGTACGTTTCTTTCCCAAACTAAATATTATTACGAAATCATGAAGAAGTTTGAAGAAGTTTGAAATGGACAAAGCTAAGGAGACATCCACTCCTATGACAACATCATGTTATCTTGAGAATGATGAATCAGGTATGCTCGTAAACCAAACTCTGTATAGAGACATGATTGAGTCATTTATGAGCTTAGAAGGGATTTGGAGATCTTAATAATCTCTTAGAGGTCTTGTTTGATGCATTTTCATGCTTTTTAAAAATCCTCATGTAATAATGGATTACCCCCTACTATAATTGATTACCCTATCCCTTTAGAAAATGCCTAAGTTATGGAATCATATATTATGATAAGCCATAATCGATTATCATAAGTTCTGGCTTTAGTTTTTGAAATGATAATCAATTATCTGAAGTAATAATCGATTATTACGAATTCTGAACGTTGGGAACTCAAAATATAGTCGTTGCAACTGTCATAAATGACTTTGAAGACTGATAGCTTTTGTGGTGGTCCAATGATGATGGTGGCTAAGGTTTTCGGTGGTGAGAGGTTGAAGATGATGACGTGGTCAAATTCAATTACTACGTTTCTATGATAGTCTACTTTTAAGTTGTCATAGTACATAAAAAAGTTACACTAATAATGACTCACATGAATACTGTATTATTAACGATTTAGACATCTTTATAAAAAAGATCAAATTAAGCAAAAATTATAAAAATTGAAACCATTTTGAATATAAAAAAAATGAAAATTGATAAAAATAAAAATCAAAATAAGTATCAAGTCATTATGTAATAAGAAATGTTGTTAAATTGTCTCATTATCATAACCATTAGTAACTTTGTAGAAAAAAAGTGCTAAGTTATTATACATGTTAGTAGAGTGAATTCTCAATTGATATAAATTGATCTTTGTTAAGATTTCAACGAAAATAAATTTTTAAAATAATTAAAGACATAATTGAAATGATTAGAAATTTTTGAAGTGAAAAAGAATAATTAAAAACAAAAATGAAAAGATTAATTAAGTTAGAGAGAAACTTTGAGTGAGAAGGAGAACTTTGTGGAATTATGAATAAGGATTTAGGAGGGTTTTAGTAGAGCGTAGCGCGAAGTGAAACGCCTAGTGGGATAGTGACAGAAGCAGAGAAGGTGAGAAAATGGGATCAAAGGCGAAGAAGAAAGGTTCAGCAGCGGAGGATATTCTTGAAACCCTCGGAGACTTCACTAGCAAAGAGAACTGGGACAAGTTCTTCACCCTCCGCGCCGATTCCTTCGAGTGGTACGCAGAGTGGCCCCACCTCCGAGACCCTCTCCTTTCCCTCCTCCGTACCCTCGCACACCCTCTCCCCCTCCCCCTCCTCGTCCCCGCTTGTGGCAACTCCCGCCTCTCCGAACACCTCTACGACGCCGGCCACACTGCCATCACGAATGTCGACTTCTCCAAGGTCGTCATCTCCGACATGCTCCGCCGCAACGTCCGCGACCGCCCGCTCATGCGCTGGCGCGTCATGGACATCACCGCCATGCAGGTCTCTCCCCCGCCCGCTCTTTTGGTTTTGCTGCTCTATTTGACTTTCTTTTTTCTTACCGCTTCTTTTGTTTTGGATGGTGCAGTTTGAGGACGAGAGCTTCATTGCGGTTATTGATAAAGGTGGATTAGATGCTTTGATGGAGCCCGAGCTTGGCCCCAAGTTGGGGAACCAGTACCTATCTGAGGTAGGTTTTTCTCTATTTTGTTTTACCATTATGTGTGTATCTGTTGGATCATCTTGTCTCTATTAGCACTTTTAAGGGTAGAAAATATGAATGTCAAACGAATCAGGTATTCCCTAAAGCACAATAGTTTTTGGAGAAGTTGGATCAGAGAACGCTCTGTTATTAAAGTTGAACTGCTGTTTTTAAGAGAAGAAAATAAGAATGTAAAATGGATTAGGCTTTACCTAAGTCAAAGCACATTAATTTTGGAGAAGTTGGATGAGCGAGCACTCTCTTATTACAGTTGAATTACAAAGAATCCAATGAATTTTACTTTCTTATTTTCCTTGCTTATATAGGAGAGATACAAACATGACCTGAATAATAATTGATTTTGTGGATTGGTTATTGTGTGTTGGTAACTTAGTTTTTTTTTTTTTTTTTTTTTCTCTTAATATCCAGGTGAAGAGAGTTTTAAAGCCTGGGGGCAAGTTTGTGTGCCTCACCCTGGCTGAATCTCATGTACTAAGTAAGTTTTCTAAATAATTTTTTGCCATAAAATATTAGTGAAAAAATGTGATATGCAGATAATATAATTGAAGACTATGTGGTGGTGTTTTTTTGACTGGTTTTTAGTGCTTGCTTCAATTGCAGAATTGTTATTTTTCTTTAATAGAACTCTGAGCTTCGTCTGTCGTTAATTAAATATGGATAGGGTTTAGTTCTAGTGTTGAGTTTGTTCTTACAGGCACCATTCAACTCATTCTTATCATAGGAAGTATAACTTTCCAAGCGTGTTAACAACATCAACCTGACTGTCCTTTCTGATCTGTTATATTACTCACTGATCTGGAAATACCAGATAAAGGACCAAAGGTTGGTTTTGTTTGAGCTTTGCTTACTGGATTCTATGACATCCTTAAGCCGAGTTAATTTAAGCTGGCTTTCCTTCAAGTCAGCAGTGCTTTGCTGATTATCATTAATCTGTCATAATATGGGCAACCACCCCTAGACTGAGTTAGGCTGGAGTATTGTAACTAAAGCTCTCTTGGCAACTGCGGAACCTTGCACCCATGAAAGATGAGGGTCGGTTAGTTGCCAGGGTGATAAAAATGTTTTATGAAAACAGATCTGTGATAATCTCGGAAATACCTAAAAAGGGAAATTTTGTTGATATTTAAACCACATTCTATAGGACAGAGTGGATCAAGTAAATTTCCTTCTATCCTACCAGATAGATTAATTCTAACCTGACTGTCATTTCCTATCTTCTCTCATATTGGATGTCAGGTAGCCTTACTTCCACATTGTTTAGTTCTTAGTAAAAGGTACCCACTTCCTAAACTCCACAGAACATGGAGTCATAATTTGTTATTTAGTTTTGTGTTAGTTACCCCTTATAAACTGTTTGTCACATAATACCTCCTATCTCCTGTATGACATGCTAGAAAAGAAACATGCTATCAAAACTAAAGGAGATGTTGTTGTTATCTTAGTATCTGTTTCAATTGATTGTATCTGTTTTTTTCCCTCTGCATTGCAATGAAATTATTTGCTACTGGTTTTCATGCAATCTTTTTCATTTTTTGACATGCTTGGTTTTGTGTGATTGCAAATATAATTAATTCACAATTTCCAGATCTACTTTTCTCAAAGTTCCGACTTGGGTGGAAAATGAGTGTTGATGCCATACCTTTAAAGTCTTCTGGTAAACCTAGCCTTGAAACGTTTATGGTGGTTGTGGAGAAGGAGCTATCTACTGTTGTGCATCAGATTACATCATTGCTTCATAATTCTTCTCTTAATTGCAATTCAAAACAGGTAGAATATCTGCACTACACTACTACTTTTTGTTGAGTTCTCACAGATGTAAGAGCTATCTTAAAATAAGCATTTATTGATGATTAATTTTACAGTTGTTATTAGTTAAAGTTGTAAGTTTAATATAGGAAGGAGGAGTAGATAAAGGGCTCTGAATATTGTGAAATGGAATTCATTTTACGTAAGATACAAAGTACTACTAAGGCAAGTTCAAACCACTGAATAAAAAGATTTGTAATCCTAAACTCATCAGGAAACACAATAAAATTGAAGACATCTCCTAAGATTGCTTCTTAGTTAGAGCTTAGAGGACCAGTTAATCAAGTAATATATGCATGATATTTTAAAATTGCTGTGAAGGTTTTCTAAGATATTTTGTAAATATCCTATTTCTAACTTAAACTTTTTATTATTTTCTGTTTTTGTTTTTATTTTTCAAGGTTTCTGGATTTACCGAAGCCCTTCAAAATGAAAACCTAATTCGTGAAAAGTACTCTAGTGACTCTGGGTTATTATATTCTGTGGAAGATCTGCAAGAGGATCTGCTAAAGCTTTCTCAAGGTCGGCGATTGCAGATAACTTTGGGTGGACCAGGGTGCTCTACTTTTTCTTATAGGGCTGTAATTCTTGATGCTGAGGAACTGGCTGACCCTTTTATATATCATTGTGGGATTTTCATTGTGCCTAAGGTGTGTTTTTGCAGAGATATCTTTTTACCTTTTTGTTGATTGCATAGTTTTGTTTTTGAATGTGCATGTTTATTATAGAGGTAGGGATGCTGGTTTGTTGGCAGATAGAAGTGTGTCAACTATATCTTAGGTTTTTTTTTTTTTTTTTCCATTTAATTTTATTTATTTATTATTTGAGTAAGATGTGCATCAATATGTATCTATAGAGCTGATTCTACAGATGTCAACTCTTCTTTGATATCTATTTGCAGTTTACACCTAGGGCTTCCAATTATGAAGTTTTTCTGTTTGAATTTGATGACTGAATGTTAAATCTCAGATTCGTGCACGGGAATGGCTTTTCTATTCTGAAGAAGGACAGTGGATGGTGGTCAGAAGCTCCAAAGCTGCCCGGCTCATAATGGTACCATGCTATTAATAAAATTACAGTTTGCTGGTATTTTTTAACATGTCACGTTACTTTTGTAATTGAAGCTTCCTAGCTGATCTGTGACTTCAGGTTTTCTTGGATGCCAGCCATTCAGATACAAGCATGGAGGAGATTCAGGTAGAAACATCAAGTTATACTTCATGGACATGTCATTTAAATGTTAACTGTGCTGTTTTTTACTGAATTGTGTTTGTCATCCCTTTCTAGAAGGATTTGTCTCTGTTGGTTACACCGTTGGCACCTGCAGAAAATGAGACTGGAGCTCAAATACCGTCTGTATCTTGTACAATTGCACTTTTTGTGTTTTGTCATTTATTTCTAACAATGTTAACATAAATGTTTAGTTTTTTCCTTTTTTCTATGGATACCAAAGTATTCAAACATGTTCTATTATGCATTATAGTTGTTACTATACTGTAAACCATTTTTGACAAGTGCTGTAGTCTAACTTTTTGCATGTTTGGATCAGATTATTCCTGTGGAAGTAATTATTTCGTTTTTGTCGAAATCTCTCCCTAGAAGTTGACTAACAAGCTTTTCTTTCTTCAGAATAAGCTGAAACAAACTCACATTGAACACTATGAATTACATTTATTCTCACAAATTCTTGAATGCATGCCTACAGTTTCATGATGGCAAGTGAGGGGCTCAAGGAACGAAACATCATTCACAAGGTTAGTAACTATAAACATAACATTGTTTCTGTTTTTTCTTTTGAATTTGATGTAGTGAACTGTTTTAAATAGTAGTTTATTGTGATAAAAATATCTTCAAGATAAAGGTACCATTAAGATAAAGTATCTTCAGAATCTTAATATATATATATATATATATATATATATATGTGTGTGTGTGTGTGTGTGTGTGTGTGTGTGTATGTATGTATGTATGTATTACATATTTTGTTTCCTTAATTTGGAGAGATTGATTGTTACATATAGAGGAGCTCAATTGCAATTGGTGTCATTGTTATCAACAAAATTATTTTCCTTTTTCCTTGTGTAGTTCAAGTTGGTATCAGAGTTCTTGATCTTGGAGTTTTGTTTTTGTTGGGATGCAAATAGAGAAAACACTACGCACCACTGTTGTTTGCTCAACTACCTCTAATTTTAGGGTTGTCAATGGGCTAGAGGGATGTGCCCTAGGTTGGCGATCACCCTTGAGTTCATAAAAGGGGCTAATGACTTCTCATTTGACTCTTTTGAGTAGATATGAGTTTTCAGTTCTCTTGCCAATTGGGTTTATTTCAACATATCTGCGACATTGTTTTATATTTTTACAATGTTGATGGTGAAATTCATCCCTTAGGGCCTTAATGATCTTCTAAATGTGGTGGGTTTTTTTTACAAAACCAGTTTGTAAGTTGAGATTTACACTCACTTATATGTTATAAATCTTCTTTATCTTTAGTTAATGTGGGCTCTCCAATGCATTCCCCTCATGGCGAGACATATACATCTTTAGTGTGGTATTAGACATCAACGAGTGGTTTGATAGTGACTTGATAGCGAGTGACATATAAGGCTTGATAAATAACAAACCTTGCTAAGATAGGGTTTTGATGACTTTGATATCATCTTAAGAAGACTTTAAGCCTAACTTAACTTTATAAAACCGGTTTGTAAGATGAGGTTGACATGTATTTATATATTGTATGTCTTAGTTCTAATCGATATAAGATCTCCAACAAATGAAAAGAGGAAGAATCTTCAAATTTCTGTTTGGCTTGAACCATGAGTATGACCGAAATAGGGTATCAAATCTTAAGAAAAGAAAAATTGCTATCATTACAAGAAATATGTTTTTATTGTAATGAGAACTTAGAAAGTGTACATTAAATCTAAGTCAATCTTATAAACCAACTGGTAAGCTAAGGTTTGCACCAACTTATATATTATAATTTGTCATATCTCTAGCATATGTCATATCTTTAACGCATCCTTCCACATTAAGGAGTAGATATCTCAGGTGTGAGACTAAATACTTAAAGAGAATATACAAGAAAAAGATCTTAAGAGATCTTTACTTAATTCTCTCTACTTGTTCATATATTTTTAAGGATTAATTGCTTACAATATAAGGTTAAGAAAACTGGAAAATGTAAACCCTAGGATGCTAGGTGTATAGATACACATAAAACAACTTTTGCTTAGAAGATGGTATTAACTATTCTAATCGAGGACATGATCTAGAGGGCTTTCACATTTATTCAATCATTGTTCTTAGACAAACAAGATCCTCTTTATAGGCTTTCATACCATGGTCGTGTTGAGTTGGAGCAATGAATTGATTTGTTTCTTCATGTTCTAACTGTAGCCTCGCATTCAAGGACCCATCTCTTCCATGGAGTTTGAAACACCTTTCCTTAGTATGTCCAAATCTTTTTCATCATGAATAATATTCTCCTTGGTTGTCATAGTAAGTCTAGAACTTTCTTGTTGTCATGGCAAAGTTTATGTTGGAGATTCCTTCATCATACATGACAACCCTTTGAGTTTCTTCTACCTAAGATTATGAACAGAGAAATATATTTTGGAGGGCTTGAGAGACCCCTCTCATAATCTTCTATTTATAATGAAAGAATACATGGAAGATTAAGGGATTACACTAGACGTCTAGGTACAAAACTAGGCATGACTATAGGTACAGCTAATAGATTGTCTAACATACTACACCCTACTTAGCCTTAATGAGGATACATAGATATAATTACTCTAACACTTCTTTCTATTGCAATAGAAAATAATTATCTAACAAATTGAAATTCACAGATACTCCATGTAGATACTCTAGACAAAGGCCTTGTGGTTACAACCTGTGTCTCTATTGGACTACAAATAACAAACAGTTCCACTAAGGGTCTTCCTCATGGAAGATTAGGTTCTTGTGAGAAAGTTGGGAATGATTGAAAAATTCAGTTACCAACTTAAATGGGAGTGTTCTAAATAGGGTTTATTGTGACAAATTTCTTTGGGATCTTTGTATTAAGATAAGATATCTTTAGAATCTTCTTATTTATTTTAGCATATTTTGTTTCCTTATTTTGAGAGATTGATTTTGCAAATAGAGTAGCTCTGAGTGTCATTAGTGTAATTGTTATCAATAAAATTAGGTTTTTGTTTCTTTGTGTAGTTCAAATCTCTCAGCCTAAGAAGGCTGTGAGATTATCTCTAGCATTCTGCATGAAAAATCATTCTGTACTTCTTATCAAGCTTCTTTTTATGATGTTCAGTCCTTGGTTTCATTGGTCATTATAGGGAGTTGGGGCTCTACACATCTCTTTTCTTAATATGTTATTCTTTTTTTTTTTTTTTTTTTTTTTTTTTTTTTTTTTTTTCTGTTTATCCACTTGCTTTATTGATCTACGAATAATTTTACATCCTTGTTTTATATTTTTTGAAATGCAACTTTTATCTAAAAGAAATAAAAAAGAAATGTCCACTGGTCTTTTACTTTTTCGGTTGCTATTTTTTACATGGATGATCATTCTTGTGATGTCTTGCTTGATTTAAAATCATCCCCATAATCTCTATATCATTTGTGGTTGTGTTTTGCAGGTCACATCTTCATTAACTGGATCGATTATTGTTGAAGATGTAATTTATGAAAATGTTGATAGTGAAGTCAATTGTATTTTTCCTTCTAGAGAGTTGGTCTTTCGTCGCCTTGTTTTCGAGAGAGCTGCAAATTTGGTGCAGTCTGAAGCTCTTCTAAAAGATGAACCGCTGCCTAGAAAATTGGTTAGTGAGACGGGGAGGAAGAAAAACAATGCATCTTCCAAATCCAGAAAAAGTGGATCTCAGAGACACAATGCTGGTAATTATTTTCCCCTTGACTCGTTTATTTAAACTGTTCAATGTTTATTGTTGATGCAACTCCTGCAAGAGTTGCTTTGACATTATTGACAAGGCCTGAGTTTATTAAAATATAATGCATATCATAAAGGGCCCGATTATTTTATATTTGGGTATAATTGATTTGAACCATTGAAAATGATTGAGATGTTTGTCCAAAATAATCTTAGTTTCATATTTTACATTGGAATGTGTTCATGATGCCAAATTGATTTTCTATGTAAATTTAACAGGGCCTAAGACGAATGATCTCATTGTAACCCTTTCAGTTTGCTATTTTTTTCTTCTATAAAAAAGTTGTGGATAGTGTTGTGTTATCTATTTAGGTGTGCTTACTTCATATACCTTTTTGGTTGTTGTGGAGATTTAAAAGGATCTGGCCATATTTGAATAGATTTGACAGTTTCTATCTGTTGAAATTTTCTTATACAATTAAATAAAATAAATATTTAAAAATATCTATCAAATATTTAAAGATAGACTTGCATTGTAATAATTATTTCATAATAATAGTCACTGCATGGGAGAATCTATCAGAATCTGCAGTCCAGTTTTTGTTGGGGACATCCTGATTTTCGCTCAGCCTTGAGAGCTAGTGCTATGCCATTTGAATAGTGCTTGCTAGGCCACAATGTAGCTCGTTGGGGTTACTTTCTTTTCTTCACTTTTTCATGCTCTCTTTGCCATATGCTTGGCTTGGCTTATTGTGGCATTGATTGTTTTCTATTTTCACACCTCCATGAGCATATCTTAGCTACAATTTTATCAACACACCTTGGAATATCCAAAAGGCATATATACAACTAAAAAACTATTTTTAACATATTTTTGTAACTCATGCTCAATAAGCCTAGCTAGAAAAAATACTCGTTAAAACAACAATTTAAAGCATACAAACCAATTAAGAAGCTAAATTTAGAGGTTAAATGAGTGCTAAAATTTGCACTCATCAACAATCAGAAATGTACTTGCTTTGAGCCATTAGAAGAGACTGATTGGGTAATTGCTTGATATCAATGCCCAAGAAATAGTCCGAGTAGCCAAGTTGTTTGAGAGAAAAAGTAGAATTAAGGTGAGCTGTAACTTGCTGAATGAGAAATGATGAACTACAATTAATGATGATATCATCCACATATAATATAACAAAAATAGTGAGATTCAAGTCTGTAGAGAAATAGAGAAGGACCTTATTTGCTTGCTGTTAACCCAAATTGAAGGAAAGTAAATTTGGGGTGATCAAATCACTGCTTGGGTGCCTGTTGAAGTCCATAAACAGCCTTGTGCTAACAGACAAAAGACTGCTCAGAATTTTCAAAACCTGTAAACTACCTCTTCCAAGAGAAACTAAAGAAAAACATTATTAACATCCAACTGAAATAACTCAATTAGAGGTAAAGGAATAGTAATAACAAGGTGAACAGTAACAGGTTTAACAACAGGAGAAAACGTATCTTGAAATTCAAATCCAGGAGCTTGTTGAAACTCCTTAGCCACAGGACATACTTTATATTTATTGAGACACCCGTCTGCATTTTCTTTTAGGCATAAAACCCATTTACAACCAACAACTTTTCGATCAGAAGGCAGAGGAACCAAGTTCCATGTGTCATTCTTCATGAGAGTATTCGTACTGCTTATCTGACAATTGGTTTAGACCAGTGAAAGCCTGTTTGATTCCTTTTGGCTTACTATGTGCAAGAAACAATGGATCATGAAGACATGACTTATGTAGTCCAGATTTGGACTTGGTTTGCAGGGGGTGAATATTATCAGGTTTAGAAGGAGGATGAATGGGTGACACAGGAAGGATGATGGTTGTGAAGAAGGTGACTAGTATCAGAAGATAACAAAGGCTGTTGTGGAGGAGCAGCGGGGGATCAAGGGACAATAAATCTGGAGCAAGATTAAATTAGTTAGACTGAAAAACATTCTGGGCAAGACTTTTTTGAAAAATATCATTACAGGGAAATCGTTGTTCATTAAAGATAACATCTTTGGAAATGTAAATTTTGCCAGAATCAGAAAGTCTGACATAGCCCTTGTGAGAGGACGAATATCCTAGAAACATGCTTTCTTGGGACCTGAAATTTAGTTTAAGTAGTGTAAGGTTGTAAAAAAGAAAACAAGCACACCCAAAAGTTTTTAAAAAATTATAATCGGGTGTCTTATGGAACATGAAGGGGATATTAAAATGTAATGAAGCATTATGTAATGTTAGAATGTAATCACATGTTACATATTTGTAGGAAATTAGCCGTCATATAATCTAGGAAATTAGGAAGATTGATTCCTAAATTTTAGGTGTTTTTATTATAATTGATTTTGTAAAATAGTATAAATACATACTGTGTGGTCTGCATTAGACACAATACATTAGGCATGTACAATTCTATATGGTATCAATAGTTTAGGGTTTCGGTCATGGATCTTTTGTTTTTTTTTTCTCTGGTGACCATTGTGATCAAGACTGTCTTCCTCCAGCGACCACTGTGCTTCATTCCCCGCTCCAATCCATTGCCACATGCGCCCACATGCCTGACCTCTTCCTGGCACGTTCATCTCACACGTTTGTCTCCACTTGTGTATTTTTCACTGTTTTGGCATGGCCCGCTTGCCGGTGAGCTCTCTGCCTTCTTCCTCACACCCACACCCCTTTTTAGCCCATTTCAAGTACTTTTCCCATGGCTTCCGGAAGCTCACACTCAAGTACCTCCTTTGAAGTTACTTTTACCACTGTTCTGTTAATTCTATGTGAAAAATTGATCAGGACGAGCAGCTATAGCTCCTGCTCTGCTTTTGTCCAGCTATGGTTTCAGGGTCAAGGCTGTGTTGATCACTTGGGATGCTGTGACACATATTATTCAATACATAAAAAATTGTCCAAGATGAGGATATTTACAAAAGCAGTACTAAGATCACTTGTTACTTAAGTGAAGATTGGGCAAGATCACCATCAAATAGAAGATCTACTTTTGGGTACTGTGTTCTTATCAAAGGAAACCTTATCTCATGGAGAAACAAGAAGCAAAATATAGTTGCCAGATTTAGTGCAGAAGCATAAAATCGTGCTATGACAGCAGCCACTTAAGAGCTTATGTGGCTTAGGCAACTACTACAGATAAAAGTAGGGCACATCCATGAAACAAAGCTTATTTGTGACAATCAAGCTGCACTGTGCTGGAGGAAGAAGAACACAGGGGTTTCTTTGTTTGTTGGGTCAGAGTGGGTGTTGCTTTTTATGTCAGACTTTGCAGTAGGTATTAGGCCTGCAACTTAGATTGGCCACTGTCCAACCCAACAATGTTAATTAAGCATAGATAAGTACAATATTTTTTTTTCCGGGAGGGTTTATTTATATTTTATACCATTAAAGATTATAAAGTACTTAAAATATTTAAAACTGTTTAAAAAGTATAAATATTAGTAAATAATTATATTACATAATATGGATAAATCATAAAATGTAAGTACTTATAATCTTTGTTTCATGCAATGAGGATTTTGGATGAAAATGATATGTTAAAAATTGTTTAACAACAGTAGTAGAGAGCGGATTTTTACAGTTTCAACACTGTTCCTTTTTTAGCTTGCAATATTTGCTTTGTGTTTTTCTTGCCACTGTAATTTTTTTTCCTGATTTTTCAGGAGCAAGTAACCAGTTGACAGTCTATCATGGCTATGTAGCTAGTTCTTATCATACAGGAATTATTTCTGGATTCATGTTGATATCTTCTTATATGGAAACTGTGGCATCAAGTGGGAAAATGGCAAGTATTTCTGGCTTTTATGTAGGGAAATTGCAATAAAAGAGCTGTGGTTTCAATAAAATATTTCCACTGTTAAACAATTTGATTGTTCAACTGGTTAATGATATGTTCAAAGAGCACTTGATGATTATTACAGTAACTATTCTCTAATTATTTATATATCTGTTTTTATCAAGAACTTTTTATGGTGCAATCTCTGCTTTATCTTCATTTTTTAAGGAATTTTATTAGAGTAAACCTTCAGTCCCTAAATTTTTAGTATTAGTCACTTTATTCCTGGCTATGTAAAAGGCCATTCTCTTTAAGGGGTTTATTTACCACCTTAACGATTGAAGTGAGTGTCTTTTGTGGGTGGAGAGATTAGTGTTGAAATAACTACATAAGTATCAATTTTTTGGTTCATATCTGACGTAGATGGAAACGCATGAAGTTGATGGAATTGGTTATCCCGATGCTGATTGGGCAATTTCAGTTGTCTGATATAATATCAAGTTCAGGGAATTTTGTCTTTGTTGGAGTGAAAATTCATGTATGGAAGGATAAATTATCAAGTGATGCACAAACTATTTCCTAGTTACATTAAGTACATTTTTTTCCAATAATTGGTAATTGTAAATACAAGCCAAATTAACCTGTTTCAAATTCTTTAAATGTTTCATGCTCTAAAACATTCTCTTGTTCATTATTGCTGATATATTCAAGTGGCATATCTCAGGTAAAAGCAGTAATAATAGGTCTTGGAGCAGGTTTACTTCCCATGTTTCTTCATGGTTGTGTCCCCTTTTTAGAGATTGAGGTAATATGTTTTTTCCTGTTGTGCCGTGAGGAGAAATAGTTGGAGTTCAGACTATGTCCCTAATGATTAATTCTTCTGAATGATTAATATCACATGGTTTGATAGCAATTTTTATCTACAGACTGTGGAGTTAGACCCCGTGATTGTTGATATTGCAAAAGACTACTTCAGTTTTATGGAGGATGAACGACTAAAGGTAGTTAAATATGCATTCCTATATTTCTCTTGACATATTGTGGAACATAAATGTCAAATTAGGACTGGTCAAAGTGAAGGCTGATTGCTTACTTTCCCATCCCTAGTAATCATACAATGTTGACTGTGGCAAGTAATTTTGATTTCATGATTTTTCTTTGCTTTTCTAAAACCAAATGTACGTGTGTTAAAATGTGCAACTACAGACTGAACAACTTATGTTTTAATTGTGGGGATTGGGGACTCTGTCCAGAATACTAAAACACTGTAATTTAAGAATTATTTGAATGAGTCCCATGGTAGGAGATCACAATATGACTTATTGAATCTTGTGACTTTGGGGGATCCAGGTGCACATAGCTGATGGGATCCAATTTGTCCAAGAGATTGACAATTCTGGAGTGGCTCAAATTCATGGAAAAATTAATGACCGTAGTTACACAGAGTCTCCTTTAAATGAAAGTTCTACTGTGTCTCATGCTGGTGTAGAACTTACAAAAGTTGATATCATTATAGTGGATGTGGACTCTTCGGACCCAAGGTGAACTGAATTATGCATTTGGTTATTACATTAAGATTTTAAAGAATGGCCAAGAAAAATGGTATTAGGCCGTCATGGGATTTGAAATAATATCTTCTATGATTTTAGAGAATCTTATTTATTTATTACATGTTTTGTACAGCTCGGGACTGACATGCCCTGCTCCGGATTTTTTGGATGAGTTTTTTCTTGAGACTGTAAAGGATAAGTTGTCAGAGAATGGTCTCTTCGTCGTCAATTTGGTGTCACGGTCCCAAGCCATTAAGGATATGGCTCTCTCAAAAATGAAAAAGGTAAAAAATAAATAAGTGCCATGATATTCAGTTTGGACCGAGTTTTAATATCTGGATCTTTAATTTGTTTGATTAAAGATTTATTATTAGCATGTTTAACAGCATCTCTATTTTTTCCCTTTGAACTTATTAAATGCAGTTTTTTGGTGCTTTTTTTGGTATTTTTCGACTGACACTTACGTTGATCACTTGACCCTTTATTCAAACCTTTACTATGTGGATTACCCATGTAAAATTT
Organism: Vigna radiata var. radiata; assembly: GCF_000741045.1. NCBI lineage: Eukaryota > Viridiplantae > Streptophyta > Magnoliopsida > Fabales > Fabaceae > Vigna > Vigna radiata. Next base: position 6,753,601 of record NC_028357.1, on the reverse strand, counting down.
CAATCATATTTGGAATGTAATACTGAAAACATATAAGCTTTGTCCTTTTCTTGAAAGAAGCAAAATTTATAATGGCCAAAGGTTCCCAGGTTGGGTAATATAAGGAGATCGTGAGGTGGCAGTACGTGTAAACATGAAAGTCCCAAGTGGCAATGGAAACATTAACATACTTAGAGGGTAGAGCATATGTTTTCCTTTGAAGTTTTTCTATCCAATTAAGGACATACAATGATGGCAAACACCAAACACTATCAACACACTTTGAAAAATTCACTTACTTTGCTCTTGCTAAAACCGCTTCAATTCTTAAAGAAAAGTACTCCAAATTTTGAGGCTTTAATTATTAGTTATTAAAGAGTTTCTCTGTTTGTTTAATTACGCATGTAAATCCTTTAATTATAATCATTCAAAGTATACTATAGGGAAACCTAGTAATGGGTAATATCTAATTATTAGTTATACATATTTCCCTAATTACTAAAATCAAATTATATATTTTACACTTCATCTCAAGTTGGAGGGTATGTCATATGAGCCAAACTTGTTACAAATGTGATCAATCTGAGAGCTCTTTATGGATTCAGTGATCATGTTCGCAAGTTGGTCAATGGAGTTGACAAAGTTAGTGATGATTTTTCTAGAGAGCATCTTCTCTCTCACAATGATAATAAATTATGTGTTTAGTTTGCTCATGGAAGTCTAGGTTGGATGCATGTAAATGGTAGTTTCATTGCCACATATTAGTGGAGTATCTTGTGTATCTCGAAATTTAAGAGATGGAGTGGTTATTTAAGCCATGTAATGTTGCAAGCAGCTCTGCTGCCATAGCTGGTACTCAACTTCAAGACTGGATACAACTACTGTTGTCTTCTTTGTGCTCCTCCTCCAACAAATCTAGTTCCCATCAATGAAAAGACAATAACCATAAGTGGACCTCCTATCTAATGGTGATTCTACTCAATCAGCACCAGGATAATAAACAATTTTGGATTTGACTTTATCTGCATATAGTAAACCGTGACCTGGTGCATTTGTGATGCATCGAAGGATGTGTATCACAACATTCCAATAACCGTCACATGGGACCTTTAGGAATTGGCTAACTATGCTACCTGCATTTGTCAATGTGATGTCTGGTCTAGTGACATAGGTGTAATTAAGTCTGTCTAATAGGCGATGATTTCTTTCAAGGTTTTTCAATTGTGCCCTTGAACTGAAAGAAGCTTCAAATAGGATCCATAGTACTGTTGTTGTGGCGACAACCGATTATATTAATTATTGGAAATCCAATATTAACTAAATATTTGGTCAAATTATTAAGTTTAAAGTCTATTTTATAAAATGCTATTAAAGATTATTGTTGTCTATTCTTACAAGGTTTGTTGGACTTATTATGCCATTTGTTATTGGACTCCTTTATTCACAAACTTGAGATGTCCAATCCTTGCTGTGAGGGAGTTTGTTGAAAATCTAGTATATAATCAAGTTATAGTATACATTTAGTGTGCAAATATCATCTTACCAAGTTGGTTTTATAAAATTGATTTAGACTTAAAGTTTATTTTCTATTGTTGTTTCTAACGTTTATGACTTATTTTTTATTGGGGAATTGAATTGTTATCATTTAATATAAAATTACAGGCGCTGAGATAAATTCGGAATTATTCTGAAGAGTTCAAGTGGGTATCAGACCATATTTCCTTTGTGCAATGACAATACTTGTTATTAGCGTAAAAATTGTAAATCCCAATATAATAATGTCCAGTTGGCCAAGTCTTCAGATAGAGATTCTGATAGGATATAAAATAATAGGATATAATGGATTTAGGATAGAAGGAAGAGTTAATATCCTAACTGTTTTAGCAGTCAGGATGGGCGGGAAGTGACTTGAATAAATAGAGTTTTATTCTTTTGTTAGAGGAGGGTTTTTAGATATCAATTGTATAGGCAGGAACCTTGGTCCTGCGGAGGGGGATTTAAGCTCCCAGTTACTGGTTGTACATGACATTTGTTGATGTGAATACATACATTCATTCCTTTCTTACCATTTGGGAGAAATTGTGTGTGGGTGCTGGGAGACAGTTAGGTTTCATACCCAGAAACCTAACAGATTCTCAGTTGTTTGAAAGCTTATATCTTATTAATGGTGTCATCTGCATCGGTGTAGTTAGTGCCAGGTAAACAATATATTTCGCCCTATTGAGACCTCTAATTGCTTTTTGAATCACTCCAGAGGCTGAATTGCAGCCTGAATTGAATAGTCGTGTTCCCAGTCTGAATCATGGTGATTCTGGACAGAAGCGGGTCACATCTAAAGTGGGTGGGGTCGTATGACCCAACCTTAACACGCAGAGGTAAGGACAAATGGTGACTAATGGTGGGAAAATCTCTCTATATACTCATAATGTGACCCACAAATAATTTTCTCATAGAAACAAATCGGGCCTTGGGTCAAATACAAATAATAAAAACTGACAATAAAATATCAACTTACCTAACAATAAAATCTCTTTATTCTATCATAAAATAATATTCTACCTAATGAACACAAAATCATAACTACCCATTCCTCTTTTATTTCTATCAAATCAAACCAAATATTAATATACCCAAACCTAATAAAATAATAAATTTCTAAAATTTAAGTTTATCCCAACAAACTCCCCCATAAACTTAAATTCTTCCTTTATTCTCGCCTTCTGCTCCCAGAAGTCTTCTCCTTATTCTTCTCCTCATTCTATTGTCCAGGCCTTGAGTATTCCGAACTTTTCCTAAAGCACTTGAACTAGTGGCTAAAATCTCTACCGCCAGTGCGCCTCCATAACCACGAGTAGCCCTTTCCAACCGTCGGAACTCACTTACCTGAATACCCTTTGTCAGAAAGACTTTCCGGAACTCGCTTACCTAAATACCCTTTGCCAGGAAGACTTTCGGTATAGGGATCACTATACTCGTTGTGAACTCTTCTACAATCTCGTAGAATGTCCTTCACTTTGCGTCTTTTTCACCACAAAAATTACTATAGTGCGTCTTTTTCACCACACTCAGGAGGAAAACACTGTTTGCAAGATTAGCTATCTCTTACCCTCTTATCTATACCACTGTTGGGAAAATCTCCCTATATACACTCATAATGTGACCCACACAAGTAATTTTACTCTTCAATCCATTGTGGGTTATTTTCATTAAACCTTAGCAACTTTTAAATAGGTACAAATCGAGCCTTGGGTCAAATACAAATAATAAAAACTGACAATTAAATATCAACTTACAACAACTAAATCATCTAGTTTTAAAGTGGACAATATTTCAGATACGATGACTGATAGCCTCATCCTCCAAGTAAGAAATTCCAAACTAGAAGAGAGGCTATGGTGATGTTAAAGGTGTGGTGGAAGCAAAGGTGGATAAAGGGTAATGATGCTCACAGTTTTGGTGATTAGGTGATGGTAGGATGGTGTTCTTAGAGAGGTTGGGCCAACTCTAAAGAAAAGTGGCTAGAGAAAACCACATGAGATGTTCTAACCTTAACTTTAAAAACTAATAGGAATGACTCAACAATTTGGCAACATTTCATTACTAATGTCAAAGTGAGAATTCAAGGGTGGAGACATTTGTTTATAGGCTTAGGGTATCTCTAATTTGTAGAAGCAAAACCCTAAAAGCACAAGCTTGGCCAAGGTGAAAATCCTTTCCATCAGGAGGAAGACATGTGGCCACTATCTATGGAAAATCCTTTCCAATGAGAATATGACGCATGGCCACACTCACCAAAGGTGGGACGTCTAACACTTGCTCACCAAGCTAGGTTAAAATTTTGACCTTATGGGTCAACACACACTAAAGACGTCCACTTGGGTCAACATTGGGTGTTCCTTTGTTGGCCCAAGTTAACCAAAAATCCTAAACTACTTGGCCCAAAATACAAGGTCCAAACGGAAATCATGGACTGCTTGACCCAAAATACAGGACCTAAAAGGAAATCCTAGACTACTTGACACATGATACAGGACCTGAATTATTGCTATTTTACTATATGCTCCATGATGACCCAAAAGAAAGAGTTTAGACCCACCTTCCACATGACTTCAATCCTTCTTAATGTTCTTAGTCATGGTTAGAAGGTACCATCAATGACACTCAATTCAGGCAAACAGTGTCAGATATGGTAACTCACTATTCAAGTATACACTACGTTAGAATATTGGTGTGCCAAGTAGCGGCTAAGGTCACTCCAACCTATTTAGAATAGCTCTAAAATCCCGTATCATTTAGAAATCTAGGTGAAGAATTGTTTATGTACCTTTATCCTTTAACCCATGAAGGTGCCTTTTCAGATTGAGATCATGACGAACCACCTAGTTCTAGAACAATACTTCGGATATGATATGACAACCTTGATAGTGCCAATAGACATGAGGTTGAAAAACATTGTATGTTTTCATTTCTCATTTTGTTTCTTTTTGCCTTCTATACATAATTCAATTTACGACCCTAAAATTTTAATTTTTGATTCAACTATCCGATTCTAAGAATTTACTTTTTGATTCACAACTTGAATCCTGGTTTAATTACCTTGATTTGCATTAATGAGATGGACGTACAATATACCTATTAGAATTAATCCTATATTGGGGTAGTAGAATGGCCTCTATGTTGAAGATTACAAATGATATACAAATATTGCTTCTCTACTTACAGCCGAGATGGTCCTAAAAGACAATGTCTCCTCTTCGAACTCGGCCAAGACCTTCACAAATTCTGTTAGTCTGAGATCTCTTATTCGAATGCCCAGGAAGGCCGAATGTCTGTATAAGACACTCCAACATGCAAGTGATAGGTAGATATGAATAATAAATTTGCAATCAATGAAAACTATACCTGAAAATGCCTACCTATTTATACGGTTTTAATGGGCTTTTTATATAGATGAGCCAAGGTTAACCTGATCCGGTCATCCTAATATTTGATTAGTGCTTGACGTTATGATTATTCATGCATAATCTCGGTTATATAGCTAATATGAGATGATATCATTCTTGGTAACTGACATCATTTCGGTTTCAAATGACATAATTTCTATTTTTTTCTTGTATAATATTTCATTTATTTTTTATGCAGAGACATTTTTAGTTCGTTCACTATTTCCACTGGATGATGTTATGGACTATGTAAATATTTGTTGTGTTAATTATGAAGTATTGATTGTGTAATGATTTTTTCACCTTGTCTTGTCAACGGAAAGCAAGGTGTTTACTGTGCTTAGAGTCTAGTAATTCTGTAATGTCACTCTTTTTTTTTGTCTTTTCTTTATATAGGTTTTCAGCCACCTCTTCTGTCTCCAGCTTGACGAGGACGTCAATGAGGTTCATTTTGCACTCAAATCGGAGTCCTGTATTGAGGACAACTGTTTCTCTGAAGCTTCTATTAAACTTCATAAATTGTTGGAGTTTAAACACCCAGAGATTGGTCAAAACATTATAAATGCGACAAAAAAGATCAGACGTTTAAAGTGATACTTGCTTGCTTTCACAAAGCGGAAGTCATAGCCAAATATTTGTCGTTGATCTGTGTATTGGACTGTCTAGAGTGATGTTTAAGTGAGTTTTGATTATATTGTAGCACGGTCACCCTAGACTATTGGACTGTCTAGAGTGATGTCTAATGAATACTATTCTCTAGGCAATGTATTTTTGGTGTAAATGTTTGGCTAACCATGAAAGTTTTCTTGCGAATACTTTAGAATTCTTTTAAGGTAATGCTATTTCCTTGTAAGCATTTAATATTTTGCATATATGAAATGCATTTTTGCTCTTTTTTTTTGTAGGAAGATTTAAAATTATTCTTCCAGAAAATAATTTAGAAGTTTGTCCTCTTGCAACCCCAGGAGGTGAATATCTGGAAAACTGCTTATCAATCGCTGGCAAGTATCCTATGTGTTGGGGGTTGCCGTTGGGATGATTTTAAAAAATTAATTCACAAGTTGATCATTTTATCGCAAACCCTTGTGAAAATACGTAAAATGAGTTATAGTTTTTATGCCTTTTGGAAAATGCTTGTATGGAGAGTCGTGTACTTTGCAATGATAAGAGTTATTGGTTTCAACTACCCTTGATGATGATAAAAAATGCTACTGTTTTATAAGCTGAGCATGGCTTTTAAAATTTCAGAAAAAAAGTGTTCACTTTTTACCGTGTACATTTCTATGAATTCAAAAGAACAAATTTCACTTTTAATTGAAGTAACATTTTTTTATTTGTTGTGGTCTATTGCCCTTAAATTACCTTGTTTGAATATATTATTGTAAAAAACAAGACGGTTTAACGGTGAAAAAGCAAATGTGGCTAGTATAATTTCAAGATTAAAAATATTACGTTGGATGGAAGTTCCAGTGATGTGAAGGTCAATCTTTTGTACTTTTTTATTGCTAGGGAATCCTTCCGTTTCAAAGGTTGGAAGAGATCTTTTCTAAATCTGTAACCTTCATCAAACACTACCCTACAACGGATTCTTATTTGCTCACAGATGTTTTAAAGACCAGGAACTATGCACTAAATAATTACATTTATTGAAGTATCATTGTACACACACACACACAATAGAATGAAAGGACCGTTTCAGGTTACAACCATTGTCTAGTTATTAGATTTACACCGAACAACATTTTAGGAGCTACTTACAGCCTCTTGAAAGAAACTATCACTCAATAACGATGTGCATCTTGCTTCCACAGACAACGTTTTTTCAACACCTGGACATGGGTCACCTCCGAATACACTATCTAAGATTTTGATGGAGCAGCTGTTTTTCCCTTGGCATTCCTACAAAATATTATTACAACCAAAATCAGACAACATGCTTACTACTTTTATTAGCCTCGTTTTTTTCCCACCTATCTTCTTTCAATGAGCCACTATATTTTTCATAAAAGCTTTACAAGTTTGCGTGGCAGCAATAATTTTCTAAGCCTACAGATTATCCAGCGATAATAACAATAACTTTTAACTGTAATACTCAAACAAATTATTGGGTTAAGCATTTTGGAAAATGTCTTGCATCATAGCTTTTACCCAAGTCCACAATGTCAGAATCTTGCATAAAAACTGTCAACAATTTTACTTTTCAGAGTTACTAGACAAGGACTAGTGTGAAATAGAGTTAGTTTACCTTGGAGACTATTGACATGGAACTAGGAGCGTGGCAGTTTCCTCTAGAAAAGTTCTGACAACTACCTCGGGGAGTACCAAAGCTAGCAAATGTTATGGAGGATATTGTATGTCCTGCTTGACAATATAACTGAAGTTCGGGTATCGTATCATCAGCAGAAACTTCTTCACGAATGAGATCTGCATTTACCAACTTCTGCAGAGGTGGATGGTTGGATTCTGATACTTGAGCACATATTATTCTGGACAAATGTAACTTTACAGAAATCTCAAACGGATTTCCTCCGGTTTCTTCCAAGATAACGAGTAAATTGTTGGATACTCTCAACCATGATCGTGGCACATGGTACCTGTAGACCAATAAGTCAGAAGTTAAGGAAAGCACAACACTAGGACTGGGAACACAAACTCGTCTGAATTATCTAATTCTAGTAAAAACTTCCAGTATTAATGTACAGAAGTAATGCTGTATACTCCTCAAAATCATTCTAATAATTATTACAAACTTCATAAAGGAAGCATTATATTACAAACCAGTATTAATTAAATATCATTGGAACATAAATAATATTTTCCTCATTTAGTGATTAGTCTTACAATCAACATGAGATAAATGATGCAGTGAGAGGCTATTTATAATTCGTTAAGTAAAGTCTTGTGGAATTAGATGAAATCATGAAACCAGCAGTTTTAACCACTGCGAGAGTACATACAATGTTTGGGTCGGTTTTCCACAATTTGTTGTACACTTGTCAGAATCATATGCTCCACGATAATCACAGACTTGTTTACATCCACTTTTTGGAGAAACCCGAGTCCAGTATCTTCCAATATGGTGACCATTCACCCAAGCCTGACCTTTCCCCATGCTTTTCAAGTCAAGAGCAACTGGATCTAGGCCACCAGGAACATCAAAGTATGCCTGCTTAAAATAAATAGGTGTTATTGTTACTTAGGCGTTAAGATAAAAAAAATAGCATTACGAGAGAATGGCCAATGGGCTTACTTTGCACCTTCATAATCTCAGTATTCATATCATAATATTAGATTCACTAATTCTGTAGTAGTGCGTTGAGCATAATAACTACAATAAATAGATAACTAAACAACTTTTTAGAGGCAAACACAGATACAATACAACGTAAAATGCACAGGAATCATAAATCTTCCTAAAATAGATCACACAAATATTGAAAAGGGGAACTATAGCAGATCAAAACAATTGTTTGAGCATCAGACATGGAAACCTTGTCAGGAAGGCCATGAGCCCCATGTAATATAAGAAAACAAGTCTATCCACAAAATGAGGAAGATAGCTTCTCTGAAAATACATTCTGGAGTTGAATCCAGCTCAATACACCATACTCCAGCAGAAACCACAATTCATAGTACCCTACTCTTTCCACTCCCAAATCCTCTAAAATGGATAGAAAAAACAAGTTGAAAATTAATTTGAAAGGTCTAATATTTCTTGGTTAGAATGTCAGCGATAGAAGTCTTAAAGTCGTATCTTATTCTTCCTCTGCTTAATTTCTTGGAAATATTTTGTCATAAACATACTTTGAAGAAGCTTTCAAAACCTGTTTCTCATCAAATATCCTACATTCACTAACTGGCCTACCCAAACATTTACTCTTGCAAAATTCTGTGCTTCAATTGTCCTGGGCACATATAACATTCATTGCAGTTGAAGATTTCACTAACTAGCCTACTCAAACATTTACTCTTGCACACCCTCCAAGCTGTTCTGTTGGTTGCTACTTAAATATGGTGGGAGAAAAACTTTTGGTCGAGAGACAGGTTCAAACCCAAGATCAAGGGTAACATGAATGTAAGATAACCACTACTCTAAGATGGTTTTCTGCTAAATAGATGACAAAAGTAAGTTTTATCCAATTTCTTTAGTATAAAATTATGTATATGATATTGTACAGGTTGATGCTGCAAGCCATTGGTGCCATCAGTGACCCACTAACCTAGAACCCTGATCTCAAGTCAGGGTCCCATCTTGTTCTGATAAAATTGTGAAGATGGTATCAGATCTTATATACTAGCTATTAGTATAAAATTTTGGCGTGGTTTACTGCTATTTCTTTTTCTCTCTCAACTAGTGGTTTGGGTCTTTACTTGTTCGGCTAAATACTCAGTGACTATATATACACGTAAAACTTACAAAACGGACAACTGAGTTTCTAGTTTTATTTCAACAAAATTCAGTTTCTTATCAAGTTGGAATTCAATTGAAAGGTTCTCTGGATTCTTTCATCGTGTCTAGAGCAGCGTACGAAGCCTAGGGCTCAATTCCCTCCTCTTTTTCTCACCATATTTTGGGTTTCCACATGATTCTCCCTCCTCTTCTGTTTGATTGTTTTATGCCTTCTCTTGCCGAATTCAAGGAATAACCCAACAATCTCATCGATTACATACTGAATACTTAGTTTTCAATCTTATTTATTCTACTTTTCCAATTTTTCTTAGTACAGGTTAAGCCTTGGTCATGCTTGTTTTGAAGAAGCATTTTACAGGGGAGAGACTAAGTATTAAATCACGAGATTAAGTTTGATTCTTCGACAAATCAGTAAATTATCAAAATACTTAATGGGTTTAATAAAATATAGCTACCCAAGGGTTTGGTTAATTTTATATGTTTTCGTTGTCCGGGGGAGGGTACATATAGGCTACCTTAGGTCAGTTCAACCTCGAAGACAACCAATAACTGGGTTAAAAATTAAATTAAAAGGAATCCTGGGTGCGAATCCTGATCCTGGAAGTTTTCCTATATTAATTTTATCCCAATTAATTTGCTTATTATTTCAATTCTTGATTTTTTTTTCCTTGAATTCTTTATTTCAAAATCAACACTGAATTTCAATTAATTTCTTTTCCTTTTAAATAATATTAAATTGTGATAATTACAAATTCAAACACGTGGTTCTTATGAATGCAATATTATTACTTAACGACAGTCGTGGACTTGCATTTTTCCCTTATCAATTGTGGCTACGGTTGTGAAAAGTGTACCTTCTTGAGTGTGAGTTGTGCACTAAGTTTTGTCATGTACACTAGGTAGTAGGTTCTACTCTTTTCTCTTCTACTATCGATCCAAAAATGTCGCTCTCCCTACATACTTTGGTGTGTCCCTTCAACCTAAAAGAACTGAATCATTGTTAGTCATTATTATGCACGTTATTAATAATATCATTTTTGAATTACGTCCAACATTTTGTCTTGTAAAGTCCCAAGACAGTTAAAAGTGTTGTTTGAAGGCTCTCTAGGCGTGGATGGGTCATATCAGTTCCCCAACTCAGTTGCAGCAATGTCGATCTCCTCAACTGTTTTCTACTGTTTTAGTTTGCAATAGTGTAGCATAAAAATCTGATTGTATAGAATCTAGTTCAAATTCTAAATATTTTCCATTTGAGGCATTCATATCTAGGTCATTCTAGTCCAGATGTACAAAAGCTTTTGTCATCTTCTATTGTTTACATATCCCTCTTGAGCTTCTTCTATATTATTTAACTTTTGTTGATCATTATTCACTAATTACTTAATTTATCTTTTGAAAGCCAAATCATGTTTTTAGGGTTTTGGGATTCATGCATTTTCAAAAACTTTTCAAATTGACTCGGCTGGTGAGTTTCGTCCATTTACGCAATATCTCAATCAACTGGCCATTAATCATAGATTAATTTTCTCTCACACACCATCAAAATGGTGTTGTTGAAAGAAAGCACATACATGTGGTTGAACTTGGTTTAACATTCCTTCCTTGTTCAATCTATGCTTCCTTACAATCTTTTGGATCATGCTTTGATAACTAGTATTTACTTGATTAATACACCTTCAAACTTGTTCAATCAAACAATTACCCCTATGCTAAAAGTTAAAAGTAATTGTCAAAATGTAACTCTTTCTATTTAAGAGCAGAACATCTTAAGCACTATGATTCAATTGTAACATGTTCTCTGGCCACAAGAGAATTGATCCAACCAACAAAAATCTCATCCTTAAATTTTGAAATTCCTAGTGAAAACTTCTTTCCCAACAATTTCATTATCACACTACAACCGTGTGATTGAATAGGAAATTAAAATTAATTGAACTTGAATAGCTTTCAATGCAATTGTTACATTTTCATTTGGACAAGAAAATTCCAATTTATTGAAATTTTAATTTTCTTGTTTTAATAGAGTATTTCAATTACAATTAAATACAAAAATTTATTTTAATTAATGACCATACGCCTGTGCATAAATTTATAATTATCTTAATCATTGACCATATGCTCTATCTGTCACTCATGAATTAGGTAATACAATTATCAGTATAACAGTATCTTAATCAATTTGCATGATTCTTGTTTTTTAAATATTTTGTTAGGCATTCTTAAATTAAGCTTCCTCAAGAGAAAAAGAGGGAAGCTAGTATGAAACTTCTAACTTGGTCATAGAGGCGCTAATACCATGCCAAGAACCAACTTTCTAAGGGGCTTAAGTCCTCGTGGAGGTTCATGAATGAGTTGATATTTATAACAAATCAATGTAAATAACTTGTAGGCTCTTTTCATTTTCTATTTTCTTTCACTCTACAACAGTTCTCACAGAGAAATCACTTCAACAGATCATAATTACCTTGTACCATGTAAATGTGGATGGGATGCCATCAGGGGTTAATTTTACCCACCCTGAATTTTCATTCTCTTCACTGTAAAGTTTTAAAAACTCGCCCTGCAGCCCAACCTGGGATAAAATCAAATAAAGTGGAACCAATATTTTCAAATTCCTCATAATATATGAAGTACAATTCCACAAATATAGAATGTAAGTACATAAGATGAAAAGTATAGAACAACTAAATGAGCTTCGAATAAAGATAATCAAACCATGACACACCTAGAAAACAAACCACTAAAGTAGCATTTTAAATTTCTATGGAGTGAAGGCAGAACTAGAATGACCACCTCATACAAAAAATCAAAACTAAGAATTTTGTTTTCCAAAATTATATTATCAGACTTACCATGAGAAGGTTGAAATCCTTAAAAATACAAAAAAGCCTCGAACAGGCAAAACTTTAAAACCTATTCCTACAAGAGCATGTAAGAGAAAATTAATATTCAAAATCCTATTTTTGTACAGGAATATTGTTCAAAACCAGAAAATATATGGATATAAGAGCTTTTTTAATATTTAATTTAGCAGGTAGCTTAGATGAGCCTAGATGTTCTGTATAGCTAAGTTCAATGCATCTTAGGAAGTACTGGTATCTTCATTTTTCTCTTGTAAATTGATTTGACTAATTGGCATTAATCATCTTTGAAATAGTCTTGAATATTAATAGGTGCACACAGGTTTATTTACAAAGAGTGCAGCTAGAGTATTCGTAATTAGCTTATGTACATCGAGTAATAACACTTTATGTGGAACTAACTGATTGACTCACCCTAGAAAATATTTGAAAGTTGGTCATTTAAATCAGAAGGTCAATTGTAGTATCCAAATTCAATAAGGAACTATCTAGAAACGAGAGATAGAGAAAGCATGTGCATTGGGCTTGTGTATTTGCTAAATCTTTAAGAATAAAGCTGTAGTGTACTACTCGTAGACCCAGTAATATTTTCCTCTAAAAACCAGCTAATAATTCATATAGTTATTTGGGATCGGTACAGGGTTTAAATATTATATACATACCTGATGGGTCCATAATGATTTTGAAAGATCTATATCTCCATTTTTAAATCCAGTGATCTTTATTGTACCTCTGATCCCTGCTCCATCCTTCTCAATAAATGCACCATAATTCTGCAATATTGTTTCAAATGAGAATATACGTATAGTCAGTAATCTCTATCCCTCAATTGTTTTATAGGAGAATATGCTAAAGAAAAGTCACATAACGATGAACAGGAATATCCTGTTCATATTAATGCGAATACATTAGATAATCCTTTGTCATCAACTCACTAATGACAAAGAGCATACTGTTGTAATTAGAGGAAAACCTTTCTAATTAGACAAAATATCTATAAAATCTTTTTAATTAGAAAAAATATCTTTTTCCGTATATTGTTTCCTTATTTTCCTTATTTAGAAAATTAGATTATTACAAATAAAGGCAAGGAGAATATAATAGACATGAATGAAAATAATAAAATCCATTCTCTTTCTCAAGAATAACATATAACTAAAACATATAACGATAGAGGTATCAGTTAAAAACTATGTTGGCATGTGCCTTTATTGCCAACACCCTGGTCCTGCCTTAATATGTCTTGTACTTTTATTTTGATAGGTTTGATGGGTGGATATACTTCCACCTCAACTAGAGACATGGCTTTACTAATGTTTGCAATGTTTGGATAGTCCTCACTTTAGAAACTGTTTTTGCAAGGTAGAAATAGACCTCAACTATAAATTATAATAAAATGCAATAATTGATAGACAAATGGATGTAATTAATATTTTCCGTCATTACGTAGGCATAATATTTGACATTATGCTCTTCCATTCTTCTGTCATTACTAATATACATCTTATCGAAATGAACTAGTTTGATTGATCAAAGACAATATCAGTGTATGAATTATGAAATTTAAGCAATCACCATAGACCTACACAACACATTACACTTGAAAAATAGATAAGTTTTGCATTATACAAAAGGATAAATGTCAAAAATATAATAGGAATTTCACCTGCAAACCCACTGTTTGAGTTAACAGTGTTAAATCATTGTATCCTGGGAGAAATTGAAGAGACTGGACCACCTTGATCCAATGACCAACAGCATTACCTTCACTTGGACAAGAAATTAAACTACATGAATATATATAAACAAAAGAAATAAATATTAAACCTCTAAAGCACAACAATTATGATACAACTGATGCTTTGTTTTGAAAAGATGGCAGACCCATTGTCTAAAGTTAGGGATAGTGCTTTATAGAGACAATGACACTACGTAGTCCTTAAAAAATTATTATTGTGTGGTATAACCACAATCTACAAAATTTGAAAAAATATATTTTTAGCATATTTTTGTAAAGGTATATTTGATATTCTTGGAATACTAACTCACTGGATCTGGTGTTCTCTAAAGAGTGGTTTAGTAAGATTGTAACGATCATGATGAATAGCTTCTATTATATTTCTTCTTTCTATTGTTCCTATTTTAATTATTTTATCATAGAATCATCATTTAATATCTTTTGTGTGGGAAACAAGTCTTTCATATCTTATTTGAACACACAGAGATGCTGATATTATAAATTTTTAGTTTAAATGACATGATTATATATACAAACTGTTAAAGGTAAAATTATTTCAAATGTGTTGAGTGGCATCTGTATATGAAAACTATGAGAATGATACACTGATCATTTGCAATAAATTTGATTTGAACAGAAAAACTCTATGATTTATGTGTTGTAATTTCATAGATATTAAGGGGGGTAATTGCTGGTGTGGACCTTGTCGTATGATTCAGATGAAGGCTACCCTGAATCGAGCCACCTGCACATTGCATGAGCTATCGATGAGGATTCCCCCTCGATGACATGACATGAGATGACAAGATAGATGATGATGATAATTAATTAGAGAGTAGAAAGAGTTGTCTGTTAAATGACACCATCTTCTTGAGGAGACACAATGCCCTACAGAAGGCTGAGCCACCTCATTTTGGTTCTCTCATGTAGCTAAACCAATAGTATTTTACTATGCACCTTTTGTACGTTTTACAAATTGTTAATTTATTTTCTTCTCAAATTTTGTCATGCATCTGTGAAATAAATGTCATTATATTTACATCGGTTAATTTATAATTCTTTTACGTGTACTCATTATATTGGATTTATTTAGAGTAATTATCTTCAATTTCATAGTAATTTATAATTTGTTTTGAAGGGAATAAATTACTCATCCATTACTGCTCCCCCTTCTGGGAACCGAGGTTGTTATGCTCTTAATTATATTTTGGTTCTCTCGTTTATTTACAACAAAGCACTAGAAAGCTGAGCTGTTGGTTACTAGCCTTCCAGAAGGATATTTCTATGATGACCACTGTGGTTTTATTTTGGAGTTTGAGGCATTTTATATCTATACTGTGAAAGACTAGTGTTGAATATATTTTCAGCATAGAAACTATATAAACTATTTTCCAGATTTGCTAGACTGTTTATATACTTTGAACAACAGTTTATAAGTTTAGGGATATTAAAATTATAGAAAAAAATATTTGGTAAATTTGAAACTAGAATTTGTTTGAGATATACTTTTGCCAAGTATTGTATATGCTTGCCATGTTGTTCTCCTGTTTCAGTTAGTTTAGCCAATTTCTAGCTAACAACTCGAGCTTTGGGTCGTCGTGATGCAGGATAAACTCTCTCTTCTAATAAAATGTTAAATTTCCGAAAAGTCAGTCGGGCATGAGCATGCGGCTTGTGCATGATAAAACATGAAAGAGATATAGTATCAAACCTTTCACGTTTCTTTACCTAAAAATTAAATTTATGGGATAAGTGGCTCATAACAAACAGAATCTAACCGAGGTATCCTCAAACATTTCAAAAATGCAAGATTTTATAACAAAAGACAGATTCAAAGGGATAGAGTCTCAATCAAGAGCTAACAACAACAAAAGTCCAAGGATTCTAAATTCTTAGAATGTTAATTTATCCCTAACTCAACCCCACAAATTGTGGGATAAAGTTAAGCCTAAATCCACTTATTGTAGGATAGAGTTAGACTTAAATCCACTTTCTAAGATGATATGAAAGCCTATAACTAAATATTTGTGGATTTGATAGTGTGTGGCACGATATGATAGGCTCAGTAAACCTACCTATGTAAGACTAATCATAGTGACAAGGTTGCTTGTAATTGTGGTGTACATGAGTATTCTTATTTAATATGTAGAATATATACAACAATATGAACAAGATAAATATTTAATAATGGAAATATTAGATAAGATATTTTCTCATCAAATCATATCATATCTATGTATTTAATGAAATATTCAAATCATATCTCTGATATAAATAAACACAAATAAACCATTTGTACATAATATAATTCCTCTAAAGTGTCAGACAAACACTATCTAGATCGTGAGTGTTATTTTTCCCAAGCATCGCTGAACTTAAAACAAAATGCACATGCTAAGATTCCTCCCAAGAATCTTCCTACGGAAGTTACATAATAAAGTGCATTATCCAGAATAGAACTTCGATTAAAACAGAAGAAATAATACTACAGTTACCTATAAGCTGGCCATTGACAAATACTCGCAGTATATCACGGACACCATCTATTGTAAGTTTTGGACGGACATCATTTTCCTCCCAAAACAAGATGTCACTGTCAGAAACGGATATTCTGCATTATATACACATTAATGAAAAAATTATTAGAAAACCATTGAATCAACATTTAAAAATGCTTTAAATTTTGATGAATTTTTTGTTTATTTTATTGCAGCTTTGTGGAATTCAAATCATGTTTCCATCGATGGAATTCCTTTTGCAGATATACGAAGGGAAAACTGTATAGAAGATATCTTCTCCATAACCTTTCATGCTTCTTTTGTTAGAAATAAAATCATTCATAAGCCATCTAACTTCAACTTTTAGTAAAGTTATTCGTTGACACTGTAACATTCTATGATCAAGTAGTTTGTCACTGCCCTTGTAAAAAAAAAAATGCTAAACTTAAGTCAGTGGTGTGGGCCTGTCCATTATTGTCCATGCTTCAACACTCTGTGACCTTTCACCTAAAACCTTAAGTTTTCAAGAAAGTTGGTCCTTGAAACCTATAGCTATACTGAATTCCTCTTTATCTAAAAGAAGACAGATAACAGGTAAAACATTCATTTTAGATAAAAGTAAGGCATAATACACACTGCATGTACCATATAGTGAAAGTAAAACAAGCCAAAAAATATATAATGTGACACATTTGGTATCATTGCAGAGCATTCAGCAGGGAATAATGACCTGGTTGAATACCAAAGATAGTCAGATTGATCCTTTGTCACATTTAAGTGCTCCCATATACCTTCAACAGTGAAACTGCTCTTACTCCAAATATTGAGTGGCTCTTTTGTAGTCATCCAAGACTTTGAGATGTAGTAGATACCATTGTGGTCCCTACTTTGCTGGGCTGGGAAAATATTGGAGACAGTTGGCAAATCAAATTCTACTAGTTTGACAGAAGTTTGAGCTCTAACCTGTGCAAATTTAAAGAAGAAAGTTTCAGATAACTCCAAAATAATATAACAATACTACAAGTGTCGTATTGACCATTTTCAAAATAGAAATTGCAAAATCAATAGACAACAAGGATTTTGCTTTGTCAAAACCATCCTGCGCATTATGTATTTTAGAATTTTTTTTATTTTGTCCTTGTTGTAATTTTATTGGTTATTACAAGTGTATCTTGTTATTTAAACTAAATTATGTATTTATAAAAATCTTGTTGGAAGTCTTACGTCAATTGGAAATAAGGACAATTTAGAGTATATATATGTGATACAAGCTGGTTTTGTAGGATTCAGTTAGACTTAAAATCAACTTCTTAATAAATGTACATATGCATATACGTATACATATACATATGTATAAAGGTGAATATCACTGAATCATTAAGCAAAAGTAAATCATTAATAAAATAACTTTCACACACATAATATAGAGAGGAGAAACAAACTTATGTCAAGCCAACACTTTTGCAAACTCAAAATGTTCCCCTGCATAAACCAACCTTGGCAGTATTGAAAACTGTATTTGTGCAATCTGGCAACACACTCACAGACCATGGTGGTATAGTGTATCTTCGACCACGAAATGTCACCGTTGCCTCTCTTTTTTCATCAATGTTGGCAAGAAATGCTGAGCATATGCTTGGAGATTCAAAGGAAGACAAGTTCAATCCATCAGGGTGAACATTTGCTTGGTATACATGTGCCTGAAATTGATGAAGAAAAGTCATTCAGAAAATAAAATCACCTATATAATTTTACATACAACAAGCAAACCTTATAGCACATGATGGGATGGCTATATGTGCTTGTGAAGACATGTTGTAATAAACTAACTAGAAAAATATGCAGAAGCATTGTCCCTAAGTAAAAATACATTCTTTGTGAACGTCTATTGAAGCATAGAAAAATTGAATACAAATATTGGGAATGATAACAGTAATGTAGTTTTGGAAATAGTAGGAATAGGTTATCAATGAGGTTTCCAGAACTGCAGAAAAAAGTTGTGCTTATTTTCTAATTATATTTTTGTATATATAAGATGCATTCATTCCCTGTTTTAAATTACTAAAATGCCTTTAATTTATTAGGTAATAAATAAACTTATATTAACTTTTCTTTGGTCCTTAGTTTTGTAACTTATTTCTAAGACACATATTTGACCATTTCTAGTCTAATTATTTGACATTTATCCAATTGTTATTTGATACTTTTGATATTTATTTAATTATAATTTCTTTCTTTGTATTTGACATTGGAGAAAAGAAAATGTATATCCTTTTGACATTGAATACTTGATAATATCAATTTATTTTAATGATTTTTGTTTTTTGTAAAAATATTTAATTATTACTTGGAGCAGTAAATAGGCAGGTGCTAGGATATCCATTTCTTGATGGGATGGGAATGGAACAAAAATTTCATACTCGTTAGGTATGGGATGGGGATGATCAGATAATCAAACCCACACCCACACTCATCCCTGTACCTGCCTATTAAGTGTTCTGAGCATTATACGTTTTCTTTTTTCCAATGTCAAATACAAGGAAAAAAAATTATAATTGTATAAATATCAAGAGAATCAAACAACAATTGGGTAAATATCAAATAACTAGAGTAAAAATTATCAAGTGTGTACCATAGAAATAAGTTACAAAAAACTAAAGACCAAAGATAAGTTATTGTAAGTTTATAAGATTGTTTAATAAATTAAAGGTATTTTAGTATTTTAAAATGGAGATGGATATAAAGACGAGACAGGGTATTGAGACGAATATGGGGAAGAGGATCCGAAAGATATACAAATACCTATTCCATACTCAATCTAAAAAGTCAAACATTTTCCATACTTATACATGTGCCCTATCAATGTGAGGATTCTCTATCAAAATTGGGACAGGTTCTGAAAATATTAAAAAAAATGGGTTCATTTGTCATCCCTACATACAAGTATTCTTATCTATATTAAAGAAGAGATATAATAATACGGAACAAAATCAATATCTAATAATGGGAAACATTTAGCAAGTCATTTTCCTTTCACATCATATCATATCTCTATTTAATATAATCAAATCAAATATTTAACATAATCAACTCATTTATAACACTCTTCCTAAAGTTGAGGCATATGTTCATAGGAGAGAAGTTTGTTACAAATATCATCAACGCAAGACCTCTTGAAGACTTGGTAAACTATGACACGGCTTTTAAATATTTTCTGGACATGACTTTCTCTTTTTCAAAGTGAAAATAAATCTTGAATATGTTTTATCTTTTCAAATAATATCTTTAACAAATCCCGAACATACTTGCATCAAAAGACTTTGTAGAGATATAAGCTATTAGTGAGTCACTATCTACTAACAATAAATATTGGTAGGTCTCTAAGTGTAACTACTATCAATAAAATATTAAATGCAGTAAATCATAATGATTGAAACTTCTATGAAATATTTATTTATTTCATGCTAGGCTCGAACCTCCTGCTTTGGACCCAATTTTATATATGTTGGTGAATCGGCAGTAACCAGGGCAGGCTCACAAAGTTTCAACGCAGCATGTAAATCTTTCAAGTGACCCCATTTTGGCTCATGCAGCAGACCTAGAAAAACAGGGTTCATCAACCATGTTAAATGCTATAGGCAATATAATCATTAGCTACCATCTAAACAACAGTCTTATTGTTATTCTTCCACATACCATACTCGTCAATTGGGGCATCATAATCATAACTTGTAATTTGCAAGGGGCCCCCTGCAGTGCGGCCAAAATTTGTTCCGCCAAAATACTGTAATATAAAATAGCTTGTCAAGATGTGGGTTACTGATACTCATATCTACGGAGACTATAATATACATCATATATAGATAAACCCTCTATATCAGTATATACTCATCGTAAGTAATTTCGAAATATAATAAGAAAAACAGCTATTAGAAGATATCACCATATTGATTATTAAGGTTATTTATATTAAAATTCGTTACCATAAACAGATAAATGGAAGAACAAAACAAAGAACAGGGCATCCTATACAATGCAAGAGACAAATAAGACATTTAAACCATCAAAAGCAATAGGCAATGGTTGTTGTAGCCAAGCTGGACTTGAAGCTTGATACTTGTTGCATTGGGAAACACAACAAGTTGCAACAAACTGTGTCACTATTCTTTTCATCCCAATCCAAGAAACAGGGATTGAGCCAACCGCTGATAAGCTCTGTACACTCCCAAGAAATTCTTCCAGAAGTTTGAAAACCCATGTTGAAGATTTTGCATAAGTGACGATAATACCCTCTCAAGCCCAAAAATCCCCTATAACCTTGATTGTTTTAAGGATGCACCACTAATATATGATGTCTGTTGGAAGTCCCACGTCGGTTAAAGATAATGCCAATTTAAAGAATATATGAGTGCAAACCTCACCTTACAAGCCGGTTTTGTCGGATTAAGTTAGACTTAAAATTCACTCCTTAACATGATGTCAGAGTCAGGTAGTATATCCTAGCAAGATTTGTGTTTGTTGGCAAATCATTCCACCCATTATCAGACCATTCATTAATGTCTAGTCCACGAGATGTATATACCTCGGCATGAGCAGAGGTGTGTTGGAAGTCCTAGATCGACTAGAAATAAAGTCAATTTAGAGTATATATGTGAGTACAAACCTCACCTTACAAGCTAGTTTTGTGAGGTTCAGTTAGACTTAAAGTCCACTTCTTAAGCGTGTCAATTTTCTGCATGTAAAAACTCTTGTTTAGGAAATGTGTCCAGCAGATCTTACCAACAACAGCATTGAGACAAATCTTACATTTCATGGACAAAGTACATGATCCAAAGGGCTTACTCATTGATTCAACCATTGCTTTCAAACGCTAAGTTCCTCCTTATAAGCTTTCATATCAAGAGTCATAAGCAATAGGATATTGGACAACAACAACAACAACAACAGTGGGTACTATTGCAGCGAAAACAAAGCTCCCAAGATCCAGATTTTTGATACCAACTAGAAAAAGAGAGTGACTTTACTATTTTCATTCAAATCAATTACATTCTCCTTATCACTATTTGTAGCAATCTAATCTTCTAAAAAAGGGAAATAAGGAAACAATATATTGAAAAATAATCTAGAAAATCCTACAAATATTTTCTCTAATTACGAAGATTCTATAGATATTTTTTTTAATTAAGAAAATTCTATAGATATTTCCTCTAATTACAATAGTTTTCCTTATTGTTTTTAGTTTATAATCTAGTTTCTATAAATTGGTGTAAAAGCTCTTCCAGGGCTATGTGGGTTAATACACATTGTGACTACAAGAATGATGAAATCATGAGTGGAAGCATTGGAGAAGTCTTTAGTAAATGGGCATCAATTACCACAAGGCTTGAAAGAAAAATATTTCATGCAAGAGTGAAACCAATGGAAGCAAATTTGGAATCCCATCTTGCGCAACAAGATTCACACATCGCACAGTTGGAAAAGATTGTGGAAAGATTTGTGAAAGAAGATGTGGGAAAGGTGCTAGGGCAGCAAATTCTATGAATCAAAGAGTCTTTGATGAAGCTAGGCAAGAAGAATTAGGAAGTGTGTGTTGGAAGTCCTACATCGACTATTGATAAGGTCAATTTACAGTATATAAAGTGGGTACAAACCTCACCTTACAAATCGATTTTATGGATATGAGCTCTTAATATAGTATTAGAGTCATGCGTTAGAATGTATCCCACCAAAATTCGTTGCTTGTTGGGTCTATTATTCAACCCGCTGTCGAACTACCCATTAATGTCTAGTCCTATGTTCGAGAAGTATATGCCTCAATGTGAAGGAGAAGATGCTATATGAAATTCTTAGTTTTCTCTGTTTCAATTTACTTTCTTGTTTCTAAGTTTCTGATCTAGTTTCTATAACTATGTCACAACAATTTTCCCTAAATCTCCTCAATAACATTGGTAAAACGTCTTCCCAAGAATGGTTCGTGTGATTTTATGCCAGAATTAGAAATAATTAATTGTTGCTCCCTCCATACTAATGAAAGTTAACCTAAGCTTAAGGCTAGACATACTACACCTAAAAGAACTTTTCCCTTGCTAACCATTCAAGGGGTCACTCCCTACAAAAAAAAGTCATTTCCATCCTCTTTATATGTGAAAGTTATCGATCCTTACAAGTTGTAGAGGATTAATTATACTCGAACTACTTAAAGAAATAAAGAAATGCATTATCACCTATTGTGAGAAGGAATTCACAAGGGAGATCCAATACCAATAACATGAGTCAAATCCACATAAGGATTGACATCATCTCCAACTAGAACCTTAAGACAATAGGTTTATCAATGGGTCATCTTTCTTTTGTGGTGCTTAACTTTATCATTTTTACTCAGTGTGAGACTAAGACTCAAGCATAGAATTCTATCAAACTCTCCCACAAGTATAAGTCCCTTCCACATTGGTACATCTCCCTCAAGGGAAAGCATTTATAACCATGAGTATCTTACTAGTGACCCTTACTTGTACCACCATTCAAAGAAAATAGGACACATTTGCCTAAACCTTAATCGGGAGATTTTCAAATAGGGATCATATTGACTTGTTTAAGCTGGCCACCAAGTCAAATCATCGCCTTTGATACCATTGTTGGGTCTTCGAGAGGATTCACCCGATAGATTTAGTACAAATGAGACATGAACCAAGCCCACATAACCTTACGGGAAAGGGTTTATGGGTTTTCTTTCTTATATGATGCCCAATTTTCTCATTTCTACTCAATGTGAGACTTAAATTCACTTGGATTCCTAACATCACCACCTTTATAATAATTACATTTTTAAAATAAGAATGTACAAATATGTTAAAATGGATAGAAAGATTTTAAAAATATTTTCTCCTCATCAATATGAAGATAACTCCAAGACACAATTAGTATTCCTAAAAAACTCCAAGACAACTTCTTGGTAAACTTTATAAGGAACAACAATGTTTATGCTAATATGTAGAAAAAGGAAGAACACACACTTGAGGGACTTTCAAGAGGTCCTCACTTTCCACAAATCTCCTATTTTCCTTAGAATACTCCAACAACCCCATTTCCTCCCAACCCAGACTATTTATAATAGTTAGTTACAAGAAAAGAAAAAATATCTACAGGAGGTTTATAACTATCATTTTTCAGTTATTAGTTTTATCCCTCCTCTTAATGCCAAACCTGTCTTGACCCAACCTATCAGATACCTTTATCCTAATAATTTACTATTAACCATATTTATACCTTTGAGTTAATAAAACCCCATAACTACCGTACACCTATAATCTCCTCTTTTATTATTTCATCTAACATATACTTTTAAAGTTGTTTGGGTAGTTCATTCTCTTGCCTAAAAATTTCAATTTGATGTTCAAAATATAAAGCAAATTTATTAACAAGAAATGGGAAAAGGTAAGGTAAGATAGAAGCATGGAACATATGTAGCAAAATGTGCCAAAAGAACAGCAATATAATAAAAAGCCCTCCAATATAAACATTGGACAAGAATCCTTCATGAGACTACCATCGGTTAGAACAACAAAGAAGCTAAAAATGAATTGTGTACCATGTAATAATTTTGAAAGCTTCCGCCACGTTGGAAAAATCGTGCAACTGCAAAAGCAAGGTCTTCAACAGGTCTATGAGGTAATTTTTCACCCCACTGTGTATACCTTCAAAATCAGTTGGAGACAACCAAATTATTTATAGCCACAGTCAAATACTGAATCAGCTCTCGACATATTGTTGCTTTTTACCTTCTATTTCCAATCAAAAGTTCAACATAGGTTTATGCAAGTACACATACAAAAGCACAAAATGCAAACATAGTTGCTAACCTAAAAGGTCTATAAGCAATTTATATAATGTTGAGTATTGACTGGTAAAGTTGAATTTATATTGTCGTTAAAAGTATAATCAGACATGCCTTTTAGGTCCTTGTTTCAGGTACGCCAATTAGTAAATACTTTCCTATTATTACGACACTTCTCCAAACCACATAATTTACAAAATTAGAGAACAAGCAAGAAGTACATATAGAAAGTGAAGGAGGTAATGGTCGAATGTAGCCCAGTGAAGTCACCTCCTTAAAATGCTACAGTGGAAAATTGGGAAGTGGCTTGTAGTAAAGAAAGAAGACTTTTAGTTGATAATTCTGTTTAGAAAATTGAAAGAAAACCATCGGACTGGACAAACTAAGTAAGCATATCAGAGATATAATATAAAGAACTAGAATCTCTCCTACCCCTAGGTGATATAGACATATACAACAAGCATGCATACAGAGTACAGAGAACCATGTAGACAATTTAACATGTTGAGAAGTGAGAACTGAGCCACGGGTTGCTGCCAAAGACCACTGCTTGTTGAGGGCAATAGAACTCCATTTCAGTAAAAGAGCCAATTACTACGGTTGACTATAGGGTTTCAGGAAAGAGAATAGCAGCTTCTATGGCAGCTACCGATGGCCTTTATTGCACCTTGCTATGTCACAATAGTAGCCCCTATTGCTCATATTAAAAGGTAGTCCCTCCAAGGATGTATTTGTTCATACCATCCATCCCAATTCTCTGTCCAAATCGTTGGTTTGTTATGAGAGTTTGGTTTAAATCCATCACAGTAGTAAGCATTGCATGTATCAATCTGTGTACAACAATATTGATTTATTAACCACTTGAATTGTTAGTTTTTTGAAACACAGAATATTTTAACTACATTTTCTGTTATTTTTTCAAAATCTATAGGAGAGACCTGCACACATTTTAATTTTAGTAAGTATAGGTAAATGCCAGTAACAGTTATTTTCAATTGTGGAAAGGCATATAATTTACAATATCATATGGAGCATCCTGTTGTCTACACATGACCCATGGGACCCCAGCACCAAGACTTAGAGCCATCTTAGCCGCCCATTTAACATACTCTTTACCTCCTTTGCCATAGGAGCTCTCAATGTTCCCGTATTCATTCTCAATCTGAAATTCCAGTCACATGCTTAGTTAAAGATTGCCTTCTACAAAGGGAAGCATCATATTTAATACTTGCATGAGCTAATTCCAAGATAACAGAATAAAACATAATCAATAGTTATCTAACACGAAATATTTAAGTGTGTCCATAAGTTTGAGAACTAAGTAATTTGAAAATTGGATACGGTAATCAGAATACGTCAATACAGAAAAAGGACCACATAACAAGCATCGACAACTAAAATACCGCATACAATTTCTATATATTGGATACCTGTATTATATAACACCACCTAGATAGGTGATTCTGATAGACAAGGAAAAAATTAGAAGACAAAAATAGGAAAAGTGTTGTATTCAGTTATCAATAATCTAAAAGCAGTTCACTCCTACTAAAAATAAAACCTACCTAGCAGAGAAACTGTTAGGACTTCCTTTCTTGAATTACAAAACTATTGTTTGAAAACAAAAGCTCCTATGATAGGTTTCTGAATTGCGCACTATTCCCGTACCCTATCATCCTACCTGTTCTTAGAAAAAGTACACAGAAATACCTCTATTTCTCAAGTATCCAACAATACAAAATGACCAAGGTAAACGAGTTCACCCCCAAAGGAACACTCTCCTTTTATACACCAAACTCCATTTTACACATACTCAGTTTTATAACCCCCTACCTGGTTTCACCAGGACACTGTATAAAAGAATACATTTCCCCAATAATCTATAACAGCAAAATAGAAGATTTTCAACTAATAGTAACAAATATAAAAACTAATTTGTCAGTTATTTAATCCGTTCTTTCTCCTATGATAAACCTGTAAAGGTTTATCAAGTATCTGGGATCCAACAGAAACACAAATGCAATGAGTTAAAACAATAATATAGAGACAGTTTTCATCGCCAATTTTTTCATTATCAGGACTATGAAAAATAAAATCAATTGACATATATAATGACCAAAATCTACATTTTTCCCACCTGCAACAAAATTATAGGACCACCTTGCCAAGAAAACAGCATCTCCTCTCTCATCATATTCACCATCTTAGAGACAAAGCGCTTCATCTCCTCCTAGGTTTCGAAAAAAAGTCTATCAAAATCATGTTAACATAATCCTTTCCAATTAAATTGACATTTATTCCATGATTTTAGGAGTTCACAAAAATCCCACCCCTAGATTCAAACATTGAGGTGCAATACAGGATATAAAAACGTGTTCACACACTAAGAGGAGTTTGGGCTAACTCCAGAATCGTGGACTATGGGTTTAGTGCTAAACCCTACTTAAATATTCTAGCCCATGTGAGATTTTAGTTTTTCCCAACAAAGTACAGATGGTTGTTAAGTCAATCACAGTTCATATCTAAGAATGCTGAAGAAAACGAATAAAAATCACATATGAAAAAAGGAGAACAAGAAACAAATGACAAAAGTCTGTTTACAAACAAACAAAAAAAGAGACTAATGTCAACCAACAAAGCTGTCCACCTTGAAAGGTTCATTGTTTGTTCGAAATTCAATACCAGGGATATCACGCAACCACACTGGGAAACCCCTGCAAAAACATAGCTCG
The DNA here is from genome assembly GCF_000741045.1 of Vigna radiata var. radiata. NCBI lineage: Eukaryota > Viridiplantae > Streptophyta > Magnoliopsida > Fabales > Fabaceae > Vigna > Vigna radiata. The sequence continues at coordinate 6,726,605 of NC_028357.1, read as the reverse complement.
TGAATCAATCAACAAGTTGTCAAATACTTATCTACTTTTAACGAGAGAAATAAGCCTTGCTGAACAGAAATAAGCAAACAAGAGGTGAGTGTAATATACCCAAATGAGCAAAAAAACCAAAAGGAAAACAACTAAAACACAAGCAAAATCAAAAGAAGCAGGTGAATCTATGAGTGTAGCAGGGACGTAGAATCTGAAATCCCTATGCATAATTTTCCAACTACACCCAGGTTTCAATACATAACAGATGGGTAGCATCAAGACAGTGATGATGATGATAAAAAAAACATCAAGACAGTGGTGATATAAAACAGGCAATATCCAAATACAGAAACAGGCAAGATCAGCATGTATTGATCACAAACAAAACTTAACTTGTGTTCCCATCAAGTACCAATTATAATACCAGCATTGTACAAGTTTGTGTTTATTTCCTTTTTGTGAAGCAGGAATTATCCTCACTCTGGATTTTCTTATTTGAGTAATTTAATTTGCACTAACAATCATGCTTGTAAACATAACTTCACATTAAAAAAACCTAAAATCATAATTTAAAGCACAACTTCTACATTAAAAAAATATTTAAATTAAGCTTCAAAGCACAATTTCTATATCAAAAAAATACTAAAATCTTGTTTCAAAGCACAACTTTAGTATTAAAATAAATAAACAAAAAACAAAAAGGATCAAAGTTCTACTTAAAAGCACAACTTACCCATTTACCTATTTTTTTACAAAAGGTAACCAGATCAGTAATTTCCAAATAAAACTGCACCATTTTAGTGCTTTGCCTCGCATAAAAGGTAAATGATTAAATGAAAACTGTTTCTCACTCCAAAACATTACTCCAAGGACTTTCAACAAGAAAAGATGTAAAAATTGAAGCATGGCATAAAAGTTAATTGAGGATTTTTCCTGTTTAGAAGTGTAATTAATTAACTAACATCATGCAATCTCTTGTTTTTCTATATGGAACATTCAAATTTAAGAAGCAAAAAAAAAATGCTAAACGATAATATATGAAAAAGGCTGAGACCCAAAGTTCCACTCGGCGCACGCATAAGGGCCTATACGGAGAAAGAAATAGAGTCCATGAGCTGCTGCTAACTTCACAAACTTCACAAGATCGTATCTCCCTTCAAAATTATACTGCATATGTGCAAGCACATTAAATGAAAAGGGAATTGATATTTTAGTATTAATAAAAAATATCAAATACATAGTTGAAGATACAAGACAAGGTCACTGCCCGGAAAGCGGGGAGAAATATAATTTTCCACCTGTCCTCTCACTGGCTCATGCCCATTCCAGAAAACATAAGTTTCAATCACATCCGCTCCACCTTCCTTGCTCTTTGCAATCAAGTCAGGCCACATCTACATCATACCAAATGCACAATAAGACACTTCCATATCCTATCATGGTTAAATGAGACTGATAAAAGAATTGTGATTAATTTGGAAATTTAGTTTCAGAAGAATTTTCAATTTTCTATGCAGACAGATATGAAATTCAAAACACAAGCTCACTTGTGCTGAAAATGCCGAAATGCAAAATCTCGGATGTTCATGATAATCGAATTCTTGTTTCTTTTTTTTTTTTTTCAAAAGCTCATTCAGGATACTGAGAAAAAAACAGCATTAGTTTCTAAATTGACTTTTGAGAACGATCTAGGTTGATGGAGGCAATGAAACAATAGCAAAAAATCAAACAGAGCAAACAAGCTCTAAGAGAACTCAATTAAACAGAGAGAGAAAGTTAGAAAACAAAGGAGAGAGAAAACTTCAATGATTCAGTTAAATTGCGGTTTCATCTTACTTTTATATTACAGTTCATCCATGGCGAAGAGTTAAATTAAGATGAGGAATTAAGACCTCGGGAGTGGCGCGAGGATAGTGGATTCCGGCGGAAATGAGGATGCGGCGTTTGCCGTCGAGGATGAGAGCGCGGTGGTCGTAGGTGACATTGAACGGTTTGAAATACTCTTCTGCCTCCGTCACTCTTACTCCATACTCGATTGTTACTAAGCAAACGCAAAAAAATATCACTGCCACTATCATCTCCTTCCTATTGTTTCCTAATCCTCCTCTCCGCAACATCTTCTTCAACATTGCTCTTCTCCAAGAGACTCTTCGTGTGTAGTTCGCAACAGCAACCACCGTTGAAAACTATATAAATTTTGGAATAAACGATTGATTCTTTCTTCTAGTAGAATCTATTCAAGATGGCCATGAAATTTGTCTCGCACTTATCCATTGTCTTCGTCTTGCCATTTATTTTTTCAACAACTATTAATATATATATATATATATATATATATATAAATATAAAAATATGAGAGAAAAAAATTATAGAGGAGTTTGCTTCGAATTTTATTTATATTTTCATCTTTTTAATTATAAAACTATCAAATGAATTTATTTATTTTTCAATCCAAAGAGGTTAAAAAACATCACGTTCAAAATTATTTATTAAAAACCAACAATTCTTTTTCATATCAATTTGTTAAGACAATATAAGGAAACCTTCCTATTTTAAAGTTTAATAAATAAATCAAATAAAATTTTATAAATAAATTGCTTATTAAATGATGTTTTATAAAAATAGTGTTTTTTAACCACTAAAAGACAATTTTAAACAAACAGTGGCTATCGAAGAGAAAACAAAAAGAATATATGCATATAAGCAAGTTCTTATAGTATTTTTCTTTTTCTACATTGTCTAACACTTTATTTATAAGTGTTTTAGATTTGATTTGAGTTATTAAATATGTATTTTATTTGAAAAGTATTTTTGGTTATCTTTTAAATGCAGAATTTAATTAGAACATTTGATCTTTAATTCAGTTGAGTTAAATGATAGTTAGTTGACTATTATTGACAGTAGAAGTGGTTAATACTAGTTGTAAATCAACAGTGATGAAAGTCGTGTCTTTGTTAAAGATTAGTATAATTTCTTAAGAAATTTTAAAAAGAGAATTAAAAGTAACTTAAATTTTTATAAATATAAGTATATTATTGTTTTGCTTTATAAATATTTTTCTAAATGTTTTGTTAAACATACAAGCATCTAACCATAGATAATTTAACTCTTGTAAAAGTTATTAAATGTTGTATTACAAAAAAGTTTTAAAACATTATTCAAACTTTCTTTACGGTATTTCTTGTTCACTCTTTGAAGATAATTCTCTTTTAAGAACTTTCTTTACGGTATTTTTTGTTCACTCTTTGAAGATATTGTTCACTCTTTTGAAGATAGTTCTCTTTTAAGAACTTATTCTAAAATTATGATTTTGCTTTCTGGCCGCCTTCTTCCTACACCATGGAAAATGTCAAAAAGTATGATTAATTAGTTGGCAAAGTTATAGGTTATATAATTTGTAAAAATGTATGGATCAACCAGTTTAGAAGTAAAAGAAAATGTATATGACGTCTGGATAGGGTAGTTCCCAAAACGTTTTCTTCTTATGTTATTTGGAATTGTCTTTCAATGAAGCAATTTATATTTCTGACCAGATAAGTTCCAATTTGTAATTCAAAATAATAAGTATAAATACAAATTCTGCACAATTTGGAATATATTCCTTTCACTTTTTTGTTTGTTAATTTAAATTTTTGTGTAGTGAAAACAATTATTTTCTTGGGCATTGATGAGACTTGTCTGGAATGTGTTACGTAAGTCTTTATGGGTACAACAAGAAACTTCATGGATGGTAAAAGATAAGGATTTATATATTAATAAAAGATAAGGATTAATGTTATTAATAAAAGATAAAAAAATAAAAATAAAGCAAATGGCTTAGACCTCATCATCGCACACACAAGGGAAAATTGGCAAGAGTTTGTATTGAAACATGAACAAAAAGTCTAAATGAAACTCGTAGCATCGTACTTGTGAGGCTCGCTATCATTTTGATACACTTACAATATATAAAAAGTGTCCTGGTATGCAAACTCTTCGAAAGAAAATAAACTAGGCAATGTGCCTTTTGAATTCTCAAATTATAACAATCATCCATATATTACAGATGTAAAAAAAATAATAATAACGACTTATATAAGCTAAGTCTAAATTAACACATAATGTAGTTTATGAAATAAATTATATGAATACAAAAAATTCTTAGTGTATGTTAGGTGTTAATTAATCAAAATATTTCTCACAATTCTTGTTATATGACCTTTTTAATTTTTAGTTGAGTTGAGTCTCATTTTCTTTGATATTTCTAAACTCTTTTCTCTTTAAGGATGGATATGTTAGATTTTGTTTTAACTTAATATAATCAATGGAATTTCTTTAATTCCTCGTCTACTTTATCAAATTATATTTTAATTGTATGTATTTATTTTTTCAATATAACACTTATTATTGATTAGAAATCATAATATATTAACACTAATACCGTTGATTTCATTCTTAATAAAATATTTAATAGAAAATTTCTCAACCACTTAACTTAACTTTCAATCATTTCAAGAGTAACAAATTTTTATTACATTACTGATTTTGCAATAATTATTTTCTTGATTAATCTATATAATTGCACCACCTTTAAATGTAAGGCCAAACAAGATACCATAAGTGAAAGAGTATCTAAAGAACAAGAGTTAATAAGATAGGTTAAACCAAATTTGGTACTCATTAAATGACCTTAGGTCATTAGACGACTAGGACTGTTAGACAACTTGACTATTAGATGACCTCGTGTATTAAACAACCAAAGTGATTTGACGTGTGATCTAATGGATCACTAGACAAGGTATCATTAGATGACTAACGAGGTAGATAGTTTTGAACTCATACTATGAAAATTAGAGTTGTTGGTGTATGTGCGGGTTAGGGTTGAGAATGCCCAACCTAGAGCCAAAACCACCAAGGTGGGCAAGAAGCTCAAGAAGGTTGAGTGGTGTTGGAGTTGGGGTTGAAACTACTAAGGCACTTAAGTATAGACTCAAGGGTGTTGGGATAAACTTAAATTTTAGGGTTTTATTAATAATTTTGTTTAAATCTTATTTTATTAGTTTTGGGTCTAGTAATATTTAGTTTGATTTTGGTAGAAATAAAATAGGAATATGTAGTTATGATTTTCTGCTTATCTGGATACAATATTATTTTATGATAGATTAAGTCGATTTTATTTTTAAGATAGTTGATATTTGATTTTCAGTGTTTATTTTTATTCCCGTAATATTGTAAGTATCACGAATATTTAAAACACTTCAATTATCAATGAATAGTAAGACTCAATTTTAGAAAAATATTTGAGTGTGTGTATCATGAGTTTTTCCTATTAGTGGTATCGAAGCTTTATGCTCTGAGTACGAGAGAGAGAAAGAGAAAGAGAGAGAGAGGAGAGAGTCAAACATTCTGAGAGAAAAAGTGAGTGCTTGATTTTATTTTTATTTTTTTTTGTGGAGAGATGGAAAAGGCAGTCAATGGGATTAGTGTGCCACAATTGTCGAAAAATACCAATTACGATAATTTGTCTTTGCAGATAAAGGTTCTTCTGGGATCCCAAGACGTATGGGACATAGTGGAGGACGGGTACAATGAACTCGCGGATGATGAGCATCAGACAATGAACCGAGTTGTTGCATTAAAAAAGACATGAGTGAAAGATAGACAGACTTTGTACTTTTTGTATAATGCAATGGATGAATCTGGATTCGAGAAAATAGCTAATGCAAAGTCAGCAAAAGAAGCATGGGAAATTCTGAAAGGAGATACCCGCGTGAAGTAGGTCTGAGTACAAGCTCTCAAAGAGTTTGAACATATGGAGATGGATGAAAATGAGGGAGTTGTTGAGTTTATAACTCGAGTGCATAAGATGGCCAACAACCTCAGAATGAACAAAGAAGAGGTTCCTCTTAACCGGGTTGCGGAAAAGATCTTGAGAAATCTAATGGATGATTTTGAAAGTATCGTGGTCACCATTGGAGAGACAAAGGATTTGTCAACTCTCACTATGGAGGAGTTAATTGGTTCATTAAAAGCCCACGAATTGAGGAAGAAAAAGAAAGAGAGGGAACCCAACGATCAAGCACTATAGGTACAATTTGACTCGAATAAAACTTAGATTACTAAAAGTTGAGGTCCTAGCGACAGATGGCGAAAACTGAGGACGAGGTGGACATGGTGGAGGTAATTTTAAGAATGATAATGAAGAGCAAACCGATCAGCAGAATTGGCGTGATCGAGGACAAGAAAAAGATTGAGGAGATCGGTCAGGAGTTGAGTGTTTTAAGTGTGACAAGTATGGCCACTATGCAAACTAGTGTAGATCAAGCAAGTGCTACAACTGTGTCAAGGTTGGTCATATTGCGAAGTATTGCAAGACCGAGACAAAGGGGGAGACAAATCTCATTACTGAAGATGTTGAAGAAGAGTGTGGAATCCCGTTGATGGCAAAGAGCTCGGATGTAGTGGACATGGAGAGCCCAATCCTAACAATGGATGAAGTGATCTCGATAAAGGATGAAACAATTATGGAGAAGGAAAACCTAGAGAAAGAACTCAAACATAAAGATGAAGAGATTCAGCGGATAGAGAGGCTTCTAAATGAAGCTAATGAAATTATGAATAAACAGAAGGTTGAGCTTGAGGAGATGAAGAAGGTGGCTCTTGAAAAAGAATAGAAAACATCTAATGTTCTTGAACCAGACGAAGAGGAAGATGAAGATGTTGAGAAGAACCCGATGAAGATGTTGACCAAGATTGTTGTGAAATCGCCTAAGGTCAGAAACGAGTTGGTCAATGTTATTGAGAAGTCGGGCATAACAAAGTCAGTCAAAGCATTAAAGAAGTCAACCAAGGTAAAAGATAGAAGGGCCATAAGGAAAAAAAAAAAAGTCAAATCCGATTGAAAGAAGCAAACCCAGTGTTTGATGATGCACATGGAAAGTCGAATGAAGGAAGGAAGAATTTAAGTTTATGGGGGAGTTTGTTGGGATAAACTTAAATTTTAGGGTTTTATTAATAATTTTGTTTAAATATTATTTATTATTTTTTGGTCTAGTAATATTTAGTTTGATTTCGATAGAGATATAAAATAAGGATATGTAGTTATGATTTCCTACTTATCTAGGTACAATATTATTTTATGATAAATTAAGTCAATTTTATTTTTAGGATAGTTGATATTTTATTTTCAGTGTTTATTTTTATTCACGTAATATTGTAAGTATCACGACTATTTAAAGCCCTTCAATTATCAATGAATAGTAAGACTCAATTTTAGGAAAATATTTGAGTGTGTGTATAGTGAGTTTTTCCTATCAAAGGAAGGATCAAACAAGTGGTTTAGGTCAGTCAAACATACACAATGATTTTCAATATAGCTAAGTAGAGCCTGGTCTTGGGGTCAAAATACTAATCAAGTGTGGGAATGTTAAGTATTAAAAGATTGTGTTTATGAAAGCATAAGAAGATATGTCTATCAGAAGATAAGTAGATGAAGTGTGTAGTTTAAATTGGCTAGATGTTATGTTTGATAGTTAGCTTAAAAGGCAAACTTAGAATAAATGATAGAACAAAGGGGTGATTGCACAAGACAAACACTGGATGCAATTACGTAGAATAGATAAAAAGGTGTATAATACATTAGTTAGATCCTGAGTGTAATTATACTGAGTAAACAATATGATGGGTAATAATCATTAGGTGAAGGAGGAATAACTAAAGCATTATACGATGCTTGAGTCTAAGTTTCACATTGAATAAAAATGAGAAAGTTAAGCATCATATAAGGATGAAGACCCTGAAGACCCACAAACTCATTGCCTTAAGGTTTTGGGTATGAGGTGGTATCAATCCCTTATGTGTGAGTTGAGCTCATGTCTCATCGATGTTGTGTCTTCCCGATACATTGCATGATCATCATGCATATCGAGAATTGTAGAAGTCAATTGGAAAAATTAACCTATTTACTTTTTACTACCACTTCCAAAGTTTGAGTTATGTTTTTTCTTTTACCATTTGGATCACCAAATTAGCTGGTTTTAAGTTTCCAAAGTATAACATTTGGTACATCGCAATTAGCATGACGTTGATGAAAGCTCTCAAATATAGTAGGACATTAACAATGGTGATTTCCCCGATAATGTAATGGATAGTAAAGTGCCCAGTGTATTCACATTTCCTTTTGTATATACATGGCTCCTTTAAAAATTCCACATATTTAAGGAGTTACTTGATTGCATCTAGCAGTTAAATGTTAATTTCCACTTTCTTAAAGATATCCATCAACTTTTTCTCATCCTTTACTTTCTTAAAGGTTGTTGCAACTCTTGATGGAAAAGGGAATGTCATTAGTTATGTGTGATGGTTGTTGTTGCAACTCTTGGCTAATAGAGTTTTCCTTTATTATGAGCATCTTCTTATAGCTCCTCGCCACTCCTCAATGTGATTGTAGTGACATTGTTGTTGTTGTTGTGGTTGTGCTAGTCTATATCTAAGGTTTTGTTGGTCTTTAAAACCAGGGTTGTAGGTGTTTATGTAGGGATTGTAACTTTGGTTGTGCTGGTTGTGTTGAGGTTTTTATTCATTCACTTGAACATGATAAAACCTTAAAAATAAGTCCATCCATAACCCTTAAAAATGTCCTTCATATTCCTAAATTGTTTGTCAGTTTGATTTTCATAAAAAAAGCTCATACAAGATTTCTCATGTAATGTTATTTTTTATGACAATGTTTGTATTTTACAGAATAAGTACTTAAGGAGGAAGATTGGACATGTTAGAGAATGGAATGGCTAGTATTACTTGGACCATCCAAATCTGTCACTAGACCTAAAAGACAACACCTTTTTTTCTCCGATTCAATAAAGACCAATAGGGAGAAGATCTTCCTACGTCACTATCGCCTTGGACATCCTTCTTTTAGGATCATAAAATTGTTATTCCCTTCCTTTTTAACAAATTACAAGTCTCAATTGTGAAGTGTGTGAGCTTGCTAAACATAAATGTGTTCCTTTTCCAGGTAGTAATAATATAAATGTTTTTCCTTCTATTTAATTCATATTGATGTGTGGGATTCCTCAACAGTCCCAAATGTTTTTGGTATCCATTGGTTTCTTACATTTAAAGATTACTTTACTCGTGTTACATGGTTTTCTTACCAAAACAAAATCTAAAGTCAGTTATGTGGTGCAACATTTTTTCTCTATGATATAAAAAATTAGTTTGGTGTTGACATTAAGAGGATGAGATTTAATAATGTTAAAGATTACTTTAATCATGGACTTATTTTCTTTTGTCAAAAAAGAAGATATTATTAAGAGTCTTCTTGTGTCAAAACATCTCAACAAAATGGAATTGCTACGAGAAAAAATGGGTAACTTCTAAAGCAACCTCAAGTTCTTGTTTCTCAACATATGTAGCATAAAGTTCAACTTAAGTGAATTCAAGAAATTCAAGTCCTAGAGTTTAAAAAGAAGATTTCAGGATTAAAAGACTCATTTGAAAGGAGAAAAAGTTAAGTTGAGAAAGCTCTAAAATAAAAGTTGATTGAGTTTAAAAAGAAGATTGGAGAGTTGGAAGACTCAATTGAAAGTATAAAAAGTTAAGTTGAGAAAGCTATAAAATAAAAATTGAAAAAGAAGCATTAGACGATGAACAGTAGCAAGACCATCAACTGATGAACAATGAAAACTATATTAGACTATGGACAGTAAAACTATCAGACTAAACAAAAATAAACCATTAGACGATGAACAACAAAAATCTTAGACGTTAAACAGTAAAAACCATTAGATGATAAACAGTAAAACCATTTAGATGAAACCAAAAAAAAAAAAAAACCATCAGACGATGAATACTAACATGAACAAACATCAGTCGATAGAAGTTAAAGGCACATGAAATAGAAAAACACATATGGAGCTAAAGTGAAAACAATAAAGGGAAATAGTATTAGATGAAACCAAACATAAGAGCAAAGCAGTGAACATGCACATCACTAAAATTAGAATGTTAAAGTGAAAAAGTTGGTATGTAAAATGCAATGCAGACTGGATGAAATACATGCTTAGACTGAAGTGTAAAAGAAATATTAAAAGGAGAAGTCAACAACAACTACTCTAACCCAGTGTCGAACACAGTGCCAGTGCAACAATAGTGACTGAAAATCAAGTTTAAGAACTTGGAAAACACTGGATTAGAACTTCTTTAGTAGAAGTAAACAAGCATAAGAGAACACACAAGAGATCAAAGCATAACTAGGAAAGATGAACGAAATCCGAGAGTAACATGGATGAAGAACCAGCAAGCAAGATAAAAGCAGTTGTATCGGACAACAAGCGCAAACAACAAGCATAGGATTAACTAAATAAATTAGAATAGCACACTAAATGGAAAAGAGAAAAAAAAAAAAAACAGCAACTGCTGAGGTATAAAAAAACACTTCCAACAGATTTTGGAAAGGCCTGAAAATAAATCCTAAAAAGCTACCAAAAAGTTGCTTTAGTGTATGTGTGTCTGCTGCTCCTGCTACTCTGTCTCCAAATTTGCACTCTGACATCGGGAGCTTTGTTCAACTGCTTCAAACAGACAAAGAGATAAATCAAAACCAGTCGCGGTGATTTCCTCAATTCTTGAATTACAGATAACTCACTTTCTGCCCCGAAAATCAATCTGCTTTATATGGACATGCGTGTCATTCATTTTAATACAATGCCAACCATAGCAAGAGATAACAAGACAGTTAGTCCTTCCAGAATCATCCTTTTCAATAAAAATTTCAAGAAAAAATTATAAAATAAAATAAATAAAATTCCCACAGGTTGAAACTAGTTTATCTCCGAGTTAAAAATAAATTATTTTAATAAATCATACACAATTTCTATAAATTAAATTAACTTCTAAAATAGTTAATTTATTTTTTCTCTTAAAAATCCTTTATGAAAAAGTTCGTTAAAAAATAACACCACAAAGCTGCCAATTGTCGGAATTCCCTTGTCGCATAACTGATCTAAGAACAATGACCACTGCCTTCAGGTGGAGCTCTCCAAACTATATTCTAGTTAGGAATTGGGAGTTAGTATATTTTTATCATTTATTACAAGTTAACAGCATATATGTTTACCTCAACTTTCTAACAAGTTCAAGCTCTCTCGCCTAACTTCTTGAAAAAATAAAGTTCAATGAATAGGTATTGTTTGCTAATAGTCAGCCCCAATCACTTCACTTGGGTATTGGTATAACAAGGGTGAATGCTGAGAGAGTATTTTCTGTTAGGGTACGACGAAATGAGCTATATCAATTTTAAAAATATTATACAAAAGTTTCCAGTTTAGTTACCAATCAACTTCATTCATGGCTCCTCACCACAATCTTCCAAAACAAAACTAGAAATCAACACAAGAAAATCCAAATATGAAGAACACCAGTAACTAACGATTACAAAGAGAACATGGCAGTGTACAAGTTAACTATGTATAAAAGTAAGGAAGAAAAAGGACAAGTAAATGTAAATCTAAATACACCTCTCAATTTCATTACTCCATGAGAATCCCTTTAATACACATCTGACTCATGCACAAGGGTTAAACAAGGCCAAGATTGCCTTATAGTTAAAATTTGGATACAATACAGGATATGAACTCAGTTAAAGTGTAACAGGAAACAGTAACAAAGGATGAACAAGTCTAGATATCATTTGCTGTTTCATTAAGCATTATAAAGGGCTGAATAGCACATTAAAAATCAAACAGAAAATTAGTCCTTGAATGCATGAACATATTATAGGCTTCAAATTATAGAAAGTGTGAATAGAAGCATTAAAACATGCACTGGACAACAACCGTTACCTTTACACTCGGCTTCATAGTTCGGTACAGAGAAAAACAAGAAATGAAGAGCATTATTTATATCAATTAGTTACACTAAAATATTATAAACTACATGGTATACAATCATACTTAATTGAAGAAAGTACAATGAAAAATGCATTCAACAGTTATGTGCACTTTTTTGACACTTCTTGTGACAGAAATGTTTCCAGATTCCCCAGCATAGAGAGATGCGCAAAACGGCAGAAGGGATACATCATCCATCAACAATGAATTGATCTTCTTGATTATCTCCCTCGACCCTAGTGTCACCATGAACAATTCCATTCACATGATGCAAATTTTGCATCATTTGTGAAAGATAATGGTTGCTGGCACTAGTATGATCAGATAGGCCAGCAGGTTGGGCAGGCCATTGAGAGAATAGACCAAGCAATTGGCTAGTAAGATTTTGTTGCTCATGAAGAAACCGAGTCTGCATCTGACCCATTTCTGCTCGGTGCTGGCTTAGCATCTCGTCAACCCTCTTCTTCCATTCTAGCCTCCTGCAATTCATTCTTTCCTCCCATTCCCTCTCATGAATCAATTCTTCCTCTCTTCTTTTTCTTTCCATCTCTTCATTTTCCTTCTCCATAGCTTCCCATTCCGCCATTCTCTGCCTCCTAAGCTTGTCCCTTTCCTTGTCCCTCTCCTCCCTCTCCTTTTCCCTCTCCTCCAGTTTCTTCTCCCACTGCTTATCAAGCTCCACTCGCAAGTTCTCCCTCCTCTGCCTCTCACGCTCCCTCTCCACCTCACGCTGCTCAAACCGCGCTTCCATTTCCCTTAACTGCCCCAGTTGGTTACCAAGAATCCGCCACACTTTCCTTTCCATCCCCTTTACCACCTTCCTCTTCTTCAAACTTGACCCATTCACCTCCCCTTCCTCCTCAAACACAAAACCATTCTCCGCCGCATCTTCCCTCTCTCGACCACTCCCATTGTAATTCACCTCCCCTTCCTCGGCCTCATACTCAAACCCCAACACCATCACCTCATTGTCAACACCATCCATAGCAGCCCCAAAATCCCCATCCCCAGAATGACCCATCTGCCCAAACTCAACCATGTCCATCCCCCCAGCACCAGCAAGAAACCCATCTCCATGATCCTCATGGTGATCCCCGTGATCCCCATCCTCGATCGCCATCAACTCATTGCCACCATGACCACCAACAACAAGTGCAACATCCCCAAACACATCCTTGTACCTTAGAAAGTTAGACCAATGAGTAAGCCCCTCCACCCAATCAAACTCACTCCCATCATCACAATCACCTCCTCCGGACCCCGAAAACTCAGGCCTCTTGATCTTCTGCTTCACCAGTAGATACTGGTGCCTCATGTTCTGCACCTTCGTCGAAACGTCCTTCCAACTCCACTGCCAAGGGTACGCCACGGGATCGCGCACGTAGTGCACCGAATTCACGTGACAAGCAATCGGCTTGAACTTCTTCTCGCGAGTCCGCATCTTCGCCAGCGAACCGTCCGCCACCATCTCCCCGTACTTGTCGATTAGGGTTTTCTCCTCGGCCTCGGTCCATTTCTTCCGCCTCGGAGGAATCATCGGGAACCAACAGTCACTACGCTAACGCTTGCGCAATCTTCCTCTTCTTCTTCCCCCTCCTCCTCCGTGAGCACCAAAACCTTTTCCGATAGCGATTCTGATTGCATCGAGAACGCCAAGATCGAGCAAGTTGCTTTAATTTCCTTTTTTCGCCTTTTCAATCCGCGAATTTAACCTAGCGACCAGTTAATCGAATGTCCTCTACGAAAATCTAAAAAAAAAAATAAAAAGAAGAAGGATGGAGCTCGCTTACTCTTGCCGGTTTCGGAATTGGAATTACATGAGCGGCGTGACTTCTCCCCGGAAACTTAATTTTTCTCGAGAAAATATCCAAATAATAATTCACTGGAGAATGAAGTGACCAGAAGCTATATTCCAAAACTGCAACCAAAAATTTTCCGGCCAATTTATTTTCCAGAATAATAGTAAATTTTTGAATCACAAGTTTATATTTATTAATTGAAAAGTGCTAAACAAACTAGTGGACATGCCGGAGTGGTTATCGGGCATGACTAGAAATCATGTGGGCTCTGCCCGCGCAGGTTCGAATCCTGCTGTTCACGATTTTTGTAAAAAGAAGATTCATAATTCTAAATTATTTTTTAAAATAAAATACATTACATATTCAAAAATAAAATTTGCAATATATTTAATTGAGTCTAACACCACCTTTTAAATATTAGAAAACATACTAAATTAACTTTATTAAAAAAATTTGAAATTTAATTGAAATAAAAATATATTAAAATAAAAGTGAATCATAAATATAAATATAAAAACCAAATTACTGATTAAAAATTTACAAATCATTTTTATATTTATATAAGTTACAAATTAACTTATCAAAACATACTTAATATTTTATTCTCGTCTTCGTAAATTATCCATTATGCAAAATTATGCAGTCATAACTCAAAATATTATATGCAGTCATAACTTTTTTTTATAAATTTGTTGCTTCTAAAAAGTTTAAATCTTCAAATTTAATTCATAATTATTCAATACTTTAAATTTAAATCATAATTATTTAAAACTTTAAATTTAATTCATAGTTTCTTATATTTAAATTCTAGGTTAATATTTTATAATAAAATACATGATATTTAAAAATATTAAAACTAATATACACAATGCATATTTCAAGGTAAACTTGTGAGATTTTTTCTACATGGTTTCGTTAAATGAATGTCTTGCAACATGTAGATTATTTAGAACATTCCAATAGTTATACACGTCTAATGCAATCTTTTAAAGTCCATCTTCAAGTTTAATTAACAACTCCAATTTTACAAAGACTTAATTAATAATTTAGTCTATATATATTTAGGTTTTACATTCATTTATTTTCTAATTTTTTTTACTTAATTATTTCTTATTATTTATAAAAGACTCATTATAATTTTTTTAATTTTTTAAAAAAGATTCAACTTATATCTTTCATTAAATTGGAACCAAAATAAATCATAAATGTAAATATGAAAATCAAATTACTAATTAAAAAAATATTATTACAAATTATTTTTGCATATGTATAAGCTATACATCAACTTATCAAAACATACTTATTATTTTATTCTTATCTTAAATTGTTTATCATGCCAAATGACTTATATTACTCAATTTATTTACATATTCAACAAATAATGTTTCTAAAAAAATATAACTTAAAATCATTACACTACAATTTATAAATTTTATATGTAGTCTTAACTCTTTTTTTTTGTGTTTGTTGCTTCTAAAAGGTTTAAATCTTCAAATTTAATTCATAATTATTCAAAGTTTTAAATTTAATTCATAATTACTTATAATTATAATTCTAAGTTAATATTTTATAATAAAATACATTATATTAAAAAATATTAACTCTAATTTACACAATGCATCAATGCATATTTCGAGAAACTTTTGCATTTTTTTCTACAAGGTTATGTTAAATGTATGTGCAACATGTAGATTGTTATCAAGTGATGTTTTAATTTAATTACGTTGCTAGGTTACATTGTTTAGAACATTCCAATTGTTATACAAGTCTCTCATACAATCTTTTGAAGTCTAAGTTTATTTAACAACTTCAACTTTACAAATAAAAACAAGATTTAATTATTAATTTAGTTTATATATTTAGGTTTTACATTCATTTAATTTTTTATAATTTTTTTATTTAATTGAGTTTTTATCATTTAAAAAAGAGTCATTGTGATTTTTTGAACTTTTAAAAATACTTAATTTATCTCCTTCCTTAAATAGGTATTGTCACCCTTCTAATTTGATATATAACACCTTTCAAATGTCAATTTAATATAATGGATGAAATTGACTCTAATAAAAAATATTGAAACTCAATTGTTAGGTCAGAGTAAATTATAGACCTAAATACAGAAACGAAATTACTAATTAAGAAATATCATAGCAAAACATTTTTGTATATATGTATAAACTAATCTATACATCAACTTATAAAAGCATACTTATTACTTTATTCTAAATACATTACTTTCTTTATTCTTATCTTAATAAACTGTTGTGTGAAATGACTCTTATAACTCAATTTATTTGCATATTTAACAAATAATATTTTTTTAACAAAGATATAACTTAAAGACATTACACAAAATGATCAAATAGATAATTAAAATTAATAACTAAAAAAAGTTAAATATATACTTTTAGTTTCTAAACTTGGACGCAAAATTATAATTTGTGCATATTTTAAATTTTGATGTAATTTGGTTTTCAAACTTTAAAAATAATAAGTATAATCCTTTTAACCTAATTGTGTGAAATTTTTTAGATATATTGTTTAAGTTGTTTATATTGATTCATTTAAGTTTAAATCTCAATCTAAAACACAATTTAACGTGTAAAGAAAAAGTTTATGTTATTGAATTAAAATGACAATATCTATTATTTTCAAAGTTTTGAAAAAAAAATCTAAATTTAGAATATAAATAAATTTCAACTTCACATGTAAGTTTAAGAAAAACTATTTAACCTTTAAAAAATATTCATCACACTTGTTAGGACTCAATAAAATCTCATGGACTAGATGAAATCTACTAACACTTCGTATTTCATTTTAACTTTTGTATTAATGTGAAATTAAAATAAGAAATTAAAAGCTTCCCAAAAATCTAAACTAAAATATATGTTTTACATACTCTAAAAATATTATAAAATATCTCCATAACATTAATAGAAAATATTTTATAATATAATAATTTATTATAAAGTATAATAATTGTGTATCGATATTTTCAAAATTGCTTGATTATCACTACTGGAAAAAGACTCCATATTTAACTGAAATTCAAAATATCTCATATTTTCGTATTTATGTTCATTCATAATAACATATGTAAGTGATAAAGTTTTTTGGGGAGGTCATCCTCTCTCACATGATTATAAAAAGATAAATTTTGATTTTTTCAAAAAAAATAAAAAATAAATAAATATAAAAAATTTAGATATATCAAAAAATATTTTTCTTAAATTATGTAAGTCAGATCATCGAATCATAAAAACAAAGAACAAAGGAATGCAATTTTTAATAGGATTGAGACTACATAGAATAAAATAAATAACGGAACTAAAATAATAAGCCTTAAAAATTTTAAAAATAGTTAATGCATGGATTTAAATATGCACTTGAATAAAATTTACATATTATACTAGCTCATAACTATTGTAGACATTATTTCCATACCTAAAAGATGTACTATAGATATCTCAAGTTGATTTCATTAACTGTATCATAATAGACACAAAATAGTTTAGTCTAATTAATAAGCTAAGTTTGAACATAAGTAGTCTTAAGCATTTCTATATATATGTTTGTGTAAAAGTTGTTTTAGTTAGTACATTCTAGTATATTAAGTTTTAGATTAGAAAAAGTTTTTATTATAAAAAAAAAACTTTAAATTTAAACACTACAGAAAATGGAAAATTACCTGCGGACTATTATCGAGGGTCTAAAGGTTGTGGGTAAATTCATTTTACCGAAGGTAATACCGAAGGCCACAAGGCCGTGGGTAATACCGACGGTTTTGGAACCGTCGACAGGCCGTCGGTAAGGAGGGTTTACTGACAGCTTTTGGTCGGTACCGAGGGTTTTTGTTCGTCGGTAAATCTCTTCTTTTTTATAGTGAAAGATATTTTAATAATTTTAAAATTTAATTTAAAATAAAAAAATAAAAGGTAAATATCTATCATTCTGATTGGTCAATAGTTATTATCTTTTATTTTAAAAAATAATTACCTTTTATTTTATTTTTTATTTTAAAAAGCAACTATCTTTTAAAAAATATATAATACAAAGTAATAACTTCTCATTTAGACTAAGATGATAAATAATTACCTTTTATTTATTTTACTTTAAATTAAATTTTAAAATTATTAAAATACCCTTAAATTTAAAATTGGTTTTTTTTAAGAGACTTTTTTTAACCTAAAACTCGGTAACTGTTAAAATATAGCAACTAATATATATATATATATATATATATATATATATATATATATATATATATATATATATATATATATATACTCAAATATTATAAGTATTTATTTTATATATGAATAGAATGTTGGTTTTTTTTCATTCTAACAAAAGGATTTCCTGAAAACTTATCTACGTCAATAATTTATTGAAAAATGCACTTAAATTCGCTTCATGTAAACAATATATTTTTGATAATATTTAATATCATGTTTCATTTAAATTAGTTTTTAGGAAATGTTTTAATTTTTTTTAAAATAATTTTTACATAAAGAAACACATTTTATTATTTATATTTAACAAATTAAGATTGAGATATTATGAATATTTGATATTTTATTTTATATATATATATATTATATGAATAAAATAAAATGAAAAGCTATTTCATATAACATGTCTCTTATGTTTTCAAAACCTAAAATCCCATCAACAACTCCTTTGATTTAAGAGTATGTTAATTTTGCAAGGAATACCATGGTTTTGCATTAGAAGTTATATGACCTAGGCTTCATAAGTTATATTGTATATGAAAGTGTTATTTGAAGAAGAAATATGCAATTAATATTATATAACTAACATTTAATGTATTTTCAAGTTTAAATGTGGACATATGCAAGATGAAGTAGAAGAACTTCTTAAAATCTTAAAACGGCTCCAAAGGATTTTCAACAAATTTTTTTTTTCTTTCAACCATTTTCTTAAGAAGTAAAAGTTATAAATGATCCTAGTGCATTTTTTCTAAGCGATCGATCAAAGTATTTTTAAACTCTAAGTTTGTGAGTAAAAATATTATTTGCGTTTAATAATAATTTAGTTAGTATTTATCTTAAGATATTATTTTTCTTTTAATGAATGTGATCAACCACACTTTTTTATAAATCACAATTATTTAGTTTGAAATGACTTCATTCTAAAAAATACTCAGAATATCAAAAAGTGATTGTTGTAAACAATAATAGGATTTAGCTCGAAATGGTTGTTTGTAAGAAAAATACTCGGATTTTTTTATTATTTTCAACCTTTCTATTAATCATATTACATTAGACCTAGCTAGAAAAAATAAATCTTTTAGAAAATTGACTTTAGCCTTTTTAATTGATCTTAAATATACAAGTACACTCAGCCAAAATGAATATTCAACTTTTTTTTCTTTCATTCATGAGTCAAGACAACATTGAGATGTGAAGACCATAACAAGACTTTCAAATGGATTTCAAGGATCGTGATCTTGTATGAAGACTAATTTTAGAGTATTAGCTATTCACAATTTCACAAAAAAAAAAAAATCATCTGCTCATAGAAATTGCCAAAGGGAAATTCGTAAGAAAAAGATTACAGGAAACTAAATTATGATATTAATCTCTAATATTGTCTGCTTCTTGTAACCTTTATCTCTTCTTACTTTCTGTTTTGCCTTTCCTGACACTACAAGCTTGTTAAAACCAAGAAATACCACTCATTCTTTGACCTTCTTCTTGAAATTCATACATAGCTTAATCTTCATAGGATTTGAAAACCCTCTGTAGTCTGGAAACATAGATGAAAAACCACTGTTTTCCAGGCTAGAGTTTAAAAACAACATGGATATCAAGTCGCTGTGCTATTATCCTCATGTTCTGGAGCTGTAAAAACCGGAGTCTGTATGGGTTTATTACCCATATCTTTGGTTTTGTGAAGAAGAAAGGTCCCTGATAAAATTGTAACAAAGCCACAAACCTCAGTAGCAATTTGTGATGCATCTTGTGTGTCCCACTCCTGTAGAAAATCAACAAAGCAGAAAAGCAGTTAATGATTTGCAATCCATTTGCAAACTACCGATTGAAGATATTATTTAAGAGCAATTATACTCCAGATGAGATGAGTCTACAAGACAATACAGCAATGCAGATAATTGACCAATCGTAGATGTTAATCATGCATTGTAGCCTTGTCAAAATCTCATCACCCATTATTCTATTCATGTTATTAGTCCTCTAGGGTGTACGGTAATGATTTCTCTAATGATCTCGTTGCTCAGTATAAATTTGTAATAACCATACTCAAGCATCTTCTAGGTAATCACTAACATTCTTATAAATGTTAAATCCATTTAACCTTAGAAGAATTATTATTTGTCACCATATCTTTTTAATAGAACTTCAATTTCTCTTAGACTGCACTGTATATTCTTAGTCTTTTAAATGCTATTAAAAATCCTATTCTAAACATGATTGCGAAGGGGATAAACCTTGATCTCGATCCAAATTATAGAAATTTTACCACTCTAGTTGAAATATACAAATAAAAACCATCAAGTTATAAGCAAATCATGACAAGGAAAAATGTTATTTTCCGTCAAATAATTCTTACTCCGCCGGTAGTTTTGTTTTCTTCGTAGTCTAGCTAAAACAAGGTGAAACAAGAATCTTATATCTGAAGTACCTAAATTGGATTTTGTCCTTATCGTGCTATATATCCTTTAGGCATTTTAATATAAAATATAATTCTTACAAAATTTGTAGATTTGGAAGCCCAATGGCATCTTTTGATTATGTGGCTGTTTCCACCAAGTGAAAGCAGGCTTTTTGTTGTTGATAGTTTTAAATTAATTAATGATATGGGTGCTGAATTTTGGAAATGGCTTAATGGTCTGATGCAGATTAATATTGTTTGTTCTTCAATTGGTTCTATCCTCCATTTTACAAAATTATTGGAGTGATGAAGCTAAAGTTGTCTTGGCTGCCACTGTTATACATACTATCTCTGAAATATGGTATAACCGTAATCTAGTGTGTTATCATTTATTTCTATGTTAATATAGCCGAATACCATTGCATGGGTTGTATGAACCATTAAGGAATTTATCAAAGCTTTTTCAGTTGATTGTCATCCCAAGAAGGCAACTAATGTAATGCAAGTTAATTAGGAACTTCCTGATTGTGGATGGGTGAAATGTACTAATGATGGAAAAACAGCGATGGACGATTCCTTGGATGCAGCTTGTAGTGGGATTTTTTGTGATTGTACAGTTGCTATGATGAGTTGTTTTTCTATTTCTCTAGACCGACACAAATGTTAAACCGGAGCCTTTTGCTACTATGAATGAATGCTATTAAAATTGCTCACGGAAAGAAATGGTTAAAATTGTGGATTGAGAGTGAGTGATACAACAAGTGCAATCTACGCTTTCACCAGTTCTAATATTGTATTCCTTGAAGACTTTTCAATAGATGGTTGAATTGTATGGCCATTATGAAGACGAGGTTTCAAGTATCTCATATATAGAGAGGATAATAGATGTATTGACTTACTTTCGACAGACTATATTTTATTTTTCTTACTAATAATATCTAAGTATGTTGCAGATTATTGATGTTAATCTAATGTTTCAACATAATTCGGGTAGCAGATAATATACTGATGCTAGTGCATACTTGCTTAATAGAAACAATTAGTAGCATCCCCAAGCACATTTTAACGAAAAAGTATAAAACAATATAAAATATGTGTAATATGGAACCATAGAAAAAAATTAGTTACCTTGAACATCATTATGCTGGCAAAAATGGTGAATGATGTAAACATGACATAGTAAATTGGTGATACAACTGCGGTGTTAAAAGTGTCCAAAGCCTGAAATATGTCTCCAAAATAAATAAATAAATAGCATTACAATAAATAAGCATATTGTCTTGAACTAGTAACTCATTACACTTATTTCAAGGATTTTAGCATTCTTGATTTTAATTATCAAAGAAAGTGTACAGAGTATGCTGAATATGCCATGCCATTTCTAAAGTATTGCATGTTGAGTATTATTCATCTTTAACTGAAGATGGAAGGAAATGAACTAGTTCAATGTCAGTTAAGATAAATAAACCACATAAAACCTTTTGTTATAACTTGTAACTTATCCAAATGCCAAATATTAGATTAAAAGTGCAGACATTTTCATTTAGCAAATGATAGAGTCCTGTACAAAAGCATGGTTAGATATTTTTAAGTATTACAGATTACAAACTAATCATCAAGTTCAAATGTTAAAGATCTTAGAAAAAACAAAATAGTATTTTCAATGCTAGCACTCTAATCACCAATAGAAAGTTTTGAAAAATAAATTTAACTTCAGCATAATTATATCGAGTTGTATTTCGGAATACATGTCACCAACGGAACATGTAGTAACAGATATTAATTAAAGTTTACCTTGTTCAAGTAGTTAATCTGCAAAAGACAACATCCTATGACAACAATTGTAAAGAACCACGTCTGAAAGTAAACGAATTGGTTGTTGCCTTCAAATGTAAGCTTCATAGCTATAGAAACTGCTTTCACACTCATAACCTACCCAACAAGGAACAAAGTTAACTTTACATAGGGTAGCTATATTATGAGCATTGAAGATATAATGGATACCGTAATTGAGCCTGTGAGAGAGCATATTCCAACATATACAATCAGATGGCTTTGCCCATATCGTGGAACATAATAGAAAATAAGGACGCAAACCACAACCACAACTAGGCAGCCGTAGATCAAAAATCCTGTTGATGAATAAAAGAAGTCAATGACAGCTTAATTAATAATACATGAATGCTTGAATCCATTCAATGGTTAAGAATGTTGAAACCAAGCCATCAGGGATAAAAGTTACCAGGTTCTGTAGCAAGTTCCCACACTTCCTTAACAGAGTGAATATCTCTTTCATGGGGAGCATGCAACACAATAGTTGTAGATCCTACCACACAGAGAGCACATCCAAGCACGCCAAATATGTGCAATCTCTCCTTTAGGATAAAGTGAGCTAGTACTGCACTGCATGGTGATATTAGTTTGCAATTATTTCTTACACGAAAACAGCATCCAAATTCAAATTTGATGGATGAAGATGCGCATCCACGGTTGTCTTAAAGGAAGCAAATGCCATCAAGAATACCATGTTCCGTACCTGAAAATGATACTCAAAGCTCCCAAAGGAGTTACTAGTAGTGCAGGAGCAAAGGCATAGGCTGCAAAATTGGCTATTTCTCCAACAATCACTAGGAAAATTTAAGCATACATAAAGAATTAGTAGATGAATTTTTCATGAGATTAGTAAGAAGTGAGAATATTTGCAGATACGTTATTTCTGGTTATAGAGTACAAAGATGTATATGTATGCACACACAAAAACACACACATATATATGCGTGCGTAAGATTGCACAACATCGATCTCTGCCAAGGCATCTTCTGTAATCATATGAAGTCGAAACTTCAATTCTTGAACATGTAACAGTAGTAAACAGGGGCACTGACACGTACTCAATATTACTTAAGGTATGAATAGATTAGAAGCTTATTTCTTTCATAAAATCTCATGAATATGGAAGCCAGCATAAAACCAAAAAGGGGTGTATTAGATATCCCCCAACTGTATATCATGTAAAAGTATGAAACCCCAGTCAGTCCTTCGTCTGACTAAATTTTTCATTAGTTTATGATAAAAACAGTCCCAACTTTGAACTTTCAAAGCTTCGTCAAATATAAAAACCCGCAAGTCAAGTCCACCTACTTCGCTCGTTGCTTTTATTCTTAACCTGTAATGTACTACCATCAAAAGAAAAAACAAATAAAACATAAAGTCAACATTCATCAAATTATAGAAGAATGGAAGAAGGAAATAGTCATCATCCTTCCACTGTTTTTGTATCTTTGTAAGAAGAGAGGGGGACTAATAATGTCAGACCATCACTTTATGCAATTCTTGGTGGAGTAAAAGGACCGGAATACCTCTATTTTTGCATACTTTTTACTAGAGATAGAAATCAAGAATTTTTGGTAGCCCAAATAAGTAGATATTATTCTACATCCTTGTACCCTTAACTGTAAAACGGTAATTCCCTGATAGACAAAATAAAGACAACAAATGAACACCTTTCATTTAATTGAAAAACTTTAAAAAGTTCAAGCATCATTTCCTTTGCATTCAAGCTAAAACATAGTTTTTAACTAAGAAAAAATAATTAATATTAAAAGGTGACTTGGCATGGCCACCAAACCTTAAAATCTTGTCGAGAAGCTACATGACACAACTGCACAACTGATTAGTAAAAAGTCCAAAATGGTATATCATATAAAGTAAAACAATGAATACAACAACACATTTAAAAATGAATTAGGTCAAACATACAACACAATTGGTCACAGCAAGAAATCCTTTATAGATTAAAACAGGTAGGAAGGTAGCTTATGTATGTATTGCAGTTAAAAATGTTAGAGTTACTCCAGTAAATTCAGAACTGGGATAGTTTAAAAAACTGAAATTCACTTACTAGAGATCATTCCAAACCACCAACAAGGTTCACGGAGATATGCATGCCCTCCCGAAGCTGGTCAAACAAAAACAAAAATAAGTACAAAATAACTAATGAAAAAATTATAATTTAACACTTGTCATGCCAAAAAGAAAAGAAAAACCATGAGAGGAATCACGAACCTGCTCTTTTCCCTGTAGCCCCAGCCTTCTTTAGCCCCATTTTTTTTATTATGAAGCTGGAGCCAATGAAAATGCTGGAAGAGACAGCCAGAATAAAACCGGTTACGTTGTCAGAAGATGCCCCCATTTGTCACAACCAGACAAATGATACCAAAAAATATCTTCTATGAAACTAATCGAGGAATTGCAGGGCCAAGATGTCCAATTCGATCCCTTGACCCTATAAGCCATTGAATATGCATACAAAATTAATAATTAAACAAGAAAATTAATTCATGGAATGAAGATAAAGATGCACATAGAGACACCTTAGAAGGATAAGTTATGTACCTTGTTGACACCTCACACACAACTTTTTGGCTAGAAAATCATGATCCAGAATCAAAGAAAAGGGTTCTCCTGAGCATGAAAGTTGAAGCCTTAATCGTTGATGTCAAAGGTGACGGAAGAAGAGATCATGGAATTCTGATGGAACAGAGACACAAGAAGTAACACAGCCCTTTGTTGTCACGCATACCTTGCTGAAACAATTACCCCAAATTAAGAGTTTCCGTAATTCACGTTTTCTAACACCTTTTTTGCATTATTAATATTTGGCATGTATAATAAATATAATACGATAATTACTAGTACAACTTTATACATGTCTCAGTGGGGTCTTGAAGGAGCTCTTTCGAACACGTAAGTGGCTTTGAAGTCTATTCTAAAATTTGGAATGTGAGAAAATAGAATAGTAATTAGACTGACTGAGTATTTCGCACGGATAGAATTAACATGTGATATTAAAAAATATTATTGAAATAATTATTATTTCAAGTAGATAATAATAATGAAGTATATTTTATTTTAAATAATAGCAATAATATTAAACTAGCAAAATTAGTTACAATGACTTGAATATGTAAATATTTCTTCAATAGATATATTTTAGACCATTTCAAGATGAAAAAGCTTAATGGGCCTTATTAGGCTGCACTTTTTAGTAGAGCTGTCAAATGTTTTGAAAGCCTTAAGGCCAACTCTGATTCCTTTTACACTTAGCCCCATTTTATTTGGCCCACATTTAAGGGGGCTTTCCAAAAGCCCCTAGCCCCACGGCCCCACAAAATGGGGTGGGATTAAATTAGGGCCAAGATAGCCCTAAAATCCCAGTCAGTTTTCTCTGTTCACCCTCGACATCTCATTTTCTTCTGTGCAAATGTTTGCTAAGAAGAGCTCCAAACAATGGAAACACAGTGGAGTCTACGACGGTCGTGCATGGTGGTAAAAGCGGCAACAACACACAGTGGAGACAACTCTTATGCCTATACGATCTTTTATTCACATCTGTTCGATCTCCCGCATCCTTCATTATTGCAGCGAGGGACCGCAGGAGAGCATGGAGGAGGTGGAGGTGGAGGAGGAGGAGACAACGGGGAATCAGAAGATAGGAACCAGAGAGGAGGTGCTCCTGGTTCTCGCGGAGGCAAGGCGGCCGCTGGACAAACTGCCGGCATATTTAGCGGTGGCGGTTGAGGCGGGGCGAGTTCCAGGGTCGATTTTGAAGAGGTTCTTCGAGCTGGAAAAATCTTTTTACTAGGCTCAGGACATACACCATCTTTGTAGTAGTTTCTCATTGGCGAATAAGTGTTTCATTCTATTCCGGCCTTGAAGAACTGAAACCTCAACTGTGTGAGAGAGATGTGTGTAAGAACACGTTGTACTCTTAGGTGTGATGATGTTCCAAGGGCTTGTAACCGCAGTGATGCTCCTACTTGAACCGGGACGATGTTTCATGGCTTTATAATTTCTGACTAAAGTACTTGAACTACATTGTTTTCTCTTTTTTTGTTTCATCTAATAAAATTTCAAAAAAAAAAAACAAAAAAAAAATTGAAAAACAAAAAATGAAGGCAATCTTGAGTCACTTGTCTTTCTTGCAAATCGTCAAACTCTTGTTTTTCGAAAATAACAAAAAAAATGAAAAAAATTGATAAATCAAAAATAAAAGTTGCAGTGTCAGACTTTTTCGAGGTCCAGTGTTTAATCAAAAATAAAAATTTGACGTTTTTCTTGAGACGTTTATGCACATGTTGTTGAAAACCCTCACCCTTCACTTTTCCAAAATAAAGCATCTTCCCCAAAACAAACACTGTTACTGCCCTCATTAACAAAGTAAACCTTTACTCTGGGGCAATTCGGTCTGGCCAAAAGATTTCTTGCTTGCGTTAATAGGGTGATCCCTGAATCCATTGAGACAAAAAAAGAATTTTCAAAAAAAAAAAAGAATAATAAGTCAACTAGATTGAAAACCTGAAAGGGCAGTCTAAAAAAAATGAAAAAAATGACTTATGTTGAGGTCATTTAGTCGTAGGGTTAATCTTTTGAAAGTAAAGCAATCGGAGTTCAAAATGATGTATGACCCTCTTTCTTCATCCAAAAGAAAAAACAACACACTATTGCTACCCGTTTGAGCCAACATTAACTTATTTTTCAAAATTATCCCCAAGCAAAGGTTATCATCAAGTATGATTCAACTCGAGATGCAAATGAAGAGCACTCAATGATTAAACGAGGAGAATACATCAACAAACGGTGAACATAAATAAAAAAAAAGAATCTCAAAATGATGATGAAGAAGAATGAAAAATGAAGTTCAAGAAAAGCAAAGTGCTCAAAAAGTCAAATAGTTGATGCAATGCCTAGATGATAACCCTTGTTTCAAAAAATATAACCAACAAACATTCATTTGGACCTTCATATTCTTTTTTTCAAATACCTTTTAGCCCCTAGCCACGTTACAAGCCTAATAAAGCCCACACAGATTGGATAATGTTTGCTCAATTTTTCATAAAGCTTAATTTTGCGATAAGGCGAAATGACTTTCAATGTGTCGTAAAAAAAAAGTTGAAAATGAATGAAAAAAAAGAGAAGAAGATAATGTCTCGGGAAGAGGGGATCTCCTTGCCAACTAGCCAGAAACATGTAAAAGAAAATCAAACCAATTGGGGTCGTCCTTTTAGCCGATCTTTTTCATGCCCACTACCTCTTCCAAACAGAACCCTTTGCCAAGGAAAAAACTGAGGCAGCTTTGTGAGTCTCATACAAATTTTTCATCAACCCATGATCCCAAGACTGGGGCAACTTTATGAGTCTCATACAATTTTTTCATCAACCCATGATCCCAAGGCTGGGGCAGATTTGCAAGTTTCATTTGATTTGTTGACCCTAATTTTCATGGATCCATACCTCTATGCTCATTTTCCCAAACACTAAACCGGGGCAAAACATTTTGGTATATCGTGTTTTGTCTTGACACTCACATATTACACTCTGTCAAGGAGTGTGTGAGGAATGACGTGCCCACATGGTTGTCCTAGTCTTCTCCAAACCCTCCTAAACATCTCTCATTTTTCACCTACCAGTTCAAGCATGTGTGCACTGATATCTCGAAAGAAAAAGTCAAAATGCAATAATCTCAAATTTAGATCTCGGATGTATGACATTACTCAATTTTCACAAAACATTGAAAATAAAGACCAGTTTGATGATTGCAAGTAAGATGACTGACTCAAGCAAAAAGAAATGCAAAACAAAGCAAATGTTTTTCATCAATTCATAAAAAGCAAATTTTTCGGATCGAAACCCTCTTCATTCATATGAATGGTTATCGAATCCTTCTTCTCCAAAAAAAAAATAACATTCAGATTTTTCTTTTTCAAGCCAGATTGTTTCAAAAATCGAATTTCTATCAAAATTGCAAAACATTTCATAAAATTATGAATTTCAAGAATTTCACGATTTGTAAGCCCAGTTTCACGCTGGCCCCAAAGCCCAGTTTCACGTTGGCCCCAAAGCCCAGTTTCTACACTGGTCCCTAAGCCCAGTTTCGCCTGGCCCCAAAGCCCAGTTTCACCTGACCCCCAAGCCTAGTTTCACGCTGGCTCCTAAGCCCAGTTTCACGCTGGCCCCAAAGCCTAGTTTCTACACTGGCCCCTAAGCCCAGTTTCGCCTGGCCCCCTAAGCCCAGCTCGTCTGGCCCATAAGCCCAGTTTCACCTGGCCCACAAAAGCCTAGATTTGCCTGGCACCCAAAGCCCAGGTTGCCTAGCACCTTAAGCTCAAGTTTATCTTTTTGTTATCGGCCCTCTACTTCGCAATGGTCAAATTTAAGTTTTTCTTCTGCGATTTTGGCCCTCTGCAAGGCAATGGTCAAATCTAGGTTTTAATTTTGTTATCGGCCCTCTGCTTCGCAATGGTCAAATTTAAGTTTTTCTTCTGCGATTTTGGCCCTCTGCAAGGCAATGGTCAAATCCAGGTTTTAATTTTGTTATCGGCCCTCTACTTCGCAATGGTCAAATTTAAGTTTTTCTTCTACGATTTTGGCCCTCTGCAAGGCAATGATCAAATCTAGGTTTTAATTTTGTTATCGGCCCTCTGCTTCGCAATGGTCAAATTTGAGTTTTTCTTTTGTGAGTTTGGGCCTCTGCTAGGCAATGGTCAAATCCAGGTTTCAATCGGCCCTATGCTTGGCAATGGTTGGATTTAAGTTTCTGTTCTGTGAGTTTGGCCCTTTGCTAGGCAATGGTCAAATCCAGGTTTTAATTTTTGCCATCGACCCTCTGCTTGGCAATGATCGAGCTTTCTTTTGTTGTAATTTCACCTTTTCCATGAATTTGTTTATTATATGTTTGAATCAATTTTGATCCTTTTATTTCTTTTTGAAACCCGAACAAAATTAGTGTTTCTATCTTTACTTAGCTTTTACTCAAATAATATAAAAATATCAAATTTTCATATTATCTAGTAATATCTAAGTAAAGAGCGGCAGCTATCAACACCCAATTTCGTCTATATGACTAAATAATGAGACTTGGTTTTTATTATTGTCCTATTTCATTTATTTTCTTTCATTTTTTATTTTATGTTATTTTTAATTTCAAAAAAGTAATTACAAAAAAAAAAAAGAAACGAAGAAAGAATAAAAAAAGCAAAAAAAAATTAAAAGAAAAAAAAAGGAAAAAGAAAAGAAAAAAAAAAGAAAATGAAAAACGGAAAAAAGAGAAATAAGAAAAAAAGAAGAAGAGGAAAAAGAGATAAGAAAAAGGAAAAAAAGAGAAAAAGAATAAAAGAGAAAAGAACAATAAAAAAGAAGAAGAAAAAAGGGAACAGAAAAACAAAAGGAAAAAAAAAAGGAAAAAAAAGGGGTGCACGTGAATAAAATGAAAAGAAAAGAATGGTGATTAAATGGGAGATGTGTTCCACGTGATCTTCTTGGAAAAATTCCCATAAGCAATTAATATTAATGCATGACAGATCAATTTAGAATATTTTTTAAATTTTGTTTTATTTGGTAATAATTTGATTCAACATTACGGTAATAATTACAAGCAATAATTAAAAATAATATATTGATTGCTGCATTCAGTTTATTAGCATAAGGAAACAGAAACAAAAAAAAAGAGAAAGAGAAAATTCAATTTCAAAAAGAGAACTTAAGGGAACAGAAAAAAGAGGACTTCATGTTGCATGCACCCTGGTTTTCTCTATACCTATACTTTTGTCTTGTTTCATGATTTTTTTTTATTATTGGATTATCAGGTTTTTATTGCATATAACCCCCTGTAATTTTATATCCTCACATTCCTTGTTTTTGTAATTCTGTTTGTAAGTCTGTTTATAAGTTTGTTTAATTACTGCACTTCAATATTTATTATACATGCTTTCCATACTATAAAATAAAGAATAAAAAAAAGAAAAATTACAAAATCAAAAAATGGTTTTAGAGATTCTTATGACATCTTTCTTTTTAATAATTAAATATGGTTTTTAGTTTGTTCTTGTTTTATTGTTCTTTGAATATTTCTTAAATGAAAAAAGATAAATCTTAAAAATATAAAAAATAGTTTCTAGTATTTTTTGTTCTTTAATTCTTAATATTTTTTTTAGCAGTAATTTATTTTCTATCTTCATATCTTTCTTTAAAAAAATATTTACGTAAATAGTATCATTATTTTTATTCTATATGCATTTATTATTTTAAGTTTTGTTTTAAATATTCACGTAAGTACTATTTTCATACTATAAAAATTACAAAAATGAAAAAGTAAAAAATAAAAATATATAAAGTATTAAAAAAAATAATAAAAAATATATTTTAAAGGTTAAAGCACATGTGTGATCGCACGCATCATCCTTGTGCTAAAACATTTTCTTCTTTTCTCTAAAAAAAATATAATAATAAAAAATATAATTTAAAGGTTAAAACACATGTGTGATCGCACGCATCTTCCTTATGCTATAAAACTTTTTCTTCTTTCATAAAAATAATAAAAAATATTTTTGAAAGGTTAAAGCACATGTGTGATCGCACGCATCGTCCTTGTGCTAAAACCTTTTCTTCTTTTCTCTAAAAAAAATAATAATAAAAAATATAATTTAAAGGTTAAAGCACATGTGTGATCGCACGCATCGTCCTTGTACTATAGAACCTTTTTGTCTTTCATAAAAATAATTAAAAAATATGTTTTAAAGGTTTAAGCACGTGTGTGATCGCACGCATCGTCCTTGTGCTAAGACCTTTTCCCCTTTCATAAAAATAATTAAAAAATATGTTTCAAAAGGTTTAAGCACGTGTGTGATCGCACACATCGTCCTCGTGCTAAGACCTTTTCCCCTTTCATAAAAATAAAATAAAAATGTTTTAAAGGTTTAAGCACGTGTTTGATCGCACGCATCGCCCTTGTGCTAAGACCTTTTCCCTTTTTATAAAAAAAAATAATAAAATATATTTTAAAGGTTTAAGCACGTGTGTGATCGCACGCATCATCTTCGTGCTAAGAACCTTTTCCCTTTTTTTATATATCAAATATCGAAATAAATATTTTCAAATAACAAACATTCTCTCAGCCAGAACTACCTGATCCTTGATTCTCCATCCAAAGTGGAGATACGTAGGAGAAAGGCTAGTCCTTGTCAGGTTCACTTCCCAAAAATCCAAATCTTTTCCATACAAATTCTCTAAGCAATTTACTAAAAAACTAAAAAATATATTTTGTCTCTTTATAATGTCTTTTTTGGGGATAGTTAAACATTTTGAAAACCACATCAAAGTCGCACATTTAATTAAAGGTATTGCCTTCGGGCAGGTGTTGTAGGGTGTTAATACATTCCCCACACGTAACCGACTCCCGAACCCAATCTTTGGTTTTCGTGGACCGTGCTTTATCATTTTATGGTTTTTCCGTAGTTTTCTAGAATAAACTATGGTGGCGACTCCAAAACATTTTTCTAAACTTGTTTTCTTTTTGGATTGTCGTCCCGTCGCGAGTCCGGTTGCGACATTTAGGAACTTAACTTTGAGTCTGTTTGGATAAACTTCTTCATAAACATGCCTATAGGAGAAGGAATTAAAGAATATGAAATAAGTTTCTTTCATGCATAGGCTAAAATCAGATTTATGGCCAAGCTCCTTCTTAATCATTTGTTGGGTTTACTCAATCGATATGGCATTTCTACAATAATGTTTTATTGGCATTCAATTGGGCATCCAGTTCTACAATTTGACTGTGCAAACTTAATTGGCAGTCGATTAAGTGCTTTCCCTGATATTTGTTGTAGAAAAGCTTACAGAATCACGAACAAATATTTCCTGAGGCGTGTAGAGTCATTGTCCTTAAGGATTTATCCGCGGTGTATTGTGCAAGTCCCCCAGGATACAACAGGAACTTCTCAGAAATTTCTGAGGATCTCATAACTAGCAAGGATCTCTTAAAAAGAGTAAAAGAATAAAACCCACGATAAGAGAAGGAAGAAAAACTAGAAAAGAAGCTAACGAAAATCTATGCAAGGGAGAGAGAGAGCTCAACAATGTGAGAGAAAGAAAACACGTTGGTTTTATTTTATGTCTCTGGAATGAAAGCAGTGGTTGTATTTATAGAGAATAAAACCAAGGGAAAAAGGCCCAAGGTCCAAAATGCATGAAAAATATCCCGAGCCTTGCGGGTGAAGGAGCAACCGTTCAAAGAAATCCCAAGCCACGTTCTGCAACGTTCTGAAACGTTATCCAATGTTCTGCGTTGCTTGCGGAAAAGAGACGTTGGCACCAGCTGGGAAATATCTCCAAGGCAAACTTGGAAGCAAGGCTTGCAGTCCAAGCTTGAAACTTCATTCGAAAAAGATGGCACATATCTTTGCAATATTATATTAAAATAATAACAATAATTATATTCTTGTGTTGAGGATTCCATTTGTATACAATTATACTCTGGTTATTTTTTCATTAGTTTTAAGTTGTTTTAAATTGTAACTTTATCTTTGCAGTTTGGATTATAAATCAGTGTAATATTGGGGATGATGTTGTATGGAATAATTTATCTTTCATGCTCTTATGGTGTTATGTGTCTCAATTTTTCATTTGGCTAAAAGATGTTAAAATTAAGGTGCATCTGTCCAAAGTATTGCAGTGTATGAGAATGGGTTGGTCTTCGTGTAGGATTTTGCTTGATTGTGACAGTGGAAGTTTCCTGAGGAAATTTGAACTTTGCACTGCTTGCTTTATATTTACAGTTTTTTTTTTTTGTTACCCACCACTGTAAGACTTGTTCTCCCAATACTCTACCTCAAGTCCATGGCATAGCCAAGAGTGCTTCTCCCTGCACCTCCCTCATCTCGTTCTGCACCTCCTAATTTTACTTTAATACCAACTGTACCCCTAAGTCCTATAAGTCTAGTTATGTTAGCCTATTAATTTTATAAAAAGTTAAATTATTGTGCCCCATCTCACAGTAAAGCCAACCCTACACCCTTTCTTCTTTCTCCCTTTGTCGCCGATCTTCCTCTCCTCCAAGTGCAAGTGCAACTGCTTTCTTCTTTCTCCATTTGGCGTTCGCTTGTGGAGTGTGGTGTTATCATAGCTGGGTAGCAGATCTTCCTCTCAGTATATGAAGTTTATATTTTATAGATCTTGTTGATGTTGTGGGTGTGAGAATGATGAATATAAGTTAGTATTTTTGTTGGTTGCTTTGTGCTCGTAAATATGTATATGAATTGTGTGTATGAACTGTTCATAAACTGGTGTATGAACTGTGCGTATGGGTTAATGGGAACGGGGAGATGCAGGGTTAACCACAAATGGCAATGCGATTAACGCCTGCCGCACTACGAAGGGCGGATCTGTGGCGCCGCAGGTGGAATAGCAGATGTTGGCAACCGCAGGTTGATCGGCGGTTACCTGCGGTTTGGGGGGTGCATGTTGGTTCTCCGCATATCGCACTTCGGCTAACGAAGGACGCAGTTCATCCTGCGGCTAAATGGGGACGCAGTTCATCATGCGGCTGTTTTTTTTTATGTTTAATTAGAAAAAAAAATTACGAAAAAATAGAGGACGCAGTTCATCCTACGACTAAAATTACTTAATACGTTTAATTAGAAAAAAAAATAACGAAAAGAAAGAATGCGTTATATATAAAAACTTGTAGAGTTAAAGATGTTAAAGAAAAAAAGAGATGCTAAAACACAAGATGAATGATATCACATATTAATGTACTGTGTGAATAAGTTATATCTTTTTAAAAAGCCTTTTTTTTTTCCTCCCCCAAAAGTTATTTAGTTAAAACTGCAAATCCCGGTTTTCTTTCATTCTTTTTTTGTGAATAATGTAGTTTGGTAAAAAGAATTTGTTTGAGTTTGGTAACTTAATTCTCATCATCTTGAGTGATAAGTTCACTGTGTTCTTTGTTTCTTTGTTTCACTGCTACTATGATGGAACCACAAAGCAGGGGTGCATGTTAGGGTTTATGGGTTTATAGTATTAGACAGGGTTGTTGGTAATTTGGGAGGTGTGTTAGTAGTTAAGAAATCATTAAGTGTTTTGACTTTTATTAAATGAAGGATAAAAATGTAATTTTGGAGGTGCAGGGAGAAAGAGGTGAGGTGCAGGGAGAAACACTCCATAGCCAAATTGTGACTTGTCAATAAAAAGAAAAGTGAGGTAGCAAACTAAACTAATCTTTTTAGCATATAAAATTTTTGCTAGCATCACAAATTTGATCTTGGGTAAAAGTATGAAATGTGAGACTTTCTGAGATGATAAGGGAATATAAATTAAAGAAAAGAGCAGAGTGCAAACAATAAAATCTTGGATAAAGAATCTTATAGTTTGGGTTAAAGGGTCCAATTTCCAGGTCACAAAAACTTGTTCCAAATTATTTTGGTTATGACGAATTCTGCCTTCATATTTTGCATCTTAAAGTCTCTGGTTTCCTTCTAACTATGCTCAAAATTTCACCTTCATGGTCACGTCTTATTTTCTCCTGTTTTGATGTCTGTGAATTGTGACTTCTCATGTTTAATTATTGGATATTTAGTTTTTTCTGTAAAAAAGAAAGCCCATGGGTTGGCCTTAACCCAAAAGGCTTTGGGGATTTTTAGCCCGGGGGCATTTTTAATAAAGTGTTTTTTTGGCCCCAACCTACATGGGTTAGGGCCACGGCCTATTATAGGGGCCTATTTGACAGGTCTACTTTTTAGTATATCTATTGGGTTGGTGATGAAGGTTGAAAAACAGTTATTTTCATATGTCAATTTGGACCAAATTACACCCTTTACTACTTGGAATGAGCTCAGAATCAAGCAAAACTCAATAAATGATTCTAGAGAGAGTCAAAAGTTTTTTTTAGCGATTTTATGCTTATTTTGCATTGTTTTGTAGCTAATTTGAGAAAAGTAAGAATGGAGTTGAAGATACAGGTCGTTGACTCAAGAAAAGAGCAGAAAAAAGAAGTTTTGAAGAGTCGACGCACCGCCCAGCGGCACACTTAAACTGCTGGGCGGTCCAGGACGAGGAGTAGACATGGAAAATGTCATTGAGGGAAACCGCCGGGCGCCAGCGATTGCCGCCGGGCGGCGGCAGCAGGATATGGGAAACCGCCAGGCGGTGGCGATTGCTGCCGAGCGGTGGCGATTGCCGTCGGGCGGTGGCGGCAGGTTATGGGAAACTGCCGGGCGGCACACTTAAACCGCCCGGCGGTGACACATTGGACTTGGGCCTGTTTTTGACGCGCTCCTCACCTATAAATACCCCTATTACGAATTCAGAGTCATTCTTTTGACAGGGGAGAACGACCAGACCTAATTTTTCTCTCTGGAGAGGATCTCTTGGATGCTTAGGCTCCTTTTCATCTTTTCTAGGGTTTGCTCTTCCATTTTTCATCTAGTTTCACCATGTCTATGGTGAACTAAACCCTATTGTTGTTGGGGAAAACAATGTAATCTTTTGATTCTCTCTCTTATTGAAACTATTGAATATTTATATGGTCTCCATATGTTTTGATTAATTATTGTTGGGTTATCATTTGTGCTTAAGGCCTTTATCGTTTAACTCATTCGATATATTGTTGTTTGTCATTATTGATATGGGGATGCACAGTAATGACATGAACTGGTGAGTAATCTCTTGATTTTGCAATACCACCTAGGGATAGGGTAGGACGATTAATTGCGCTAACTTCTATTTATAATGCGGTATTAATTACTAGGGGAGGCTAGGGATAGCAAGTCAGTAGTTAATATTAGGCCTTTTTCGCCGAGGGATCGGGTTAAGGGGAGGTTAAGAAAGTCGCATAACAATTGAATCAATCTAATATTCAAGGGTAGTATGTAAGAGAGAGCGGAATAGATGAAATTGTTAGTACCCAACAACATCCATTCCTCCATTGTTTTCGTTTGTCAATTGAGTCAACTTTATCTTTGCACGTTAATATATTTTGTCTCAAAACCAATTTATTAATTTTTATTTTTCAAGTCTTATTATTTTAATTCACGCGAACGAGAAAGCCATACGAGTCTCTTGGGAAAAACGATACTTGGTCTTACCATTTATATTACTTGTACGATTTGGTACACTTGCCAATTTGTCAACAGTTGGATAAGTATATAAGCCCCCATCTCGAGAGTTTGATTAGTATATGAAGGGTGATTATATTCATATTAAAAAAAAAAGAGCTCTAAATCGGGATTTGATTCCTACTCGAATTTCGACTTTTCGTTCTAGAACACAAATTTTGGTTAACAGTTAGCTTGTCAAACACTTAGCTTGTGAAACATTGAGTTTTGATAATGAATAATAAAATGTGTTATTATTGCAAACAATATTTGTAGTCTTATTTAAGGAATTCAAAAACGAAACAATACTATAAGAGAAAAGAAATATAAGAGAATTAAGTCACGTTATGTATGTTTAAAATGTAATAATACTTTCCATAAGTTCTAATACAATTAACATTTTGTTTATTTCTCAAAAAGTATCTCTAACATAAGTTAAATAACAATACTTTTGTATATTATTAAAAACCCTTAATGAAGTAATGCAAATTTTTTGTTAATATTTTAAGATTTTTAATTTAATGTATATCCTCCTTAGTTTATGTATATTATGACTAAATGATTAACTTTAAATTAAATGGTTCAAATAATCATTCATGCTACAAACTAGATCAAACATTACTCTTGAGATCGAACGACTGTGATTAACTGGTCAAACGATCAATAGGCCCACTCGTTCAAATGCAATTCGATACGAGTAATGTTAAGTTTTCTTAACACACGACATTTAAAAATCGTTGAATGGGAGACAAACAAGTAGATCTTTGAAGAGACAAGAATAGGAATAAAAGAAATCCTCACAGGTTGTCCCTTACCATGAAAGACCCGCTCACCCCTCTTGCAAACGATGAGCTTAAAAAACTTAGCATTCTCCAAGGATTCTACTAGTGTAGTTCGCCTAGTGAACCATTCGAGACTACTTTATAAGCTAAAGCAAGACACATACTCCCCAACTTCATAGGGTGCCCAATCCTAACTTGGAACAAGCGATAATGACTCTAATGAACCATCCCACTTCTTCATTGCATTAACTTCTATTTCTGTGATGACCTCCTCATCGCCCCGAGACACAACCTTATTCCTATTTACAATGGCCACCTCGTCACCAGACTCTACATCCCGCTCAGTTAACCCTAGGATGGAGGACTCAACCAATGATGACACCGATGACGAAGAAGAAACGCCATCCACATATCCTCGGTCTCCCCTTCCTTCAGACTCCTCAAACGAAGAGACATAGACAATCAAGAATATTATCTGACAACAAGACAAATGTAAATGCTCAGTTCTTGGAGAAAAGTGGAGAGTAGTGGTGAAAATGATGCTGACAGACTATCCTCAATCATCAGATCGAACCAAATTTGACGATCCACAATATGCAACTCTTTGTTTTTTGGAGTGCCCGAATACCGATGCACCATGTGTCTCTATCCCAACGATTATAACTTTTCCTCCAACTGTCATATCCCCATGAACCACAGCGAGTAGTTTTGACCACTAAGACAATTGAGGCACCTTGGAACACAGTCGAGACAACCTTCATCACAACCCCCTTCACCTATCATGACAGGCTCAAGCTTAGGGGGGTTGTGTACCGTGTGATCGTCCAATCAGTCTTAGACTAGATGGTCCAAATGGCCAGCCATGCCACAAACTTGACTAGGCGTTACTCCTAAGATTGAACGATTGTGATCAATAGGCCAAATAGTCAACCTATAGAGAGATTAGTTGTAACACTAATCAATTTAAAACAAAGTATGATTATTACTGATAAGCTGTCGTTGAAGCTATCAAATTAATACTACTTTTCAAGGCAAATTCAGTATTGCCTAGTAGTATTCAAGAAAGTAGATAGGGCTAAAGTAACCCTAAGTCGTCTCCCAACGAACACGGAATTGCTTTCGAATATCTGAAACTTATGAATGCTATGCAATGCTTAAGAACAAAAGTGAGGATGTTTAAAGGTTGTTGTAAAACAAATAGAAAACTTAAAAAAA